>NC_045961.1:7179550-7535512 GCF_010909765.2 Amblyraja radiata | reverse complement strand
TCCTACTGGCTAATGTCCAGTCCCTTGAAAACAAAGTGGAGGACTTAGGGCAGACTGCTTTTATCAGGGAGCTGATGGAATGCTCTGTGTTCTGTTTCACAGAGACATGGCTCCCCCCCGCTCCCCAGACCTCAGCGGTCCAGCCTGAAGGGTTCTCCATCCACCGCATGGACCGTACCCTGGCATCTGGAAAGGGAGAGGAGGGGGCCGTCTGCCTCATGGTCAACTCTGCGTGGTGTCCGACGTGGCAGTCCTGTCCACCTCTGCTCTCCACACCTCGAACATCTGGCGGTGACGTGCCGCCCTTCTACCTCCCGAGAGAATTCACCTCCGTTATCCTGACCGTGGTCTACATCCCACCCCAGGCATACTCCGTCTGGCACTGGAGAGCTGCACGCCGTGGTCAACAAACACCAGACGTCTACCCCGAGGCATTTACCACCATTGCTTTGGACTTCAATAAGGCGAACCTCAAGAAATCACTCCCCAACTTCCACAACATGTCTCCTGCGCACCAGAGGACCTAACACCCTCCCACTGCTCAACCACCATCAAGAATGCCTATCGTTCTATCCCTCGCCCTCACTTCGTAAGTGTCCAACCATACGCGGTGCTGCTTCTTCCTGCCTACAAGCAGCATTAAAGAGCGCACCCCCAGAAGTGAGGACAGCACAGAGCTGTCGGGGGGGGGGGGGGGCAGAAGAACAACACTCCAGGACTGTTTGGAGTCTGTAGACTGGGCAATGTTCAAGGACTCGGCAACGGACTTGAACGAATATGCCACAGTCGTTACAGACTTCATAAAGAAATGTGTGGAGGACGGCATCCCTACAAAACCTTCCGAGTGTTTCCCAATCAGAACCTTGGATGAACTTTGAGATCCCACTCTCCTGAAGTCCAGACACAGGGCATTCACATCCAACGATACAGTGGCCTACATGAAGACCAGATACGACCTTGGTAAGGCCATCAAAAAGGCCAAAGTGGACTTTCTGCTCCAAACTGGAGGACGAGACAGATGTTCGGCAGCTGTGGCAGGGTCTGAATGCAATCACCTCCTACAAGGCAAAACCAGGAGGCAGCTCGAATGCCGGTGTAACATCACTCCCTGACGAGCTCAATGCGTTTTACGCACGCTTTGACAGGGAGAATACTGATGTGCCTTCCCGATCCCCCATTCGCTGTGATGGCATTTCAGTCTCAGTCACAGAGGCCGATGTCAGGAAATCCTTCAGAGGGGTGAACCCCCGAAAAGCACCTGGACCTGATGGTATACCCGGCCGTGTTCTAAAAACCTGTGCGGACCAACTGGCGGGAGTTTTTACGGACATTTTCAACCTCTCACTTCTGAGGTCTGAGGTCCCCACCTGCTTTAAAAGGGCATCAATTATACCGGTGCCCAAGAAGAGTAAGGTGACGTGCCTCAATGACTATCGACCAGTAGGCACTAACGCCGGTGGTGATGAAAGTGCTTTGAGAGGTTGATCATGGAGCAAATCAACTCCTACATCGACAAAAACCTGGACCCACTGCAGTTCGCGTACCGCCACAACAGATCAACGGTGGATGCGATCTCGCTGGCCCTCCACTCCGCACTGGACCACTTGGACAACAAAAACTCATATGTCAGGCTGTTATTCATTGATTACAGCTCGGCATTTAACACAATCATCCCCTCCAAACTGGTTACCAAACTCGCAGAACTGGGTCTCTGCGCATCCCTCTGCAACTGGATCCTCGACTTCCTCGTCCACAGACCACAGTCTGTTCGTATTGGTGGAAATGTGTCAGCCTCAATAACAATCAGCACGGGAGCACCTCAAGGCTGCGTGCTCAGCCCCCTGCTGTACTCACTCTATACCCATGACTGCGTAGCGAACCACAGTGCGAACTCCATCATCAAGTTCGCTGACGACACCACTATTGTGGGGCGTATCACTGATGGGGATGAGTCAGAGTACAGAAGAGAGATCGAGCAACTGTCCATATGGTGCCAGCGCAATAACCTGGCCCTCAACACCAGCAAAACCAAGGAACTGATTGTGGACTTTGGAAGGAGTAGGAGGGGGACCCACAGCCCCATTTATATCAACGGGTCGATGGTTGAAAGGGTCAAGAACTTCAAATTCCTGGGGGTGCACATCTCTGAAGATCTTTCCTGGTCCGAGAACACTAACGCAATTATCAAAAAAGCTCATCAGCGCCTCTACTTCCTGAGAAGATTACGGAGAGTCGGATTGTCAAGGAAGACTCTCTCTAACTTCTACAGGTGCACAGTCGAGAGCATGCTGACCGGTTGCATCGTGGCTTGGTTCGGAAATTTGAGCGCCCTGGAGAGGAAAAGACTACAAAAAGTAGTAAACACTGCCCAGTCCATCATCGGCTCTGACCTTCCTTCCATCGAGGGGATTTATCGCAGTCGCTGCCTCAAAAAGGCTGGCAGTATCATCAAAGACCCACACCATCCTGGCCACACACTCATCTCCCTGCTACCTTCAGGTAGAAGGTACAGGAGCCTGAAGACTGCAACAACCAGGTTCAGAATAGCTACTTCCCCTCAGCCATCAGGCTATTAAACCTGGCTCGGACACAACTCTGATTATTAGCAACCACTTTCTGTTATTGCACTAACCAGTATTTATTCATGTGTGTATATATTTATATATGGTATATGGACACATTTATCTGTTTTGTAGTAAATGCCTACTATTTCTGTGTGCTTAAGCAAAGCAAGAATTTCATTGTCCTATACAGGGACACATGACAATAAACTCACTTGAACTTGAACTTGGAACTTAGCATGCTCCTCACAGTTCACACTGCCACCCAGCTTTGTGTCATTCATCATGGTCGATCATGGCCATCTATCTATCATGGCCGATCTATTCTCCCCCCTTACCCCATTCTCCTGCCTTCTCCCATAACCTCTGACACACACTCCAAAGAAGTGCAGGTTTGTTGGCTTTGGTAAAAGTTGTAAATTGTCCCTGATGTATGTAGAATATTAGCCTACTGTATTGTGTCCTGTGTTATGTTTGAAGTGGTAAATGTGGCGAAGAAAAACCCTCTGTGGTATCGACTGAACTTATTACTAATTTGGCAGTGGCCAGGGGACTTTTTAAATAGTCGTGAATTGACTTTGGAGCTACTAAATTCTAGTGAAGAAAACTGAATGAAATTTCCCTTGTAGACAGGGAGGTGCTCGAATCAAGACCCTTCACTGAACAAAATGTTCACTTAGGCAGATTACTCCCTAAATGGCAAATGCTGGAGAACCTCAGTGGGACATGCAGCATCTCCAGAGAGAAGGAATGGGTGAAGTTTTGGGTCGAGACACTACTTCATGTCGGGAGTGGGTGGTACAGATAGAATGTAGTCGGAGAAAGTAAGACTGGTGGGAGAACTGGGGAGGGGGGATGGAGAGAGAGGGAAAGCAAGGGCTATAAGCTGGGGTGTAAGCTACCCAAGCAAAATATGAGGTGCTGTTCCTCCAATTTGCGCTGGCCTCACTCTGACAATGGAGGCCCAGGACAAAAGGTCAGATTGGGAATGGGAGGGGGAGTTAAGTGCTGAGCAACCAGGAGATCAGGTAGGTTAAGGCGGACTGAGCAGAGGTGTTCAGCGAACGATCGTTCGAGCCTGCGCTTGGTCTCGCCGATATACAGAACTTGACACCTGGAACAGCATAGAGTCGATTGAGGTTTGGAGGAAGTGCAAGTGAACTTTTGTCTCACCTGGTAAGAATGTCGGGGTCTTGATGGGGTCGAGGGGGGAGGTCTTTCTGGACAGTCTTTTCAGGTGAGGCAGAGGTTCACTTGCACTTCCTCCACCTCATGCAGTGTAGAAACATAGGGGATGTTAGGAGTATAGGAGATTTCCTGTGAAGGTTCGAAGTTAAGAATTTTGGAAAGGCTGTGTACATAGTTGATATGACCTGGTCAGTTGAACTACGAAGCTTGAATAACTTTCTGCTTGATTAACGTTATGCTTGATAAACCCCTGTACAACACACCTTGGGGCAAAAGGTTCAGCTTCAGATGTGCTATAGTGTGTCTTGCTGTAGCTGGATGTTTCTGATTGTACAATAAGCTATAATTTTTGAAAGATATTTGAACATACGTTCTACCACTTTCCACCAGCACTAACATGCAAACTAATCAAAAGACTTCCTGAAATTATGGCGTGTTTGCACATCTAATAGGGAGCCGATGGGTGAATTTGATATAGATAGGATGAATGCACGATACTGTATCCAGGGAAAGGGAATCGGGTATGGTAATTCAAGTTTCACTGTACCTTAATTGGTACATGTGACAATAAACTGACCTTTGAAGAACCAGAGGATATGCGTTTAAGATGAGAGGAGCAAGATTTAATAGGAACTTGAGAGGAATGTTTTCCTCACAAAGGGTGGTGGGATATGGAACGAGCTGCCAGAGGAGGTACAGGCACTATGACAACATATAACAGATATACGACAGGTACATGGATAAAAAAGGTTAAGAGGAATATGGGCCAAATGTGGCGTGGATGGACATATTGGTTGGCATGGGCAAATTGGGTCAAAGGGTCTGTTTCAGTTTGCAGGACTCTGACACGATCTAATAAGAGTATCTCGTGATTGCTGTCGAATTGAAGTTATACAATACAATCAGTTTTATTCGTCACATTGCACTAAAGTGCAAGTGAAATGAATTTGTCAGCAGCGGTACAATGAGAAAGAACACACAATACACAATAAAAATTTAACACAAACATCCACCACAGCATTCATCACTGTGGTGGAAGGCACAAAATTGGCCAGTCCTCCTCCATTTCCCCCGTGGTCGGGACCAGAGTCCAGAGTCAGTCCAGGATCGGCTCTTCCTCACCGGAGACCGCGGCTTTAGGTTGGTGTAGGCCCGCAGGCCGGCGGTCAAGATTTAAAGTCCCCGCCGCAGCCAGAAGCAACCGCAGACCGCAGGGCTGTGGTGAGTGAGCTTGAATAAATTTAACATGCAAGTGTTTTTGTCCAAAATGTTGCACTTGGATTGTAATGCTTGCCAATAAACCAACCTATTGATGGTCTTGAGGAACCCTGGCAATCCCACCAAACCAGATGTTGACTTCATAAGCCTGTGCATTGTTGACATAGTTCTATTGGAGATGATGCAGGAAGAGAAGCTATTGCTGAGCCATCTTTTGTAACTTGAATATGCTGGTTTCCAAAATATTTTTTTAAATGGATGCATGACTTACTTTGTTCCTTTTCCTCTCAGCGTTTACACCAGTGAAGTCATAAAGGATTCTTTGGTAAGTGATCTTCAGTTGAACTGGCTTTGGATATGTTTTTAAATGGGATTCTTTGTGTTCTTTGGTTTGTCGGCGGTTTTGGATTAACTTAGATTTACAACCTCATTTGTAACATCCAGTTCAGTAGCCATTTTAGAAAACAAGCAAAGGAGGGATGGGGGAGACATCAAAATGAGGAGATAAACACCAAAACTTTAAGGCCTTGTGGGGAGCTGAGCAGTTGTTAGGATCTCTTGGTGTTTTGGGCAACCCATGAGTTTGAGGCCAGCTGTTTTGTTGATTCTGCTAAACTTGCAGGAAAAACTACCTTACACAGACGAAGGATAAATGACACTCCACTGTCTATTATTGGTAATGATCACAATAGGAGCTGGAGTATGGCAGAGGGCGTAGTGGTAGAGTTGCTGCCTTATAGTGCCAGAGACCCAGGCTTGATCCTGTCGATGGGTGCTGTCTGAACAGTTTCTACATTCTCCCTGAGACAGCATCGGTTTTCTCCGGGTGCTCTGATTTCTTCCCACACTCCAAAGCCATCCAGGTTTGGAGGTTAATTGGCTTTGGTAAAATTGTAAATTGTCACTGGCGTGTCGGATAGTGCTTGTGTACGGGGTGATCACTGTTCGGTGCGGACTCGGTGGGCCAAGTGCCTGTTTCCGTGCTGTATCTCTAAAGTATAAAGAGTAACCGTTTGACTCTGCATGCCCAATCTGCTACTTAATAAAAATGTGGCTGATTCTTTTATTACCTCTGCACCACCTTTCTGCTTTAACCTGCGTGTTCTTAGATTTTTCCTTTACATCTGCCCAACTCATCCATGCCGACCAAGATGCCGCATCTTCACTCCCCATAGTCCCGTTGCCTGCATTTGACACACATCCCTCTAAACCTTTCCTCTTGATGTACGTGTTCCAGTGTCTGTTAAATGTTATTGTGCCTCAACTGCCTTCACTGCCACTTTGTTCCATATTGTAACCGCCCTGTGAGGAAACATTGCCCCTCAGTTTCCTATTAAATGTTTAGTCTCCATCTCCCTGCTTCTATCAGATTGGATAGGTTTGATGTAAGGTTATGCATCTGTAATATTAACTCTGCGTTCTGCGGTGAAGCTGCCTGATTTGCTCGGTATTTCCAAGCACATTCTTTCACATTTCCAGCAATTATTGTGCCCTGTTGCACAGTTCCAGCATGTTTGTTATTTCTTTTTCTTTTGTGCCTGTCCTTTCTTGCCCTTTGTCAAAGAGTATTTAATTGTCACACGCAATAATGATGGAATCATTACATTTTTACTTGCAGCAGCCGTGCCGATCTGTAAACATCGTATTATTTGATAAGATAATAACATTCATAAATTAAAATCCCCAATATTAAAGCAAAAGGTCCAAAATCCTAAGTGCAATCAAGAATGTTCTTATTTCATAGTTTTGTGTTTGTAGTGACCAGGGGCCTGGTTTATTGGGAAGAAACTGTTCTTGAATTTGAAGCACACGGTTTTCAGACTCATATTTCTTCCTGATGGAGGAGTGAAATGAAAGCATGTCCAGGATAGTGTATTTTTGATGAAGCTGGATGTCTTTTGGAGGCAGTCTCCTATAGATTCCTTTGATGATGGGGAGGTCAGTGCCTGTGATGGAGTCATAGTCGTACAGCATGGAAACAGGGCTTTGGGCCCATCTTGTCCATGCTGACCAAGATGCACCATCTGAGCTAGTCTCATTAGCCCAGGTTGCCTCATCCCTCTAAACCTTTCTTATCCTTATACCTGTCCAAGTGTCTTTGAAATGCTGTTATAGTCCCTGTCTCAACTACCACCTCCTCCATTGTTTCCTCTCCTCTTTTCCCTTTTCCCCCAACTTTAGATTGCCACACCAGAACAGTGCAGAGCAAACATTGCAGAGCTGAGGCCATGTCATTCCTTTGTGTAGTTAAACGGCAAACATGTTTGCATTTGCAGAATATGCAAAAGATTTCACGAAACTAATCCGAGATAGATTTTATTACCCCCACGCAACTTCACAATGGCAACCTGAATAGAATGATTAGACATTATCCTAATTAGGTTGTAGCTAGTTACAACTTTTGTATAAATGGGGAATAAGCTTAAACATAAATGGCTGCAATATCTTTTGGGTTATCCTGAGAGTATTGAACTGGAGGAATGCTTACAGGAATTTTGAATAACAAATGGGGCGGCACGGTGGCGAGGCGGTAGAGTTGCTTCCTTACAGTGCTTGCAGCAGCGGAGACCCGGGTTCGATCCCGACTATGGGTGCTCTCTGTACGGAGTTTGTGACTGCGTGGGTTTTCACCAAGATCTTCGGTTTCCTCCCACACTCCAAAGACGTACAGGTATGTAGGTTAATTGGCTTGGTGTATGTGTAAATTGACCCTAGTGTGTGTAGGATAATGTTAATATGCGATGACCGCTGGTCAGCACAGACTCCGTGCACTGAAGGGCCCGTTTCCGCGCTGTAACTAAACTAAATGCCATGAAGAAGCATTTGCATGTTTTGACCTTCGATAAATATTAGATGAATTTCTGGCCACTTTTTAGTGCCATTTTGGTTTAGTTAAACACAAAGTAGGGACGAATATCTTAAAAGCGGGTTGAAGAACTGCTTGAGGGTTATCAACAGAGGAAAGAGGCTATCTAAATGGAGAGGGTTGCTTTTGGAAGGGATCCAAGTTAGTGTGCATGAAAAGCAAAGTTAGCATGGAGGCAGAGCCAGTAATGAAGGCAAATTGCAAATTGCTGACTTGCTCTGGGGTTAGAGTTCAGAAATGGAGCTATTATTCTAATTGTACAGGATGTTGGTGAGGCCACACCTGGAAAACTTGCAGAGTTTGTTTAACAAATGATCCTATGGATGATTAGGTTAACGTATGATGAATGTTTGATGGCACTGTGCCTGTACTCGCTGGAGTTTAGAAAGATGAGGGGGGGGACCTCATTGAAACTTACAGAATAGCGAAAGGCCTAGATAGTGGATGTGGAGAGGATGTTTCCACTAGTGGGAGAGTCTAGGACCAGTGGGCACTATCCCAGAAGAAAAAGATGTAGCTTTAGAAAGAAGATGAGGAATTTCTCATCTGGAAAAATGGTGCTGGCAGCATCTGTCCCACCAGCTTGCACTTGCAGGAAGGACATTCTTGTGATAGGAAGGACATCCTTGTGATTGAGGCAGTGCAGCGTAGGTTCACGAGATTGATCCCTGGGATGGCGGGTCTGTCATATGAGGAAAGATTGAAAAGACTAGGCTTGTATTCACTGGAGTTTAGAAGGATGAGGGGGGTTCTTATAGAAACATGTACAATTATAAAAGGACGGGACAAGCTAGTTGCAGGAAAAATGTTCCCAATGTTGGGCGAGTCCAGAACCAGGGGCCACAATGGCCTTCCCTTTATACTTAGAATAAAGGGGAGGCCATTTAAGACTGAGGTGAGAAAAAACGTTTTCACCCAGAGAGTTTTGAATTTATGGAATTCCCTGCCACAGAGGGCAGTGGAGGCCAAGTCACTGGATGGATTTAAGAGAGAGTTAGATAGAGCTCTAGGGGCTAGTGGAGTCGAGGGATATGTGGAGAAGGCAGGCACGGGTTATTGATTGGGGACGATCAACATGATCACAATGAATGGCGGTGCTGGCTCGAAGGGCCAAATGGCCTCCTCCTGCACCTATTTTCTATGTTTCTATGTTTGATGATGGTTGTGTATGAAGGAACTGCAGATGCCGATTTACACTGAAGATAGACACAGAATGCTGGAATAACACAGCGGGTCAGGCAGCATGTTTGGAGAACATGGATAGGTCACAATTTGAGTTGAGACCCTTCTTCAGACTGAGAGTCAGGGGAGAGGGAAACAAGGTCTGAAAAGGTTTTCTTTATTTCGGGTAATCTTTTATTTCAGCACCACTTTTCTGTATTCTTTCATTCCCGTAACATTTAAAAACCTCCTCCAACCTCATCTATTGCATCCGCTGGTCTAGATCGGTGAGACCGAGCGTAGGCTTGGCGATCATTTTGCACAGCACCTCCACTCGGTTTGCAATAACTAACCTGATCTCCCGGTGGCCCAGCACTTCAACTCCTGCTCCCATTCAGAATCCGACCTTTCTGTCCAGGGCCTCCGTAAATTGGAGGAGCAGCACCTCATATTTCACTTGGGCAATTTACACCCCAGCGGAATGAACATTGATTTCTCTAAATTTCAGGTAGTCCCGGCTTTCTCCTCCCCTTCCCAGCTCTCCCACAGCCCACTGTCTCTGCCTCTTCCTTTCCTCTTCCCGCCCCCCCCCCCCCCCCCCCCCCCGGATCAAGGACCGATTTTTCAAGATGGTGCCTGTCTGTGGCGACATGTAGCCATCTGCACAGCAGAATATCATCAAATATAGTAGTTCTCAGCTTCCCTGTGTAAAAGAAACAGCAGAACCAGCGCTGATACTGACAAGCTGTTAATGCATTTCAACGCATTAGCGCTATTGCGATCTACCGGCAGCAACGGAACTGCCGACTATAAGGGAATTCCTGATCGCAGGGAAATCCTCGACCTCGCGGAGGATCGCGTGAAAAGTAGGTACTGTACCTGGAAACACCGGGGAGGCCTCCATCGTGTCCGGAAATGTGGCCAGCGGGCAGGACTACGTCATAGAAACATAGAAAATAGGTGCAGGAGGAGGCCATTCGGCCCTTCAAGCCAGCACCGCCATTCATTGTGATCATGGCTGATCGTCCCCTATCACTAACCCGTGTCTGCCTTCTCCCCATATCCCTTGATTCCACTAGCCCCTAGAGCTCTATCTAACTCTCTCTTAAATCCATCCAGTGATTTGGCCTCCACTGCCCTCTATGGCAGGGAATTCCATAAATTCACAACTCTCTGGGTGAAAAAGTTTTTTCTCACCTCAGTCTTAAATGACCTCCCCTTTATTCTAAGACTGTGGCCCCTGGTTCTGGACTCGCCCAACATTGGGAACATTTTTCCTGCATCTAGCTTGTCCAGTCCTTTTATAAATTTATATGTTTCTATAAGATCCCCCTCATCCTTCTAAACTCCAGTGAATACAAGCCTAGTCTTTTCAATCTTTCCTCATATGACAGTCCCGCCATCCCAGGGATCAATCTCGTGAACCTACGCTGCACTGCCTCAATCACAAGGATGTCCTTCCTCAAATTGGGAGACCAAAACTGTACACAATACTCCAGATGTGGTCTCACCAGAGCCCTATACAACAGCAGAAGAACCTCTTTACTCCTATACTGAAATCCTCTTGTTATGAAGGCCAACATTCCATTAGCTTTCTTCACTGCCTGCTGTACCTGCACGCCAACTTTCAGTGACCGGTGTACAAGGAAGCCCAGGTCTCGCTGTACCTCCCCCTTACCTAACCTAACCCCATTGAGATAATAATCCGCCCCTTTGTTTTTGCCGCCAAAGTGGATAACCTCACATTTATCTATATTATACTGCATCTGCCACGCAACTGCCCACTCACTCAACCTGTCCAGATCACCCTGCAACCTCCTAAAATCCTCTTCACAGTTCACACTGCCACCCAGCTTTGTGTCATCTGCAAATTTGCTAATGTTACTTTTAATCCCGTCATCTAAATAATTGATGTATAGTGTAAATAGGGAAAGGCGGAGGCATCTGCCACATGGTCAACTCTTCGTGGTGTTCGGACGTGGCAGTTCTGTCTAACTCCTGCTCTCCGCATCTTGCGCCACTCCTTCTACCTCCCGAGGGATTCACCTCCATCATCCTGATTGCGTCTACATCCCACCCCAGGCAGATGTCCGTCGAGCATTGGAGGAACTGCACGCCATGGTCAACAAGCGCCAGTCAGCGTACCCCGTAGCCTTTACCACCATAGCCAGGGTCTTCAACAAAGCCAACCTGAAAAAACACTCCCAAACTACCACCAACATGTCTCAATAGACAATAGGTGCAGGAGTAGACCATTCGGTCCTTCGAGCCAGCACCGCCATTCAATATGATCATGGTTGATCATCCACAATCAGTACCCCGTTTCTGCCTTCTCGCCATATCCCCTGACTCCGCTATCTTTAAGAACTCTCTCTTGAAAGCATCCAGAGAATAGGCCTCTGCGCCCCCCTCTCCCCCCCCTTCTCCCTCTCCCCTCCCCCCCCTCTCACCCTCTCACCCCCCTCCCCCCTCTCACCCCCTCCCCCCTCTCACCCCCTCCCCCCTCTCACCCCCTCCCCCCCTCTCACACCCCTCCCCCACTCTCGCCCCTCCCCCACTCTCCACCCCCTCCCCCACTCTCACCCTCTCACCCCCCTCCCCCCCCTCTCATCCCCTCCCCCCCCTTTCACCCCCTCCCCCCCTCTCATCCCCTTTCACCCCCCCTCTGCCTCGCGCCCTCTCCCCCCCTCGCGCCCCTCTCACCACTTCCCCCCTCTTTAAGGGGGGGGGGTTGTTAGTGTGTGTGACGCTGCATGCTGTCCCCCCCCCTCCCCGCAACCGCACGTTGGGGGAACAGACCCAACGGGTCTGCACTTGGTCTAGTATATTATATATATATATGTGTGTGTGTGTGTGTTTGTAGACATGTGCGTGTTTACAGACATGCGGGTGTTCATGAAGTGCGTGTATATGTGTGCGCGTGTGTATATAAATGTGTATATTATGTGTACGTGTGTGTGTGTGTATGTGTGTTTATATTTATATGTGTGTGTGTGTGTGTGTACTTGTGAGTATGTGTACACACTGAACTCTTTTTTTCTCTCGTTTATTATATTGTTTACAGTGTACTATGTTTACAGATTCTGTTGTGCTGCAGCAAGTAAGAATTTTGTTCTATCTGGGTCAGATGACAATAAAACACTCTTGACTCATAAGGCCTAGAGCGTGGACTGGATTTTGTAAATGGCACCAAAACCAGGTGCCTCTTGCATGTGGGCTGAGTAGACTATTTCTGTACACTTTGCTAATCATGGATTGTGCTTGGGTATGGCAATACTGTACTGGACTGTATGTAAGAAAATAATTTCACTGCGCTTTTGCACATGTGCCATTGAACATTGAACCATTGATGATTAGTTTTGCCCTGTAATGCAGAATCCAACGTGGAGGAGTCTCGACTTTGGCTTGATGCCAGATCGCCTTGATACCTCTGTTTCGTGTTTCCTGGTGAGGATCTGGGGAGGAAAGAAAGGACAGTATCATCCAATTATCGAGTGGCGAGTGCACCTTGACGGACTCAAATACTTGGGCCAGCAGGTAAAATGTGCAAGAGCTGAAGAGGAGCTCGACATTTTGTGTTTGAATGTTCCACGATGTCACATGGTTTTGCTGGGTAGCTTACTGGAAGTTATGTGGCGCACTGACACAGCCGGTAGAACCGAGGCCTCACAGCGTCGGAGACCCAGGTTCGGTCCTGACCTCGGGTGTTGTCTGTGTGGAATTTGCACGTTCTCCCTGTGTCCACATGAGTTTCCTCCGGGTGCTCTGGCTTCCCCCCACATCCCAAAGACATGCAGGTTTGCAGGCTAATTGGCTTGTGTAAATTGCCCCAAGTGTGGAGGGAGTGAATGCGAAAGAACTGACGTGAACAGGTGATCGATGGTCGACATGGACTTGATGTGCCAAAGGGCTTGCTTTTAATCATGCAGTTTGTTTCAACATTTTGAATGCACCATCTTGAATGGAAAGTTAATGGGAGCATACCTTTGTGGCAGGCAAAGTCTTATTTGGATGATTCCAAGCTGGTTCTGTTTCATCAACAGTTTAAATAGTTTTAGTGAACCATAATATTTTAAGTTAAGAAGTAAGTGTCCACAATTTTGGAAAATCGCAATGCATTTTATAGTCATTTTTAAAATTACAGGCACTGTTGTAATACGCAAAAGAGTTGCAAGATTCTCTAAGCTGATTGTCTGAAAACGCTAAAAATTGTAGCGTCTGTCTGACACATCAAATGTTGACTAACGGTGGATTCTTTTCTTGGCTTGGGTTAGATTCGGGCACATAATCCAAACGATGTTATATTTGGGTTGAATGATGGCTACTATGGAACCCCCTTTAATCATAAGGTAAATCTATATTATTTTTGTCTGAGAATATAAGCCCCTGTCCCACTTAAGCGATTGTTTAGGCGACTACAGGCCACTAGGCTGTCGCCACATTGGTCGCCGGGTTGTCACCTGTATGGTCGTGAGTAGTCTCTCTCCTCAGTCGCCCAAAGAGTCATAGCGTCTTTCTGGTCGCCACTGGATTTTCAACATGTTGAAAAATTTTCGCCGTGGGTTTGACGCCAATGAGCGTAGCTTGACATAGGTGCTGTCGTAGGTTGTCGCCAGGTTAACGTAGGTTGTCGCCAGGATGTTGTAGGTTGTCGCCGGTGCCGACTGCGGTGAATTCCATTGTCGTATTCACTGGCAGTCGCCTAAAAAATCGCCTTAGTGGGACAGGCCCATTAGTCCAGTTGCCGGTTTTTCGGCGACCTGCTACGACTATGACAGTCGCCGGCAGTCGCTTAAAAATTGCCAAAGTGGGACAGGCCCATAATTCTTATTTTTAAAGTGCCTTTTTATTCATGCATCATCTGTGGTAATTTAGTCAAAAGTGGTTTATAGCAAGGCCCTCTGTTCCCATGCCTCTGTCAATATCTGATGTGCGGCATGGCATACATACTAGTGGGGGGATTGTCAGAGCAATGAACTTTTCAGAGAAAGCACACGGTGTGACCAAGCTAGTGGAGTTGTTGTCCTACAGCCCCAGAGACTATTGTTCGTTCCTGACCTCGGGCGCTGTCTGTGTGTAGTTTGCACATTCTCCCTGGGACCGCTTGTTCCGCCTTTGGCACAAAGTGCATTTGAAGCAGATTGATGTGCTCGGGTTAAATTGTGCGTACATAGTCATACAGCATGGAACCAGGCTCTTCTGCCCAACTCCAAAAAGGTTGGAGCTGCCCAACTGAGCTCGTCCCATCTGCCATCGCCCCTTAAACCTTTCCTGTCCATGTACCTGTCTAAAGCCCCTGTCCCAAGAGCTCTCCCGAGTTTAAAAAAAAATCGTACTCGTGGTCTTTCATCACGAGTATTTGTTTACTCTTGGAAATTTTTTGCACTGTTGATAAAACTTCACGAGTTTCCCCGTTTCCCGAGTACCTGCCGTTAGCATTAGGAGCCGCTACGAGATATCCACGAGCTCCGATGTACCCGCTACGTACATTCTACGTACTTACCACGAGATTGATTTTTTTTTTTTAACTCGGGAAAGCTCTTGGGTAACGTGGGACAGGGCCTTAAATGTTTTGTAAACTGCTTGTTAGTAATTGGGCAAGTTGGCCAGACAGGGGAAGCTCCAAACTGAAATGACTGTTCCCCAGTTCTGTACACTTTACAATTATATTGCAAAACAGCGCAGCATTTGCTTTTTGCGAAGGTCATCCACCAGGTATTTTTTCTGTTACAAATAAATAATTATAGTTTTTGATTTATGAAAACAGGTTAGCTTTGACATGCTTTTGATGTGTTTAGCTGCTTTGCTTTTTTGATTCGCATTGCACTTGAGTATCAATTTGAATTTTGAAGCAAAGCATCAAATATTATAGAATCTTTCGTGTAGCTACAGGTTTGCAGCAAGAAATATTTCACACCTGCAGGAGTCCACCTCACCTGGGTTTACATTGGGCCAGTGTCTTTAATTTTGTTTCAGATGAAATCAAGTTCAGCCAATTCTAGTTTAGTTTATTGTCACGTGTACCGAGGTACAGTGAAACACTTTTGTTGCATGGTAGCCAGGCAGCAGAAAGACAATACATGATTACAATCAACCCGTCCACACTGTACAGATATAAGATAGATACATGATAAGGGAATAAGGTATAGTGCAAGGTAAAGTCCGATTAAAGATAGTCCATGGGTCTCCAATAAGGTAGATAGTAGCTCAGCACTGCTCCCTAGTTGTTAATAGAATGGTTCAGTTGCCTGATAACAGCTGGAAAGAAACTGTCCCTGAATCTGGAGGTGTGCGTTTTCACACTTATGTCCTCTTTCCTGTTGAGAGAGAGGAGGGAGTGACCAAGGTGAGAATGGCTGATGACACTGCCGAGGCAGTCAGGTGTAGATGGAATCAATAGAAGGGAGGTTGGTTGTCTCCATTTACATCTCACTTTGCCCCGGTTTTATCTCATAAGACTCTGCTTTCGCATTCAAATGGAGCAAGATAAATGATAAAACCGCCCCAAAGATCTGTTTCTTTTCCAAAGGATCTTGCTGAGAAGAAGAGGACCAGCCTTCTGCAAGTGGACCAAAGTTGTGTGAGGAACTCCTACAGTGTCTTCTCTCTGCTCAGGTAAGGCATTGACCAGGATATTGAACCAAACTCCAAATCAATGAGGCCAATAGATCCTTCCAATTGACGATTCATTTAATTTAATGTAGACAAAAATGCTGGAGAAACTCAGCGGGTGAGGCAGCATCTATGGAGCGAAGGAATGGATTACGTTTCGGGTCGAGACCCTTCTTCAGTCTGAAGAAAGGTCTCGAGCCGAAACGTCACCCAGTCTGAAGAAGGCTCTCGACCCGAAACGTCACCCTTTCCTTCGCTGCATAGATGCTGCCTCACCCGCTGAGTTTCTCCAGCATTTTTGTCTAGCTTCGATTGTTCCAGCATCTGCAGTTCCTTCTTAAACATTAATTTAAACATTAAGACTGTAGAAAATGTAATTTTGTTCAAACCAAGCTGTTTGAATGACAATAAAAGGCATTCTATTCTATTCTATTTAAATGCTTTTACGATTTTCTTGATAGACATAGAATTTCTCTAATGTATTCAGAAATATCACTTTTCAAAGAACACATTATGAGGGACTTTCCGAATGCCTCAGCCAGTTAAGACTTGTGAAATAGGAAGTTCCTGGAACTGATACTTTAGCTTTAAGACAACAGAGAATTTGCTGATCTTGGGTGAGCCAACACGTAGTTTCCAAACCAAACCGTTCCGATAGGATGGTCTCAATAATAAAGTTATGGGCGCAGAATTAGGTCATTTGGCCCATCAAGTCTACTCCGCCATTCAATCATGGCTGATCGATCTTTTCCTCTCAAACCCATTCTCCTGCCTTCTCTCCATAACCCCCAACACGCGTGCTAAACAAGAATCTGTCAATCTCCGCCTTAAAAATATCCACTGATAGCCGTTTGTGTCTGCTGTGAGACTTCATCTACCATTGTGATTGAAAATGCAGTTTTTTAAAAACCAAAGTGAAGTAGTATCAATCTGTCGTCATCTTGCTCTGCCATTTTTCTGATCAAGCTTGGCAAAGAGCCCACTTTATATGATCAAATACTCTAGTGCAGCGGTTCCCAACCGTTTTTGTCCCGTTTACCCCCCGGCAACTTTGTGAAAGTAAATTTACCCCCACCCTGTTTTGTTCACTAATTTGAGTTTACACTTCTACCATAATAAAGCAACTGACAAAGAGGACATTTTAAAATACTGTTTTTAACAAATCCAGAATCAACGCATTTACCCCCTGGGTTGACAAAATTTACCCCATACTTTGTATGATTCATGCTCTAGTCATGAATCATACAAAGTTGTCTAATGTTATTGAACACCAGATGGCAGTAGAGTTGCATTTTTGAATTCATCCCATGTGGCTTTAGTTTGCACAACCTGCCTGCAAAACCTAACCCAAATACTCTTGTAAATTGTACCTATATTGCCCAATTAATGCCACATGCCTAATCGTTAATCTGTTGGTGTATAATATTAACCTGATTGCTTTTATCAGTGTTACTCCAGGAAAACTACATTCATCAGGATTTCAAATACCCAGCAGATTTTCCTAACTGCTGAAAGTTATTCCATACACTTTTAATTCACCATTTTTATTTAGATGTTGCACACATCTTTCAGCCAACAAATTTTGGATGGTGTGCATGAAATACGCTTTGAGGGAGTCCTGGAAATAGAACCAGAACCAAATTTAGAGGGAGCTTGGAAAACATGGCCCTGGGGTGCCGGAGAGATCCTGGGAGTCAGCAGTCAGCCAGCCAGTGCTGAACTATCAAGACTTCTGCATAGTTGGAGAGCAGTTTATTGGAGATGGACACACAATGCTGGAGTAACTCAGCAGGTCAGGCAGCATCTCTGGAGAAAAAGAACAGGTGAACTTTTGGGATGAGACCCTTCAATAACATAGAAAATTGGACTGGACAAGCTAGATACAGGAAAAGTGTTCCCAATATTGGGCGAGTCCAGAACCAGGGGCCACAGTCTTAGAATAAAAGGGGGGCCATTTAAGACTAAGTTGTGAACAAACGTTTTCACCCAGAGAGTTGTGAATTTGTGGAATTCCCTGCCACAGATGGCAGTGGAGGCCAAATCACTGGATGGATTTAAGTGAGAGTTTATCTAACTCTCTTTAGGGGCTAGTGGATTCAAGGGATATGGGGAGAAGGCAGGCACGGGTTATTGATTAGGGATGATCAGCCATGATCACAATGTATGGCGGTGCTGGCTCGAAGGGCCGAATGGCCTCCTCCTGCACCTATTTTCTATGTTTCATTGGAGGTTTACCTAAACAACTCTCCTTCCACTGAAGTTTCAGACGATAAACGTTTCGTGCATAATGATTTATTGTTTAAAAATAGAATTTTATCTCCGGATCTCTCCCATATTACCTTGAATTTATATTCCCTCAAATTAGCTGTTATGGCAGTGAAAATAGTTTCTCTCTGCTCCAACTAAGCCCATGTGATTATGCATGACTCCATTAAATCTACCCACTTCCTCTAAGTAGAACAATCCCAGCTTTTCAGATCTTTACCCAAGCTCTGGCTCACTTTTATTTTCCGCTTTCAAGCTTGAGTATTAGACAGGGGTGAGGATTTGAACAGCTAAATGAACATTTCCTGCCTCGGCAAGTGAATCGTTTAAAAGACCTGGGTAGTTTGCCGTCTCCTTTTTGATGCCAAAGGTTAGCGATAGCCAACCACAAGGTGGTGATCAGGACTTTTTTTTGCGAAGATGGACAAAAAAAGTTGGATTAACTCAGCGGGGCCGGCAGCATCTCTGGAGAGAAGGAATGGGTGACTTTTCTGGTTGAAACTCTTCTTCAGACTTTTCTAGTGTTGTAGGCAGATGAAGCATCTTGGAACTGAAGCAGAATGAATGTTGATTGTTGTATGGAGTTCGCTTCAGTCTTTTTTTAGTTGCAGTAGATGGCACTGCAGGCAAATATTAATCCACAATATTTAACACATGGAAACAAATATTTTCAGTGTCACTAAGTTGAAGGGAAGGATAGAAAATAATACTATGGGCATGCAGATATTGAAGAAAGAATGGGAAATCTGGGGAGTGAACTACTGTTCACTCTTGCATCTTTGGTTGCATCTGACCAGCCTCTTGTGCTGCTGTTTTCCCCTCAAATTATTAAATTTATAGATTTCAGTTTGCAGTTGGCGGAAAGACTATACATTATTATCATTTTAGGGTGGCACATCGTTGCAGCGGGAGAGTTGCTGCCTTACAGCGCTTGCAGTGCCAGAGACTTGGCTTCAATTCCCGACTACGGGTGCTGTCTGTACGGAGTTTGTACGTTCTCCCCGTGACCCGTGTGGGTTTTCTCAGAGATCTTCGGGTTTCCTCTCACGCTCCAAAGACGTAGAGGCATGTAGGTTAATTGGCTTGGTAAGTTGCCCCTAATGTGTATAGGACAGTATTAATGTGCAAGAATGTGCTGGTCGGTGTGGGCTTTGTAGACCGAAGGACCTGTTTCCGCTCTGCATCACCAAACTAAACAAATCGAGCCGTCCACAGTGTACATGTACAGGGAGTGACCAGTGTGAGAGGGAGTGACCAAGGTTGACCAGTTGAGTACACTATGGACTCCACTGTTCATTCCAGTATTGTCCAGAACGTGGTTCCACCAGGAACCTGCCACTCCTGACAAAGGAACAAGCAGTGTTGTCCGTGCTGAGTGTTTCAACAGTCAAATGAACTCTGTCAAAATAATGATGGTGATTTGCTGGCAATAAGTAAACACTGTTGTTTGGATGGAATCTTTTTGTTTTGTCAGTGACAGTCAGTTAGAGCACAGACACATCCCTTATAAAGATGGCACTGTTGTGCAGCTGGTAGAGCTGCTGCCTCACAGAACTAGAGACCCAGGTTCCATCCTGACCTTGGGGGTTGCCTGTGTGGAGTTTGCATGTTCTCCCTGTGACCGCATGGTGGTCAGGTTTCCTCCCACATCCCAAAGCGTGTTTGTGGGCTAAATTGCCTCTACTGTGTAGGGAATGGATGTGAAAGTGGGATAAAATGCAACTAATGTCAGCAGAAGATTGCTGGTCAGCATGGATTCAATTGGGTTGAAGGGGCATAAAAGCACTGTAAAATACAGAGGAGGAAAGCATTACCCAGTGGGTCAGACCAGGCAGGCAATGAGCTCCATAGGAAAAAAATACCCTTCCGGGTGAGATGATATCACAGATGGATGACTGATACAGCCTGGGAATCCAAGCTGGAGAATTTAATATTGAGTGCAGAAGTCTGCAATGTGCACAGGCGGGTGATGAGGTGTTGCACCTCAAACGCGTTGGGCCTTGATTTTAGTTTAGTTTAGAGATACGGCGTGGAAACGGGCCCTTCGGCCCAGCGAGTCCACACCAACCAGCAATCCCCGTACACTAGCACTATCCCACACACGCGGGACCATTTACAATTTTACTGAAGTCAATTAACCTGCAAACCTGTACTTCTTTGGAGTGTGGGAGGAAACTTGTGAAAACCCACACGGTCACAGGGAGAACGTATAAACACCGTACAGACAGCACCTGTAGTCCGAATCGAACCCAGGCCTTTCGAACTGTAAGGCAGCAACTCTGCTCCTGCGCCACCGTGCAGCCCAGTAACAATCTAGGCCGTAGACTGATCTCTGGGAGTGAGATAGAAAAATTAAAGTGGTAGAGAAGGTGAAATTAGGGGTTGTTCCTCTGGACTCAATGCAGGTGCACCATAAACTGGTCTACCAAGCTGTTGTTTTATTTTCTCCAGTCTAGAGGAGACCACGTGTGACCATTGAATGCAGTGCACTCGATTAGAAGAGGTGCAAGGGTCGGGCTGCTTCACATAACAAGATTAGCTCCATGGATGGTGGGAAGGGAAGGGGAAGAGATGAAAGGGCAAGGGAAACTGTTGTAAGAAGGGGCAAGTAAGAATTTATATTGTTCTGTTTCGTTACATATGGCAATTAAACAATTGACCTTTGGTGGAGTAGAGGAGTCACAAAGGTGCAAAGGGAGGAGAGGGGAAGATGTGTCTGGTGGTGGAATCTCTTTGATGGTGGCGGAAATTGTGGCGATTCCGTCACCAGCAACATCTTCCCCTCTTCTGGCCTGTCTTCCTGCTCTGTATTTCACACTTATGCATTTTCTGTTTTATCCCACATCTGGCACCGCACAAGTCAGTAAAGTTTACCATTTGACCACGCTCATTTAAGCCCGAGGTATGTTTCTGTACAGCAAGACAGGTGCTCTGAAAACACTGCACATTGCTTGTCTTGAATTCTGTTCAACACGGTGAGCTTGAACACAAAGCCCCAGAGATTTCCGAGGCAGGGCATAAACAGGGGATGTCTTTGTTCTCTCCCTGAAAAAGCAATAATGGCATAAATCTAATCAGTTCTTGAAAGCTACTCATTTTGATCGCTAGAATATTAACAATGACATCACCTGATGGCATCGGAGACCAGAGACCGATAGGTGGGAGTGTGATAGACTGTGGGGAAACTCGGTCGCTTCCATGGCCAACTGTCTACTTTGCAGTGATACGTGGTTTTCCTTATAACTTTGTGTACAGGCTGACTCGCTCTTAATATCTCCAAACATGCACAACTGTTGGTGTCTCTACACTTTGGCCCTGCACTCTCGCACTTAATCACTGACTTGCTCGCTCTCTGACTCAACTTTTCTCCGTCTGTTTCTCCGTCTTGAATTCCATCACCACCCAGCCCACCTGGACAGTTGCCATTGTGCACAAGATGCTAATCTGATTCAGAGATTCCGATAACATGATAGCTTTCATGTGAAGAACTTGGATAGAAGATTAAATGACTGACTTGTATAGCCCAAAGGCAGTGATATTATGTACAATATGAGCAGTGAATAAATCCATTTTCATTGCACATTCTATGCGGAGGATTATTCGGTCCATAATAACTACAGTACAAAAAGCTGAGCTGTGATCTTGCATTAGTAGCTCCTTTACAGAACCATGCACCACACCACCTTTGTCCAACTAAGTATTCCATTGTTGATTTAGCCAATTTGCAACATCTTTTGAAGGCATAAATATTATTTACAATGAATTAGTCCATTCTTGATTACATTGTTCCCAATTTGCATGGTTCACAAGTTGTTGAATTGTAGTCAAAGCATTATTATGTAAGCAAATAATCGCCACATTCATTAGCGCAAGAATTCATCCCGGTGACTGTGTCCACGCAGATTCCTACAGGGGCGCCTGCTGACTTGCCAAGGACTTGATTTAAAAAAAATAATTTCACATATTTTATGATGCTACATGTCCAATGTAAATATATATTTTTTGTTCTTGGAAGTAATTGTAAATGCAAGGCGACAGGCAAAGTTGAAAAGATGTGTGGGGCATTTTTTGTTTTCACGGAGTGGTGGGTGCCTGGAACGAGCTGCCAGGGTTGGTGGTGGAGGCAGATATGGTAATTGGGTTGAAGAGGCTTGTGGATAGGTGCATGGATGTGCAGGGAATGGACCATGTGGAGGCAAAGGAGATTAGTTTAATTTGTAATCGTGTTCGGCACGGACATTGTGGGCCAAAGGGCCAATTGCTGCACTGCACTGTTCTATGTTCTAACATGGTCTCCAACCAGAGTCACTAAACAGAAACCAGCATGGAGTCTATCAGATTTGTAAGGTGTTCTTCACTTTCCTATTTAGAAGGATTCTGCCGCACTGTAAGTAACAATATTTTTTCACACGCATGTTTATATTGAAAAGTGATAATAGAAACATAGAAACATAGAAAATAGGTGCAGGAGGAGGCCATTCGGCCCTTCGAGCCAGCACCACCATTCATTGTGATCATGGCTGATCGTCCCAAATCAATAACCCGTGCCTGCCTTCTCCCCATACCCCTTGATTCCACTAGCCCCTAGAGCTCTATCTAACTCTTATCCATCCAGTGACTTGGCCTCCACTGCCCTCTGTGACAGGGAATTCCACAATCTGTCCCTTCTGGTGAGAATCCTGCCAGATTTTCTACCACATTACTGAATTGGAATTGGTTATTGCTGACTATAGGGCCTCTTGTCCGAATCACATAACACAGAAACATGCCCTTTGACTCAACCCATCCATGTTGACTAAGTATGAGCTACTCTCATTTGACTGTTTTGACCCATATCCCTCAAAATCTTTCTTATCCATGTACCTGTCCAAATGTCCTTTAAACATTACCTTTGTATCTGTCTTTACATCTTCTTTTGGTATCTGTAGTTTTCTGAACATTTCCAATTGCTCTTAATTCAGTTGAATTTCAGGTCAAATTGAAAAAGTATGACAATGGTGCAGATTTAAGACTAATTTCAGTTGTGTGATCATTGCATGGAATCAAGTTCCAAGCATGCCGTAGGTGTAAACCTCATAACTACATACTGTAATGGAGCAGGAGGACTCAGTTGATGGTCGTGCAGGACTGGATCAATATCCATTCTAATGTTGTGATATGTAAGGCATGGTACTACTGGTAAGCAGGCAAGTTAAAAGGAGGAGTTAAGTAGGAAAAGAAAACGCATCGAGAGAGGAGATGGAATAACAAATAACAAATTGAAAGCAATTGGGTTCTTCGAGGTACATAAGATGAGAATGTAGAAACATAGCTGTCTCACCTCCTGCTGCAATCAATCTGGTGGGGTCCCAACCCAAATCATTGCACATTATTTTCCCTCCACAGAAGTCGCCTGGACCACTGAGTTCCTCCAGGACTTTGTGTTTTGCTCAAGATTCCAGCATCTGCAATTCCTTGCCTTCCTTAGGAGCATGGTTTGATAATGAAGGAGCGGATGTTCTCATTAGGGTTGGACTCCTGCGTTGTGTTGGACCGAAACATAAATTATTAATTTGTGTGTTTGTTATGGAGCATTTTGATGTTACTGAATTTTAATGGCCACCATGATCAAAATAAACGTAATACTGAGCAGCATATTCATAAGCACCAAACATCATAGCTCCTGACTGGTGTGATATAATGGAGAACAAGGAACTGCAGATGCTGGTTTACAAAATAGAAATGCTGGAATAACTCAGTGGGTCAGGAAGCATCTCTGGAGAACTTGGATAGGAGATGTTTAAGAAGGAACTGCAGATGCTGGAAAATCGAAGGTAGACAAAAATGCTGGAGAAACTCAGCGGGTGAGGCAGCATCTATGGAGTGAAGGAAATAGGCAACATTTTGGGTCGAAACCCTTCTTCAGACTTGGATAGGAGATGTTTCGGGTCTGGACTCTTCAGGCATTGCAGTGGGGAGAAAGCTGGAAAAGAGGTGATAAAGCCTGTCAAGTTTAGGTGTCATGATGTGGTTGTCCGTGGCTGACTGAAATGACATTTCATTGGAATGAAAATGAAATTTGTGGTTACACATTGAATTTTCCAACGTTTGTCTTCATTCGTCAAGGTTGCTATCGTAAAAGTTGTTGGTTGTTATCTCAAGTTTCTATGAAAATTAAGAAACCACTTTTATAGCTCACATTTAAGTATTGAATTACAGCTGAGAAATTGGAGGAAAAAAATCAGTGGTACTGAAAGAAGGAATGCAACGCCGTGCTGTTCATGATTTTCTAATTACAGCTCCGTTTTATTAAATTGGGTCTTAACTACATCATAATGTTCTGCATAAAAGGATAACAGATATAACTGGCTTCCCTGCTAAGTAGACTTCCTTGGTATTCTAACCAAAGTTTACTTAAAGTACCTTTTTCCTGTCATTACACAGTTCTCTTGATATAGGCTAAACCAAGTAAAATGCACAAGATCAGCAAATGTTGATTGTTTGGCAGGCAAATCAGTGACAATTTATCATTATTGAGGTTTGAATATGAATTGCTTTCCATCCATCTACAAGTATTGAGTTATTCTCTTGGCCACATTTTAAGCTTGAAAGGTTCAGGAACAGCTTTGTCCTCTATAATCAGGCTTCTGAACAGTCCTCCTGTTAGCTAGGGTACTGTCTGGTCTACTTCTTTCCCATTGCGGACATTGGACTTTGTCTGTGGAACTGATGCGCTACAATGCTGAGAACTATATTCTGTACTCTGTATCTTCCCCGTTGCTCTACCTATTGGACTTAAGTTTGAATTGATTGTATTTATGTACAATATTACCTGAACTGTTTGGATAGCATACAAAACTTGAGGGCAAAGTGGCATAGCAGTAATGCTGCTACATTACAGCGCCAGGGACCCGGGTTCGATCAAGACTACGGGTGCTGTCTGTACAGACTTTGTATGGTCTCCCTGTGACTATGTGGGTTTTCCCTGTGCTCCACACTCCAAATACATAGAGGTTTCTAGGTTAATTGGCTTCAGTAAGTTGTCCCTGGTGTGTAGGATAGTGTATGGCTTGATCACTGGTCGGCGCGGACTCTATAGGGCCTGTTTTCACGCCGAATGTCTAAAGTCTAGATTTTAGGCTACTACTCGCGACCGTACAGGCGTCACATGTCGCCTGTATGGTCGCGTGGTGTCGCCTGTATGGTCGTGAGTAGTCGCCCAAAGAGTCGTACCTTTTTCTGGTCGCCGCTGGATTTTCAACATGTTGAACATTTTCGGCCACCTGTTGCGACTATGACAGGTGCCGGCAAGTCGCCGAAAAAATTGCGTCAGTGTGCCTTAATCTGACAATTTGTAAGTAATGGAGAAGTCGAGAGCTGGCGTGGTGGTAGAGTTTGTTGTCAGCAGTGTTTGTAGAACCTGTCCTGTTTTAGGATGATATTGCCACGGGGTTGTATGTGGATGAAAATAGGAATGATAGATCCCAGAACTTCAGAAGTCATGGTGGTGGAAGAGCAGTCATTGCTGGGGGTTTGGATTCAAGATTCAAGTGAGTTTATTGTTATGTGCCCCTGATAGGACAATGAAGTTCTTGCTTTGCTTCAGCACAACAGTGCATAGTAGGCATGACTACAAAACAGATCAGTATACTATTGTATAAATATATACACACATGAATAAATAAACTGATAAAGTGCAAATAACAGATAATGGGCTATTAATGTTCAGAGTTTTGTCCGAGCCAAGTTTAATAGCCTGATGGCTGTGGGGAGGTAGCTATTCCTGAACCTGGTTGTTGCAGTCTTCAGGCTCCTGTACCTTCTACTTGAAGGTAGCAGGGAGATGTGTGTGTTGCCCGGATGGTGTGGGTCCTTGATGATGCTGCCAGCACTTGGTTTCAGTTTATTGTTGTCACGTATACTGAGATACAACGATAAGCTTTGTTTTTTTGCACATTATGCAAACAGATCAGATAATATTTGTGGCTTTCACTGGAAAGATGAGAACAAAACCAGGTTTTCGCCAATAATAGAAATAAGTTGCATGATGATGTTGAAGGCAATCCGTCTGATGAAGGGTTCTAAACCGCAACATCGTTGTGTCCATTACCTACACACTGACCTGCGGAGTTCCTCCAGCACCTTGTGTTTTGCTCAAGTGATAGATATTCATTGCTACAGTATACTATTTTCCCTCACTTCAGACAACAAGGTCAGTCAATCTTCTGAGATGTCGATTATGATTTTGAAAAACTTCTGATGTCGAATGAGATTCTGAGAATCTTCTCGGATGTCGATTATGATTTTGATTGGAGTTAGATAAAAATGCTGGAGAAACTCAGCGAGTGAGGCAGCATCTATGGAGCGAAGGAATAGGTGACGTTTCGGGTCGAGACCCGAAACGTCACCTATTCCTTCGCTCCATAGATGCTGCCTCACTCGCTGAGTTTCTCCAGCATTTTTATCCACCTTTGATTTTTCCAGCATCTGCAGTTCCTTCTTAAACAAATGATTTTGATTGGGGTTCTTTCAGCACAGTTGTGGGGGCAGAAACTGGGAATCGATCAACGGGTTCTGTGCAATTAATTTAATGCTACAACATTGTCAAGGACTCGTTAAGTTTGGCAACCATCGCACAGAGTCAGATTTGAATCGTAAACATTCCTGCTCTTAGTAATATCCTGGCCAGTCCACCAGCCCACACAGTGACATTTATTTTTCCAGATAACCCCTTGCAGCAAAAAAATGTATCCTGCAGAAGCAAAACATGGCTGCTGTTGGAAATTGTGGAAGGAAAACACAAAATCGCTGAAACAGCCAGTAGGTCAGACAGCAGGAGAAAGAATTAGCATCACAGATTGGTGATCTTTCATCATAACGGGCCAGCAGAAATGCCATTGACCTGAAATGTTAGCTCTTTTTCAGACATCGGCTTCTGTTTCGTGATACCTTTACCCCTAGCAAATGAGGCGCTCTTATCAAACTTGCTAAGGCGGCCTCATTTGCAATGCATAGCGACCGTCCTCAGAGTTGGGGAATCAAGGACCAGAGGACATGGGTTTGAGATCAGAGGAGAAAGATTTAATAAGAACCTGAGAGGCAACTTAGTATATAGTTAAAATTTCGGAGGTGTGCGAGTTGCCCAGAGTTTTCCCCAGGCTGAAGGTGTGGAATTGTCTGAGGGATATATTTGACAGTTGCCACATGAGTTGGATTTATTTTTAGAAATGGACAAACCGGAGTTTGTTCTGGTCCAGTATTTTTATTAAAAAATGCTCTTCATTTCTTCGGCATTCACCATTTTCTTTTATCTTGTTTGGCTTGACTGGAAACATGAAAGAATATCCACTGCCTGCAAAAAGGATTTGCTTTTGCTTTACTCAACATTCCAACTTGCAGCTGTAAGACTTTAACTCTTCACCCTCTGCAGGGAACCTTTTCTTTCTACTTATCTTTTTTTGTCTGAAATTTATGTTTGCCTCGTCTCAATCCCCTGTAATTATTTTGTAGAATAGACAGCGTTTAATGGATCGTCAACAAGCTAAATTGAACAGTATTTGAACAGTTGATGGACACAAAAAGCTGTAGGAACTCAGCGGGACAGGCAGCATCTGTGGATAGAAGGAATGGGTGATGTTTTGGATCGAGATCCTTCTTTATACAGAGTTGGGAGAGGGAGACGCCAAGATAAGGAAGTGTAAGGTGTGAAAACAAGACATCACAGGGGATGACGTTCAAGGAACATGCAGAATAGATCATTGTTAGTTAGGAGAAGGTGACTACAAAGCATAGAAATAAAATATAATCAGAGACTGGTCGGAGAATGAGCAAGGGGGAGGGAGGGAGAGTTAAGTGTGAGATGTGGAAGACAGATGTTGAGGTTTGGATGTGCTGATGGAGGCAGCTGCACAGATTTAGAGTATCCTATGAAATTTGGTAGAGTAAGGTAATACAAGTGTTTTTGCAGACAACTAGCTAGCAAGAAGCAAGCTTTTTTAAGGAATGTAATGTTTATAAAGCTGTATTCTTGGCATTTTGCAATGTATGGATGCAAGGCCATCAACCTTTAACACTGGCCGGTTTCCCCTTTTTTTAAACATATCTTTCATTCATTGTTCTATATCTCTCTACATCATCGTCTATATCTCTCCTTTCCCTTTCACATGACTTTCAGTCTGAAGAAGGGCCTCGACCCGAAACGTCACCCATTTCTTCTCTCCAGAGATGCTGCCTGTCCTGCTGTTTTACTCCAGCTTTTTGTGGCAATATTCGGTTTAAACCAGCGTCTGCAGTTCATTTCTGCACAATCTTTAAAAAGCTATGAGTAAAGACAGCTCCATTGAAGCTCATTTAAGGGACATTCAGTTCTTGGTAGATTCCCAATTATAACACTACCATTTATTGTCTATTCTTCTCCAACCCCTTTGGTAGAGAATGTACCAAGGAAACTTGTTTTTGTGTGTCCTGACTGTTTTCATAAACAGCATTTAAGTTCAAATGCCAGTTTGGCTTGGTTCAGTGATGGTCTCACTTCAGGGTCAGAAGGTTGTAAGATGAAACTTGACATCAGACATAAAACACAAAGTGCTAGATTAATCATGGGTCAGGCAACATTTCTGAGGGTCCCTCCCCTCTCACCCCCGTCCCCCACCCAATTTATCCTACCAGTTCCACTGTTCGCATCCTTGTTTCCCTCTCGTTAGTACAACAATTACCCATTATGGACTCCACCCATCCTGAGGTCATCTGTTGCCACCCTTATTTGTTGTGGCCTTTTCTGGCCTCCAGTTTCCCCCCCAACCTTTCAGTCTGAAGAAGGGTGCTGACCTGAAACGTCGCCTATTCATTTCCTCCGGAGATGGTACATAGATACAAAGAAAATAGGTGCAGGAGTAGGCCCTTCGAGCCAACACTGCCATTCAATGTGATCGTGGCTGATCATCCATAATCAGTACCCCGTTCCTGCCTTCTCCCCATATCCCTTGATTTCGCTAGCCCTAAGAGCTCTATCTAACTCTTTTGAATGCATCCAGTGAATCAGCCTCCACTGCCCTCTGAGGCAGAGAATTCCACAAATTCATGGCACTGTGTGGAAAAAGTGTTTCCTCATCTCAGTTCCAAATGCCTTACCCCATAATCTTAAACTGGACTCCCCAACACGTTTCCTACATCTATCGTGTCCAATTCCTTAATAATTTTATATGTTTCTATAAGATCCCCTCTCATCTGTCTAAATTCCAGTGAATACAATCCCAGTCATTCCATTCTTTCATCATATGACAGTCCCGTCATCCCAGGAATTAACCTCATAAACCAACGCTACACTTCCTCCCTAGCAAGAATGTCCTTCCTCAAATTAGGGGACCAAAACAGCACACAATACTCCAGGTGTGGTCTCACCAGGGCCCTGTACAACTGCAGAAGGACCTCTTTGCTCATATATTCAAATCCTCTTGTTATGAAGGTTAACATGCCATTAACTTTTTTCACTGCCGGCTGTACCTGCATGCTTACTTCCAGTGACTGATGAACAAGGACACCCAGGCTCGTTGCACTTCTCCTATTCCTAATCTAACACCATTCAGATAATAATCTGACTTGTTTTTCTTAGTGGGTGCCTGACCCACGAGTTGCTCCAGAATTTTGTGTCTAACTCTTGAAGACGTAAGTAGCCATCATCTTAGTTGGGCCCCTTCTTCAGATTGGTTACAGTAGGGAGGAGAAAGCTGGAATGTGGAAATAGACCCTTCGGCACACCGAGTCCACGCCAACCAGCATTATGGTAGCGATATCCTACACATTATAAACATAGCAACATAGAAAATAGGTGCAGGAGTAGGCTATTCGGCCCTTCGAGCTTGCACCGCCATTCAATATGATCATGGCTGATCATCCAACTCAGTATCCTGTACCTGCCTTCTCTCCATATCCCCTGATCCCTTTAGCCACAAGGGCCGCATCTAACTCCATCTTAAATATAGCCAATGAACTGGCCTCAACTACCTTCTGTGGCAGAGAATTCCACAGATTCACCACTCTCTGTGTGAAAAATGTTTTTCTCATCTCGGTCCTAAAAGATTTCCCCCTTATCCTTAAACTGTGACCCCTTGTTCTGGACTTCCCCAACATCGGGAACAATCTTCCTGCATCTAGCCTGTCCAACCCCTTACGAATTTTGTAAGTTTCTATAAGATCCCCCCTCAAACCTCTAAATTCTAGCGAGTACAAGCCAAGTCCATCCAGTCTTTCTTCATATGAAAGTCCTGACATCCCAGGAATCAGTCTGGTGAACCTTCTCTGTACTCCCTCTATGGCAAGAATGTCTTTCTTCAGATTAGGAGACCAAAACTGTACGCAATACTCCAGGTGTGGTCTCACCAAGACCCTGTCCAACTGCAGTAGAACCTCCCTGCTCCAATGGACGATTTACAATTTTACCGAAGCCAATTAACCTACAAACTTGTGCGTCTTTGGAGTGTGGAAAGAAACCGGAGCACCCGAAGAAAACCCACATGGTCACAGGGAGAAGGTACAAACGGCACCCATTGTCAGGATCTAACCCAGATATCTGGATGCTGTAATGCAGCAAAGCTACAGCTGCGCCACTGTACCGTTTTGTTGCAAGCTTCCCAAGCGGCATATGAGGTGCTGTTCCTCCAGTTTGCGTGTGGCCTCAGTCACTCTGGCAATGGACGAGGCCCAGGGCAGAAAGGTCTGCTTCATTACTGGCCTTCAAAATTCATGCCAATTGTTTTGAATATTGAACTTGTCATTTAGAATAAACTATCCTGTATTCTCTCCTACCAAAAAAAAGTGGCATTGCGGCTGCCAGAGTTTCTTAGTTGAGCAACACTGATGACAAGCCAAAGCACATGGTGCAACACAGTGCCAGTATTGAACGTAAAGCCAAAGTAAACCATGCAGTGGCAATTAGTAATGTCAAACTTCAATTAGCATTGTTTGTAGGAGGTCTGGGAAGGCTGAAAGGCATCCATCACAGCTATGCATGTAACTCTAGTTTATGTTTACTTGGTTACACCCTATTCAATCCTTTTGAGGGAAGATTTGAAGAATAGTTTTTTTGAATTTGCTGACTTCCATCTCACTGATTGCTGGTGAACACATTTGATGTCTGGTGTAGAATGCTGGAGTAACTCAGCGGGAGTTCATTGAACAATTGTACATTGCCGTGAACATCGTCTGCTTTGATCTGTCCTTTTCACACCTTACATTGTCGTTGTACACTTCCATATCTCTAATTTCTATCTCCCCTAATTGTCAGTCTGAAGAACTGCCTCGACCCGAGACGTCACCCATTCCTTCCCTCCTGGAATGCTACTCCAGTTACTCCAGTATTTTGTCTTTCTTTGGTGTAAACCAGTAAGTGCAGTTTGTTCCTTCACATGTCTGATGAGATCTTAGACTATCGAAAATGTATAAGTACAGCACAGGAACAGGCCATTTGGCTCCGTGCCTGTGCTAAACATTGTGCCAAGATAAACTAATCTCATTTGCTCGCATGTGATCCATATCCCTCCATTCCCTGCATATACATATCCATGTGCCTATCTAAAACCCTCTTCCAAAGACTATTTCTTGATATGTTAGCCAAGCTGTACCTGTCTAACCCCATTTCCATCTCCATGTTCTCGAACTGCTCAACATGTTAGTCAAAGGTGGGGAAGAATCTGTCAGTCATTTAGCAATATTAATAAGCAAGCAGGAGATATGGTTCTATGGAACGATGGAGGTTGAGGGTGACCTGAGAGAAGTTTGTAAAATTATGAGAGGCATTCATAGGGTAGATAGTCAGAATCTTTGGCCCAGGATGCAAATATCAAATACTAGAGGGCAGAGCTTTAAGGTAAGAGGGGCAAACGTTAAAGGAGATGGGCAGGATTATTTTTTAATATACCAAGTAGTAGATGCCTGGAGTGCATTGCCAGGGATGGTCAGAGGCAGATAGAACAGTGGTATTTAAGGTGCTTTCAAGAGTTCAAGAGAGTTTTATTGTCATGTGTCCCTGATAGGATAATGAAATTCTTGCTTTGCTTTAGCACACCAGAACATAGTAGGCACGAATACTGAACAGATCAGTGTGTCCATATACCATTGCATAAATATATACACACATGAATAATTAAACTGATAAAGTGCAAATAAACAGATTATTGGCTATTAATGTTTACAGTTTTGTCCGAGCCGGGTTTAATAGCCTGATGGCTGTGGGGAAGAGGCTGTTCCTGAACCTGGTTGTTGCTTTTAGATAGACTATAGACAATAGGTGCAGGAGTAGGCCATTCGGCCCTTCGAGCCAGCACGCCATTCAATGTGATCATGGCTGATCATCTGTAATCAGTTCCTGCCTTCCCCCCATATCCCCTGACTCCGCTCTCTGTAAGAGCCCTTCCAACTCTCTCTTGAAAGTATCCAGAGAATCGGCCTCCAGCACCCTCTGAGGCAGAGAATTCCACACTCACAACTCTCTGTGAGAAAAAGTGTTTCCTCGTCTCCGTCTCCGTTAGGCGCAAGGATATGTAGGGAATGGAGGAATTTGTATGATATGGAGGGATATGGATCAGATGTAGGGAACTGAGGGATATTGATCAAATGTAGTGAATGGAGGAATACGGATCAGATTTAAGGAAGGGGGGGGGGGGGGATATGGATCATATGTACAGAAGGAAGGATATGGATCAGGAGCAGGTAGAGATAAATTTAATCAGCACCGATATTGTGGGCCGAAGAGCCTGTTCCTGTGCTGTCCTATGTAAATAAGTCTTCCAAACTGCAAGAAAGGAATCAAGTTGGGAATTGCGCCAAAGTCAGTAACAATTAAATGCTGCTTTCTTCATTTTTCTGACCACCTCCCTGTTCTAGTATGAGAGGTGATTCCTTTGATAAGGGTGCGGCAAGCGAGTTCTGCCATAGTTCTCTTACAATTGTCCTATGGTTCCCATTATACCAGGAACTGTCAACTGAAGGCAAGCGTTGCAAGTGAGATTTATGATCAAACAGAACTAAGTTGATTGCAAACCCATTTAAACATATTTGGATATATTTACTTTCCAGAGTGAAAGGCATTAAAGTAGGTGAATGTTTTTGAAGTAAAAGTGAGTGAGTCTCACCAAATGAATTGACTTGACAAGTTTGAAAGAACGATGAGATCAGAGGCAATAACTACTTTGTCAGCTTGTAAAAGATTTGGCCATGGAGGCCCAAGTTGGGAGTTGTCCTTGTTTCCTTTGGCCAGGGATCATGCAGCCACATTCCCTTGTTGTTTATATGGAAAGGAGTGTGGCATGGAGCAGAGATTGCTTTAAAAATCCCACATTTTTAGCAGCGGCAGTAGGCCGTTCGGTTCTTCAGACCTGTTGCATCATTCCAATAAAGCCTAACTTAACTCTGTACCTCTGTTCAATTTGTTTGCCTCTGATCTATATCCATATGTTTTGGTTGGCTTGTCAAACAAAAACTGACAATCTAGTTCTTAAAAATTTTCAATGACTCTCCGTACATGAAAGGAAAGGTTTAGAGGCATCGGGTCTGACGTGGCAGATGGCACTAGCACAGAAGGGCATCTTGGTTTGCATGGAAGCCAAAGAAGCTGCTTCTGTGCTGCATGACTCAGTTCCGACCAAGCTGGAATTCTGGATCTGGATTTTCTCATGAAGAAATTGTTTCTCTCCATCGAGCAATGAATTACCTTTGAATTAGGGATGTAATGCTGAGGCTCTCTAAAGTGAGGTCAGGCAGCATTTGGAATATTGTGATGAATTTTAGCACCATATCTGAGGAAGGGTGTGCTGGCTAGGGAGAAGGTCCAGAGGAGGCTTACTAGAATGATCCCAGGAATGAGTGGGTCAACATGCCATGAGCGTTTGCCAGCACTGGGCCTGTACTCGCTGGAGTTTGGAAGGATGAGGGGGTCCTCATTGAAACTTACCGAATATTGAAAGGCTTGGATAGAGTGGATGTGGAGAGGATGTTTCCACTAGTGGAAGAGCCTAAGACCAGAGTTCATAGCCCCAGAATTAAAGGACGTTCCTTTAGGAAGGAGATGAGGAGGAATTTCTTTAGTCAGAAGGTGACGAATCTGTAGAATTCTTTGCCACAGAAGGCTGCGGAGTCCAAGATAATTGATATTTTTTAAGGCAGAGATAGATAGATACTTGGTTTGTACGGGTGTCAAGGGTTATGGGAGAAGGCAGAATAAAAGGGTTAGGAGGGAGAGATAGATCAGGCGAATGGCGGAGTAGACTTGATGGGCCAAATGGCATAATTCTGCTCCTATCACTTATGACCAACCTAATTTAATTTGCAATGTCACCATTTGAACATGAAAGGTATGTGTCCAATTAATATAGCCCATTATTTCATCCTTCTTGGTATAATTTGATAAATCTGCATTGCTTCTCCCAAGTCTTATCCACATGTGAACAGTTATTTCTTTCGTCTGCACATGGACTTTTAAATCTGATCGCCATACATTCTGATCTCTCCATAATTAAAGAACATTAGTCATACTAATAATCATGGAGTCATACTGCACGGAAACAGACATTTCAGCCCAATTTGTCCATCCCGACCAAAATGCCCATGTATGCTAGTTCCACCTGCCGGTGTTTGGCCCATATCCCTCTAAACCTTTCATATCCATGAACCCGTCCAAATGTCTTGTAAATTCTCTCACAGTACCTGCCTCAACCACCTCTAGCAGCTCCCCCCAAACACCCACCATCATCTGTGTGAAAAAATGGCACCTCAAGTTCCCATTAAATCTTGCTCTTCACCTTAAACCTATGCCCTCTGGTTCTTGATTCCCCCACCCTGGATAAAAGACTTGCATTCACCCTATCTATTCCCCTCATGTTCTTATGCACCTCTATAAGATCACCCCAGAGCCTCTTGTGCTCCAAGGAATAAAAGTCCTCCCCTTGAGAGGAGATCTTATAGAAACTTACAAAATTCTTAAGGGGTTGGACAGGCTAGATGCAGGAAGATTGTTCCCGATGTTGGGGAAGTCCATAACAAGGGGTCACAGTTTAAGGATAAGGGGGAAATCTTTTAGGACCGAGATGAGGAAAACATTTTTCACACAGAGAGTGGGGAATCTCTGGAATTCTCTGCCACAGAAGGTAGCTGAGGCCAGTTCATTGGCTATATTTAAGAGGGAGTTAGATGTGGCCCTTGTGGCTAAAGGGATCAGGGGGTATGGAGAGAAGGCAGGTACAGGATACTGAGTTGGATTATCAGCCATGATCATATTGAATGGTGGTGCAGGCTCGAAGGGCTGAATCGCCTACTTGTGCACGTATTTTCTATGTTTCTATGCCCAACATCTCTGTAGCTCAGGCCATGAATCCTGGAAACAGAAATATTATATGTGATCTTTCGAGCTAAATGACATCCTCCGATAGCAGTGTGTCCAAAACTGAACAAATACTACAAATTAATTTTGTTTTTTCGTGCTTGCCCACGTGGAACTTTTCATGTTCATACATATAGGAGTAGAATTAGCCCATCGAGACTACTCCGCCATTCAATCATGGCTGGTCTATCTTTCTCGTTCAAACCTACTCTCCCACCTTCTTCGATAATCTTTGACACCCTTACTAATCAAGAACCTGTCAATCTCCACTTCAAAACTTACCAATGACTTGGCCTCCACAGCAATCTGCAGCAATGAAGTCCACAGATTCACCACCTTCTGACTAAAGAAATTCCTCCATCTCCTTTTTAAAGGTATGTCCTTTAATTCTGAGGCTGTGCCCTCTGGTACTAGACTCTCCCACTAGTGGAAACATCCCCTCCACATCCACTCTCTCCAGGCCTTTCACTATTTGGTAATTTTCAGTGAGGACCCCCTTATCCTTCTAATCTCCAAATGCAGGCCCAGAAGCGTCAGACACTCATCTCAACGTTAATCCAGTCATCCCCGAGATCATTCTCATAAATCTCCACACGTCCAGATTCAGGGACAGTTTCTTCCCAACTGTTATCAGGTGACTGAACCATCCTATCACCAATCAGAGAGTAGTCCTGAGTTATTATCACCTCCCAGATGCTGTCTGACCCGCTGAGTTCCTCCAGCACCTTAAGTTTTGCTCAAGTTTCCAGCATCTGCAGTTCCTTGTGTCTCCATGGTTTCTGCCCCGATTGCCGAATATCCTGGTTCAAGGAACCATGGGGATTGTGGTGGTGAAAAAAAACATTTATTTCAGCCTAACTGAAACCGACTGATTTGGATCATTTTGCAAAATTTAAAAGCACCTGGGATAATCCAGTTTCCTTCGGCTTAGTCCCCAGCTTCACGATCTGATCTGTTGCTCAACAGCAAGGTTGGCTAATCAGTCAGCCAGAAATGCTTTTGTGGAAATTGTTTTTGGAAAATTTAATTGGTCTTTCATGTTCTTTTCGGTTAATAAAAGCAGTTTTTCAAGACACTTAATGCATCAACTTTGGAATTCACTGCTTGAAAGCATGCTGTAAGCAGGTTAAATTGTCACTTTGGCTTGCGGGACTATGCATATAGATTTTGATTTTAAGATCCAGCATGGAAACAGGCCCTTCAGCTCACGGAGACCACGTTGACCAGTGTTTACCTGTTCACGCTACTGTTACCCCACTTTTGCATTTGCTCCCGACACACTTGGGGCAATTTAGCGGCCAATTAACCTGCAAACCTGGTTTGGGATGTGGGAGGAAATTGGAGCATCCGGAGAAAACCCACGTGGTCACAGAGAACATGCAAACTCCACAGACAGCAGCCGAGGTGAGGATTGAACCTGTGTCTGTGGCGTGTGAGGTAGCGGCTTCTACCATCTGTGCTGCGATTGCACTGGACTAGATAATCCTTGGAATGAACTGGCACAAATTGGATGGGTTGGGTGGTCTTGCAGCTGAAGTGATTCTGACTTTCTCCAATCAGCCCTAGTTAGGATATCCTTCTGTGGAACAGGTGAATCGATGGTCAGCATAGTCTCACTGGGGCAAATGGCCTGTTTCCATGTTGTCAATGTACCAAAACATGTGGTGGCAGGAATTAAATCTGGCACTTTCCCCCTCCCTAACCTGGTGGCCAAGATCATAATATCTGTGTGTATCTGTATCTATCTCCTGAAGTTGAAAAATCTGGCTCGAATAAGGGTTGCTGTCTGACAAGCTTGCACTAAGCAAATAGATTTGGCCATAAATTGCCCTTGCTGTAACTGAGCACTGAAAGATTAATCTGTAGGGAACTAGAATAGCTTTTCTGAACCAAAATAAATAGTGAGTTTTTTACTTTAACATGTCCAAAGATTACTGAGAGTTAAAAGGTGCCACACATTTACTGTGGCTTGAGGGCTGTGATTATGTTCTGAATGCTTATTCAGATTCACCACCCAGTCCATCAACTGAACAGTTGCTTTCAGCACCAAATTATTTTCTCCAATTTTTTTTAAATAGCATTTTCTAAGTAACTGGGAGGGTGAGGTTTCATTTTGAGGGCAGTCCCAGTGGTGTTATTAACTCTGGCTTTTAGCTCCGATCATTCTTCCTGTGTGAGTGGAGAGAGTGCGTGCTGGCGTAGAGGCGGATTGGCAAATCGCAGGCAAGGCCATTCAGCCTGCACTGGCTTGGTTAAATAGTGGATGAACAGTCTCCTTGCTGTGCCCTGCATGACAGTCATATGGATAGGAAAGGTTTAGGGGGATATGGGTTAAATGCAGGCTAATAAGAGAAACCTAGAATGCCAACGGACAAGGTGGGCTGAAGGGCCTGTTTCCATGATGCATAGCTCTGACTTTTATGCAATCTTGGAAATTCTAGGTAAGTTTAGACTTTCGAGATGCAGCGTGGAAACAGGCCCTTCGGTCCACCAAGTCCGCGCTGACCAGCGAAACCTGTACACTAGCGCTATCCTTCACATTAGAGACAATTTACAATTTTAGGAATCAGGATTGAACATGGGTCTCTGGCGATGTAAGGCAGCAACACTCCTGCTGTGCCATTGTGCTGCGGGAATTCCTGTGTAGAACATATCCTCATTTGTGAGTGGTCGCCACTCATTTAGGGATGGGATTTTGTTTTTACTCTCTCGCTCTCACAAGTTTTCTCTCTCTCTCGCAAGTTTTCTCTCTCTCTCTCTCTCTCTCTCGTAAGTTTCTCTCTCGTTCTCTCTCTCTCGTAAGTTTCTCTCTCGTTCTCTCTCTCTCATGTAAATTTCGCTCTCTCTCGTAAGCTCTCTCTCGTAAGCTCTCTCTCGCTCGCACCATTGCAGCACACTCTGCAGAAGACCTCCAGGGCATCCTGAATGCCTTTGCCAAGGCATACAGAGCCATGGGCCTGACCTTAAATATCAAGAAGACCGAGGTCCTACATCAACCTCCACCCAACCAGCCGTCTACCCAGCCCACTATAAAAGTGGACGACACCACTCTTGAAAACGTTAACCACTTCCCCTGCCTTGGCAGCATTCTTTCCTCAAAAGCTGACATCGACTCTGAGGTCAACCATCGCCTGAGTTGCGCCAGTGGAGCCTACGCCAGACCCACGAAAAGAATCTTTGAAGACCAAGACCTAAAGGCTCAAACAAAACTGCTGGTCTACAGAGCCGTTGTCCTCTCCACCCTGTTGTATGGAACTGAGTCATGGACCACCTACAGCAGGCACCTGAGAGCCCTGGAACAATACCATCAAAGATCCTTACGAAAGATTCTGCAGATCAGCTGGGAGGACAAACGCACCAACATCAGCGTTTTGGAGGAAGCCAACATGACCAGCATCACCACCACAATAATGCAGCACCAACTTGGATGGACTGGCCATGTCATCCACATGTCCAACACACTTCTCCCTAAACAAATCCTGTACTCTCAATTGAAGGAAGGTCGGCGTGCCCCCGGCGGGCCAAAGAAACACTTCAAGGACAACATCAAGCACAGTCTGCAGAAATTCCACATCATATCGAGCAAGTGGGAGCACATTGCACTGGACAGGCGCTCCTGGAGGAAATCCGTGCAGGAAGAAGCTGCACGTCACGAAATGGAACTACGCCGTGTCGCAGAGACAAAGTGACAGCACCGTAAGGAGAGAGAGAAGGGGCTCGACAACTACCACCCACCGCCAGTCTCCACTGCCCACGTTGCACCAAGGTGTGTGGATCGCGGATCGGCCTCTACAGACATCTGCAGACCCACAGGTAGACAAAGACGACCCCATGGAGAGGAGAGGACAGTCATACTGGTTTCCAGTGACTACTGATGATGATGATGATGATGATGAATTAACAGTGGAATGGAAACTAGTTCCCTGCAGAAACCCATGAGGTCACGGGTGGAACATACAAATCCACACTTTGGCATCAGAGGTCAGGTCTGAACCTTGGTTGCTGGTGCAGCATTAAGTGCCGTCATGTAGCTCCGTCTAATACTATGGGTCATGTTGGGATTGCCAGTTTTGAAGATTGCTGTCATTGTACATATATTTGGCATAACACAGCAAAAATCTTCTTCAAACTGTGAGCTATTGCTTCTTCTGTTGTGACCTGTGTAGAGCACACTCGAACAGATCCTCATTCACGAGCGGTTAACACCATCGCTATGTAAGTAACACTGGTCTACTTCTCCAAACCCAGCCTCTTCTGCCAACTTGATCGTCCTTTCGGAGATTTTTCAGCCATATAAACCCATAGGAGCTCTGCACACATTCCGGCAGTAATTCTTTCCTAGCATCATTCCTTGTTTGATGTGTTACATTCACCCGAGTCACTGATGTAGTCATGTAGGAAGGAACTGCAGATGCTGGTTTACACCGAAGATGGACAAAAAATGCTGGAGTAACTAAGCAGGACAGGCAGCATCTCTGGAGAGAAGGAAAGTGTGACGTTTCAGTGTCAAGACCGAAGTCTCTCCAGAGATGCTGCCTGACCCGCTGAGTTACTCCAGCATTTTGTCTATCACTGAAGTAGTCCATGGTTTGTACCTCTTCCAAATTTCCTGAATTGAGGACTTGAGGTTGCCACCCGCTTTACGCTTCATTCCGTGCTGAACACAGCAGACAAACAAACTCGTGTCAAATGTTTGTACCGATTCTAATTGGTGTCCATTTTTTGTTACATTTTAGACTTTAGAGAAACAGTGTGGAAACGGGTCCTTTGGCCTACCAAGTCCATGCTAACCACCCGTACACTAGCACTATCCTACACACTGGAGACAATTTACAAATTTACCAAAGCCAATTAACCTCTTTGGAGTGTGGGAGGTAACTGGAGCAGCTGGAGAAAACCCACACGGTCACGGGGAGAAGGGACAAACTCTGTACAGACAGCACCCGTAGTCAGGATGGAACCCGGGTCACTAGCACTGTAATGCAGCAACTCTACAACTGAGCCACTATGCCCCCTCTGAAGTTGTAGTCTGAAGGTGTCATTGAATTTGGGTAATATATCACTGGATCTAGGTATTCATATACACTTTGGCCTTTTGTTCTCATGTGAGAAGATCTCCTAGCAGATTGGTTTTGTAAATGTTTTGAATTACGTAGCACAGTGGCACAGCTGGTAGAGTTGCTGCCTCGCAGTGCTAGAGAACCAGGTTGAATAGGTTTTCAAACTAAAACTTATTTAAATGTATATTTGTGGAATGTATTAAGATGATAGGTTTAAGGTGAGAGGAGAAAGGAGCCTGAGGGGAAACTTTTTTTCCATACAGAGGGTGGTGGGTATATGGAAGGAGCTGCCAAAGGAAGTAGTTGAGGCACATGCTGTAACATTTTTTAAGACATTTGGACAAGGGACACACAGAGAGGAGGTTTAGAGGATATGGGGCTAAAGCAGGCAGGTGGGACACGTGTTGATGGGGCATCTTAGTCGGCATGGAGATGTTGGTCTGAAGGGCATGTTTCTGTGCTGTATGACTCTTTGACTCTGACATTAAGGCCAAGAGCCAGATGGTGAGTCTCATTAACTGGTGCCTCATTTCAGTGATACTAAACATTTTCTTTGTTAGCCTTGGGGTAAATTCCTGTCAAGTGACTATAAATGTCCCATGTTAGAAAGAACTGATAATGGCGAGAAAATTGCAGTAGTTCACTTCTGTCGTCTCCCCCCCACACTTAATTCCTAATCCATCTCTTCCCACTGAACCCAAAATGATGAATAAGTTGAATGAATGAATAAGTTTATTGGCCAAGTATGTACACATACAAGGAATTTGCCTTGATGCTCCGTTCACAAGTAACAACACGACATACAGTAAACCATTAAGAATAAAACATCAAACATTAAGAATAAAACATCATGGTTTAAACATGTGAATGAAATACAATACCAGAGCAAAAGGAGGGCACAGACTTCTGGTTATTAAGTCGAGCTACTGCTCGTGGAAAAAAGCTGTTTTTATGTCTGGCTGTGGCGGCTTTGACGAATTGTCTGCAGAACTGTTGCAATAAAAGTGATTGTTTCTTCCTTTTTCCCGTTTCTTGGTGGGTTCACTAAATAATATTCGTGTAAATATCAGCAGAGTTCCTTGCACCTTTTCTGTTCGAGGTGGATGTCAAAAGGTAGGACTTCCCATTGTTTTAATGAATTAAATCTGTGAATTTCATTCTCGTTTTACAGACTTCACACTGCCCAGCGTGCAATAAAACAGACTCAGGTAACCGTTCAGAAAGTAGGCAAGGAAATTGAGGAGAAGTTACGATTAACAGCATCAACAACAAAATTGGTAAGATCGGAATTAAGTGCTTCAATATTTGTTCTAAGCTCAGGATTGTTGACACCACTTGCAGTATGCAATTGTGCTGAAATCTTGCAGTATATTTGTCTTTGTCACTTTAGAGATCTTGGAGATAGAACATAGAACAGTACAGAGCACAAGAGCAGCTCCCTTGGCCCACTGTCTGTGCTGAACAAATTAAACTAATCCCTTCTGCCTGCACATATTCTATATCCCTCCATTCTCTGCAAATGTATGTGCCCATTGAAAAGCCTCATAAACGCCACTATTGTACCTACTTGGACTGGCAGCACATCCCAGGCACCCACACTCTCAGTAAAACAAAAACACATCTTGTTTTAAGCTCCCCCCCCCCCCCGCACCCTAAAGCTATGCCTTTTAGTATTTGACATTTCAATTGTCGGGAGCAGATTCTGTCTCTCTACCCTATCTGAGCTTATGATAATTTTATAAACATCTGAGGTCTCCCCTCAGCCTCTGACGTGCCAGAGGAAACAATTCAAATGTGTGCAACCTCTCCTTATGGCTATTATCCTCTAATCTAGGCAGCATCCTCGTATACCTCTCCTGCACCCTCTCCAAAGCCTCAACATCCTTCCTGTAATGGGGGCGACCAGAACTGCATACAGTTTTGACAATATTTGGAGTACTAAGTTCTATAAAGCATGACTTCCTGACTCTTGTACTCAAATGCCCTGACTAATGAACGAAGGCATACCATATTCCTTCTTTACCACTCAATCTGCTCTAACTCGACCTGCCATTTCTCCACCCATATCCTTAACTGATCTTATATCCAATGTTGTCACGAAGCATTGACTCCACAATTACTCTGCAGTGATGCTGAATTAGGCATGTGGTTTCAATCTGATCAGACTGTATTGTAATGAAATCACCTGAGAGGCTATCTGTCAACACATTCCCAATTACGAGCCAATAGCATTTTGGGTTGTCAAGATGTCCTGTTGAACCAACCTCGTTGTTTTTTTTTCCCCTGAAGGGATGATATCCCAGCATGGTAAGGAAGACCTATGTGGACTTTTAGAATGATTGATAAAGTTTCAGATGAAAGTTTGTAACAGTTGAAGAGATTTGGTCTCTGGAAAGTGATGGGTGCTTGTTATCCAAGTTGTTGACATTTTTTTGAATTCTCCTTTTTTTGAACCTGTCATAGGCAAGGTCAGTATTTATTACCAATTCTAAATTGCTTGAGAAGGTAGGAGGGAGCTGGCTTTGTGAATCACTTCTTCTGGTGAAGGGGCTTCAGCGGTGTCGATAGTAAGGGGGCAAGTTCCATAATTTAGTATGTGGCAATGAAGGACTGGTGATTTTAATTCCAAATCCAGATGGTGTGCAACTTGGAGGGAAGTAGCAGGTTTTAATGTTCCCACATTATACCTTGCCTATGTCCACTGATTTGGATGGTGTTGTTGAAGTAGCGTCGTGAGTAATGGCTACGCGTTGTGTAAATGGTACACAACACAGCCACAATGAACAGTTGATGGTGGGGAATGAGTGTTCAGGGAGGCTATTGGAGAGCCAGTCAAGCATGTATGTTGACCTCCTAGGGTGTGAAGGGAGATGCAAGTTGGTTCACTATATTTTATTAGATAAACTGTGAAGGGTTTGTTGGTGTGTCGGGGGGCAAAAACAGCCTGGCTCCATAAGGAAGGCCAGTAGAGAGCAGGAGAAAAAACATTAGTGGTGGGAAAACTAAAAGGTAAAATGCAATTAAAACCAAAATGTGACACGTTGGATAGAAAGCAAGACGAGGCGTTAGACTGGCTGAAAGAAAGGCATCCAAGATCTATTTGTGAATAATTTGAGTCTTTTTGTGTGTGTGTAAAAGAGCAGCATGAAGCCCGACATGAGTCTGAAGAAGGGTCTCGACCCGAAACGTCGCCTATTCCTTCGCTCCATAGATGCTGCCTCACCCGCTGAGTTTCTTCAGCATTTTTGTCCACCTTCAATTTTTCCAGCATCTGCAGTTCCTTCTTAAACATGAAGCCCTATCTCCAGTAATAATTGGTATTTGATGATTTAATGTTTAGAATTGAGAGCTGTGTTCACAGCCCAGTGGTTGGATCCTCACAATGGCCGCTGTCTGTGTGGAGTTTGCACATTTGTCATGCCACCATGAGGGTTTCTTCCGGGTGCTGTGGTTTCCTCCCACATCCCAAAGATGTGCAGATTCTGTAGGATATTTGGCCACTGTAAATGTCTTCTACTATCTCGGGAAAGTGGGATAACATAGAACTAGTGTGAATGGGTGATCAATGTAGACTTGATGGGCCGAAGGATTGTCCCCACAAAGTATCTCTAAACTAAACTAAGCAGTGTGTGTTTTGAAAGAAATGAATGTTATTCTTCCTCCTGAATCTTAAAAAATATAATTTATTCAGTGCAATTAATTGTAGCAGCCATTTAAATATATTATGTTGGCCAAAGAGTTTTATCCGATGGTGTAGACAGTCAAGAATTTCTTTGTATAGATTTTGGATCATTGAGGCTGAGTAGTTTTAATTCCCAACACTATCATAAATACTGTTGAATCGATCTAATGCTGTGCAGTAGGCACATTTTCTGAGGACAGTGCAAAGATCTATGTTTTCTTTTACTTTTTTTAATGAAAGTTTCCAATGCCAGTGTTATTTCAAGATGCTCCTTGTAGGTGTCACATCTGTGCTGAAAGACATCCATCATTTTCCATGATACATCTTCCCAATGTGTTAACACCCAATTCAATCTGGAGATCTTTAAGTCTACTAAATTCTGTCTGAGACCACTCGCTTTAAAAGACACATTGCCCAGAATGACATGGTTGATTATGTCATGGCTGTTCATCTCGCAGCTTTCGATCTGAATGTATAAATCTACGGTGTCCTTTACAGCCAAGGTTACAGCTGCAGTTGTTCAGAACTGCAGCAATTTTCAACCTCTCATTCTGTTTTCATGACCATTTGCTATTTTTGGTTAAATGTAGACATCTGTGAAAACACGACTCTGGTGTCAAATTCAGAGACCACTTCTTGGAGAGAAAAAAATTGCTGCAGACAGTTTGTAGAACCTCAGTGGTTGGAAGTGATGAACAGTGATGTGAAATTATATAGTGCTTGCTTTGTAAAAATGTAATCTAGAATGAAGGTGCTTCGCAACAATGAACAACTTCTTCACTGGAATATCCATTGTGGCCTTAAAACATATTCTACAAGGGTATTGTGCGTCTTGTGTAGACAAATTAACTTGAGAAATAAGTTTTGGGATGAAAACCCCCCCTCAATGCTGGAGTAACTCATCAGGTCAGGCAGCATCCCTGGAGAATATGGATAGGTGATGTTTTGGGTCAGGACTTGAAAGGTCACTTATCTATTTTTTTTCATTAACCAGCATCTGCATGTCCTTGTTTCTACAAGAATGTTTTGAATCATGATTTAACATTTCCTGGTGGTTCTTTGCATGGACATATGTATATTTCATTCCAGATTTATTTTTTGAGGTTTCATTTTAATGAGAAGAAGAATGTTTGTTGGACAATTATCCGACTATCTATTTACTGCCTGGAGTTTTGCTCTATGTTGAGTACCTGTTCCAATTAAACAGTGATGATAATTCCACCTCTGGACTTTGTTCCCCCTCCAGTATTTAATATTTGATACAAATCCTTTGCTTTCATCTCGCTGTAGGTACTATTCTTACGCTTTTTTGCTCCTTTTTTAAAATTGGCCTTCACATTCATCTTCAGCATTAACGATGTGTTCAATTACCTCTGCCATCCTCCTGCCCTGTTTGCACAGATGCTGACTGACATGCGGAGTTACTCCAGCACTTTGTGTCTTTCTTTGTAAACCAGCAGCTGCAGTTCCTTGTTTCTACATTCTCTAAAAATCTGGTTATTTCTGCCTTGCTATTCTAAGTCATAGAGTCATACAGCACGGAAATAGGCCTTTCGGCCCAACTTGCCCATACTGACCGAGATACCCCATCTACACTAATCCTATCAACCTTTGTTTGGCCCATATCCCTCTAAACCTTCCCTTTCCCTGTAAATGTTCAAATGGATTTTAAATGTTATTATAATACCTGGCTCAACTACACCTCTGACAGTTCAGTCTGTTTACCCACAGCCCTCTATGTGAAGAAGTTGCCCCTCAGGTTCCTATTACCTTAAACCTATGTCCTCTAGTTCTCGATTCCGCTACCCTGGAAAAAAGACTCTGCATTCTATTTCTGTCGACTGTCTCTGGTTTGAATGTGGGATAAGGATATCTCCTTTGGAAAATCTTGAATTATGCTTTTATTTGTCATTCAAAAGTTTTTTGTTTTTTTGGATTTGAACCAATTATTTGCTCTCTATCAATACGAGAATGTCGTGTGATGTACCAGATTTTTCTGTTGCCGAATTTTGATGGCTTTGTGTAAAACGTTACACACGGGGTGGTGCACTGTGCTGTTTCAGGTGAGAACTCAACCTGATCACTGTTTGATCAATGCTGCTCCTAAACAGTCCACCAGAGGTAAAGGAATCTGAAGAATTATTTTAAACCCTCAAGTGTACACAGCACCAATCTAAAACTGCGATGGAAACTGAAATCTTTCTCTTTGTGAACACTAACGTCCAGAGGTATTGTTAGTGCGCTGGAGAAGCGTAATTTGTCCAAGGAATATGAACTTTAAATGTAATTTATCTCTAAGCCATTTGGATGTAACTTGTGGGGATGCTGGTAAACTGAAGTGGTGATTGTTGGAAGTAAAAGTGTTTTGCTGTTCTCTTCCCGTTAGAAAAAGGAACGGGAGCGTTTGCAGTTGAAGGTCTTGGTGCTTCGGAATGAACTAGAGAGACAGGAGAAGGCACTGGGACGGGAGTTGGAAGTGTTACAGAAGGAGTTGCTTGCATTCCAGGACAAAGGCAAGTACACATTTTGCAAAAATGCTTGGATTTTTGTTTTTGGTTTAATATTGGAAAAGTTACAACCATGGAGTCATTGTAATATAGCATGGAAAGAGGCCCTTTGACGCAACTTACCCATGCCAGCCAACATGCCCCATCTATACTGGGCCCACCTGCCTGGGGTTGCTCAATATCCCTTCAAACCTTTCCACTGCATGTACCTGTCCAAACCTATTCTAAATGTAATAGTATCTGCCCCAACCACCTTCCCTGGCAGCATGTCCCATACCTGTGTGTAAATATTTTTCCTTGCACCGTAAACTTATGTCCTCTAGTTCTTGATTCCCCAACTCTGGGTAAAAGAATCTGTGCATTCAGCACAATTCTGATCGTTGTGATATGAATTAGATGATGAGGAAGCCTTTGAGGCCCTTTCATGAGGTCAATTTCTTTTTTGCTTGTGCATAGATCAAACACTTGGGGCAACAAAATCTAGTCAGTTTGAAGAAGGGTCTCGACCCAAAACGTCACCTCCCCGTGTTCTCCAGCGATGCTGCCTGACCCACTCAATTCCTCCAGCACGTTGTCTTTTTTTTTAACCAGCATCTGGGTTACTTGATTCTAAATAATAGCCTGAGCAGATGGTACTAAACATGAGAACAATTTGACTTTTGAGAGTTAAATTGATTAACAGGAGCAATGGAATCATTCCGGAAGGAAAAGTGGCCTCTGACTTTTTTTCTAAAATGAAAGGGAATCCAATTTAAGGTGTCCTCGATATAACATGAAGTTATTGGTAGATATTTTTTTGTGATGCATATTCAAAATATGTAATTATTTCAGGTATCTAGTGAGGTTTAAAAAAAAGTCCTGTTTTTCCCAGACTTCAGTGAGCAATGTTCATTAGTTTAGATGTTTGCATTTTCCCACCAAAGTTTGGTGCCTTGATGATTTAAATTCATTTTTTTTGTGTTTGCATAGCATCTGGGGAAACTAAGACCCATGTGCATTCAGGAGAAAAATGCCCAAAGGGCGAAGGTTTTCATACATTTGTCTCCGGTGCTATCACTCATTCTCAGCTATGTGTCAAACACTCTGTCAAGTATATATTAGGAATGTGTTAGTGCGAATGGGCTGCAATGGGAAGGCGGCCGATCCATAGGTGCTTCGTGCAAAACTATTTTTGTCGAGAATTAGGTAATTGAAGTTGAAAATTGGTGGAAATCTCACATTTTCTCAAATTGGGTAAGAACCCAATCCCTTGGTGTGACTAGTTGCTGTTAATTTAGATATTGCTGGAGATAATGAGATATATTTAGTAAAAAAAATTGGTTAATTTCCTAACACAAAAACCTTCTCTGGTGGGTTGAATTAAAATGTAATTGAGACCATTAGCTCCCACAAAGCAGCCTTGGGGCCTTACGTTTAATGTGTGTTAGTTGCAGCCTCTGACACTTACACCTTAACATTGGCTTCATAAAAAAAATTCTGGTTATTTTCCTTTTAAAAAATAATTAAAGGCTGTAATGAACACATTTGAAGAAAATAATGCACTAAATTGAAACCATAATTTTGTGGCCCGAGTTTGCATTTTTAAGAGGTAATAAATAGTATTCTAAGGTTTGAGATCTTGATGCACATGTATTGGAGGTGGAGGACTGTTCAGTCTTGATTACAGCAAAATAAGGGGAAGCAACTGTGTACAATCCTTTTTCTTGAACAATTTCATTATTTTCCATTTTTTTGTCTCCAAGAAGGCACTTGGCTGTCATCAATTTAGTTTCCGATTTCAGCTCTTCATTGTCAAAAGTCTGATAAAATCGCCCTGAGGAGGAGAGGAAATTGCTTTTGTCAGTGTATTGTAGAATAACAAATGGATTAGGGAGGAGGTGAATTAGATAGAATTACTGTAGTTGGAATGATTCCAGTTTGGGTTTGCTGTGTGTACCGACAAGACACTTGTATCCGTGTTCTCTGATGGAATCATAAAGAAGCTGCAATAAGGAGAATGGGTGGATATGGTCAACTTATGATACAACATATGCTTCTGAGGTCATTGTAAAAACGTTTTGGTAAAATGCTCTTGATTTGCTGTCCCTCATTCTTTCCCTCATGGAACACCTTGTCCTTGGCCTCTATGTTTAATTCTGCGTTCACACTCAATTGCCGTCAGGAGTCATACAGCATGAAAACAGACCCTTCGGCACTGCCCACACCATCTTCACTCATCCCATGTACCCATATCCCTTCGAAATCTTTCCTATCCATGTACCTGTCCAAGTGCTCTTTACATGTTGTTACCTTACCTGGCTCAGCTACCTCCTCTGGCAGCTCATTCCATATACTCACCCCCCCTCTGAAAAAGGTGCTGCTCAGCATTGTAGTATACCAGTTGTGGTCATACAGCACGGAAACAGGTCCGAAGCCCAACTTGTCCATGCCGACCAAGAAGCATCATTTCCATCAGTCACACCTGCCGGTGTTTAGCCCATATATCTCTAAACCTTTCCATGTACCAGTCCAAATGGATTTAAATATTGTTATAGTACCTGGCTCAACTATGTTCTCTGGCACATGTGTCCATTTACCCACCATCCTCTGTGTGATAGATAGAGAGATAGAGAGATAGAGAGATAGAGAGATAGATAGAGAGATAGTCATAGATTAATACAGTGTGGAAACAGGCCCTTCGGCCCAACTCTCCCACACCGGCCAACAATGTCCCAGCTATCCTAGTCCCACCTGCCTGCGCTTGGTCCATAACCCTCCAAATATGTCCGATCCATGTACCTGTCCAACTGTTTCTTAAATGATGGGATAGTCCCAGCCTCAACAAACTCCTCTGGCAGCTTGTTGCATGTGAAAAAGATACCCCTCGGATTACTATTAAACCTTTTCCCCTTCATCTTAAACCCATGTCCTAGATTGCTTACAAAATTCTTAAGGGGTTGGACAGGCTAGATGCAGGAAGATTGCTCCCGATGTTGGGGAAGTCCAGGACAAGGGGTCACAGCTTAAGGATAAGGGGGACATCCTTTAAAACCGAGATGAGAAGAACTTTTTTCACACAGAGAGTGGTGAATCTCTGGAACTCCCTGCCACAGAGGGTAGTCGAGGCCAGTTCATTGGCTATATTTAAGAGGGAGTTAGATGTGGCCCTTGTGGCTAAGGGGATCAGAGGGTATGGAGAGAAGGCAGGTACGGGATACTGAGTTGGATGATCAGCCATGATCATATTGAATGGCGGTGCAGGCACCTAATTTCTATGTTTCTATGTTTCCATGTCCTCTGGCCCTCGATTCCCCTACTTTAGGTAAAAGACTCTGTGCATTTACCCAATCTATTCCTCTCATGATTTTGTCTATCTCTATAAGATCTCCCCTCATCCTCCTACGCTCCATGGAATAGAGACCCAGCCTACTCAACCTCGCCCTATAACCCACAACCTCTAGTCCTGGCAACAACCTCGTAAATCTTTTCTGAACCCTTTCAAGCTTGACAATATCTTTCCTATAACATGGTGCCCAGAACTCAACACAATATTCTAAATGCGGCCTCACCAACGTCTTATACAGCTGCAACATGACCTCCCAACTTCTATACTCAATACTCTGACTGATGAAGGCCAAAGTGCCAAAAGCCTTTTTGACCACCTTATCTACCTGCGACTCGGCTTTCATGGAACCATGCACTTGTACTCCTAGATCCCTCTGCTCTACAACACTACCCAGAGGCCTACCATTCACTGTGTAGATCCTGCCCTTGTTCAACGTCCCAAAATGCAACACCTCACACTTCTCTGTATTAAATTCCATCAACCATTCTTCCGCCCACCTGGCCAATCGATCCAGATCCTGATGCAATCGTTCACAACCTTCTTCACTATCTGCAAAACCACTCGCTTTTGTATCATCAGCAAACATGCTACTCTTACCCTGTATGTTCTCATCCAAATCATTGATGTAGATGACAAACAATAACGGGCCCAGCACCGAACCCTGTGGCACACCACTAGTCACAGGCCTCCATTCTGAGAAGCAACCTTCCATCATCACCCTCTGCTTCCTTCCATGGAGCCAATTTGCTATCTCTCCTTGGGTCCCGTGATCTAACCTTCCAGAGCAGCCTACCATGTGGAACCTTGTCGAACGCCTTACTGAAGTCCATGTACACAACATCTACAGCTCTGCCTTCATCAACCTTTTTGCTCACGTCTTCTAAAAACTCAATCAGATTTGTGAGACACGACCTCCCACGTACAAAACCATGCTGACTATCTCTAATCAGCCCTTGCCCATCCAAATGCCTGTATATCCTATCCCTCAGAATACTCTCCAGTAACTTGCCAACTACAGATGTTAAGCTCACCGGCCTATAGTTCCCAGCATTTTCCCTGCAGCCCTTCTTGAAAAGAGGCACAACATTTGCCATCCTCCAATCCTTTGGCACCTCTCCTGTATTTAAGGACGACTCATAAATTTCAACCAAGGCTCCCGCAGTTTCCTCTCTAGTTTCCCACAATGTCCTTGGATGTATCAGATCAGGCCCTGGAGATTTGTCTTCAACCTTCAAACACGACAGTACCTTCAGTACTTCCTCGACGGTAACCCTGACTGCTCTTATGACACTTCCAGTGCCTGCTCCAATTTCCTCCGTCCAACTGTCTTTCTCCTCGGTAAATACAGAGGAGAAATACTCATTGAGGACCTTGCCCATCCCCTGTGGCTCCACGCAGAGGTAACTGCTTTGATTCCTGAGAGGTCGCACTCTCTATCTCCAGTTACCCTTTTCCCCCTAATGTATTTATAAAATATTTTGGGATTGTCTTTTATGTTACCCGCCAGAGCTATCTCCTGGCCCCTTTTTGCCCTTCTGATTTCCTTTTTCAATTTACCCCTTAGTTCCCGAAACTCCTCCAGGGATGCACTTGATCCCAGTTGCCTATACCTGTTCCATGCATCCTTCTTGTTTTTGACTAACGTCTCAATTTCCCTCGTCAGCCAAGTTTCCTTGCATTTGCCTGCTTTGCCCTTCACTCTAACGGGGACGTACATATCCTGAGCTTTCTTCAGTACACTTTTAAAACCATCCCACTTGGCCGATGTTCCTTTCCCCTCGAATAACCTGCTCCAGTCAACTTGAGTGAGACCTTCTCTCATGCCCTCAAAGTTGGTCTTACCCCAGTTGAGCATTTTAACACGTGCTGATCTTCTCCGTCCTGATCCATAACTGTCTTAAACCTAATCGAACTGTGATCACTGGTCCCAAAAGGCTCCTCCACACACACTTCATTAACTTGCCTTTCCCAATTTCCCAAAACTAGATCCAGCGTTGCCCCCTCACATGTGGGGGCCTCCACATACTGCTTAAGAAAACTCTCCTGAACACTTTTGAGGAATTGCACCCCATCTAAACCCTTTACGTTATGATTTTCCCCGTCTATATTGGGAAAGTTGAAATCCCATACTACAACAACCTTATTTGACCTACAGCTGTCTGCAATCTCCCAGCTCATTTGCTCTTCTATTTCCCATTGACTATTTGGGGGTCTGTAGTGCACCCCCAACAAGTTGATCTTGTTCCTCAGTTCCACCCATATAGCCTCACTAGACGAACCGTCCGTAATGTCACCTCTGAACACAGCCGTGACATCCTCCTTAACCAACAATGCAACTCCCTCTCGTGTTTTTTCCTCACCACTGTCTTTCCTGAAGCTCCTGTACCCCGGAACATTGAGCTGGCAATCCTGCCCCTCCCTCAACCAGGTTTCAGTCATGGCTGCAACATCCCAGTCGCTCGTACCTATCCACGCCCTAAACTCATCTGCCTTACCCGTCCAGCCCCTTGTATTAAAATACATGCAGTTTAAACCAACCATCCTTCCTCGCTCTGCGGCTTTTTGCCTATTCTGTCCATTAACCTTTCCCACACCACCCTCCATATCAACTTCTAGCCTCTCCTGTGCCTCTGTCCTGCACCAGATTACACGAGTGTGTAAAACAAAGTCTTATAGAAAGTGAGGGCTATCTATTTAACCTATCGTGAGATCTAATAGAGATTGTTAATGTATCTGCAGTTAGGGTCATAAGGTCATAAGTGATAAGAGTAGAATTAGGCCAGTCGGCCCATCAAGTCTACTCGCCATTCAATCATGGCTGTTCTATCTGTCCCTCCTAACCCCATTCTCCTGCCTTCTCCCGATAATCTCTGACACCTGTGGCGGCACGGTGGCGCAGCGGTAGAGTTGCTGCCTTACAGCGAATGCAGCGCTGGAGACCCGGGTTCGATCCCGACTACGGGTGCTGTCTGTACGGAGGTTGTACGTTCTCCCCGTGACCTGCGTGGGTTTTCTCCGAGATCTTCGGTTTCCTCCCACACCCCAAAGACGTACAGGTATGTAGGTTAATTGGCTTGGTAAATGTAAATAAATTGTCCCTAGTGTGTGTAGGATAGTGTTAATATGCGGGGATGGCTGGTTGACGTGGACCCGGTGGGCCAAAGGGCCTGTTTCCGTGCTGTATGTCTAAACTGTACTAATCACTAATCTATCTGTGCTGTAAAAATATCCACTGACTGAGCCTCCACAGCCTTCTGGGGCAAATAAATCCCTATATTCACATCACTCTGAAATAAATTTCTTCACATCTCCTTCTTAGAAGAATGTCCTTTAATTCTGAGGCTATGACCTCTAGTCCTAGACTCTTCCACTAGCCGAAACACCCTCTCCACATCCACTTTATCCAAGCCTTTCACTATTCTGTATGTTTCAAAGAGATCCCCCCTCATTCGTCTAAACTCCAGCACCAACAAACGCTCATCGTAGATTAACCTACTCCTCCCTGGGATCATTCTTGTAAACCTCCACTGGACCCTCCCCAGAGCCAGCACATCTTTCCTCGGATGTGGTGCCCAAAACAGCTCACAATATTCCAAATGCAGCCTTACCAGCACCTTATGGAGCCTCAGCTTTACATCCCTTGTGAGTCTCCCTAAACAAACCAAATCACTTGGTTTCATTCCCACACATCCTTCCTGTGACCACGTGGGTTTCCTCCGGATGCTCCACTTTCCTCCCACATCCCAAAGACGTGTAAGTTAATTGGCCTCTGTAAATTGCCCCCGGCGTGAAGGGAGTGGGATCACAAACAACTCGTGTGAACGGCTGATCGATGGTCGGCATGAACTCGGTGGGCCGAAAGGTGTGTTTCCATGCTGAATCTTTCAATCAATTAATTAAAATGCAGCATTGTGACCCTACATGGTATAGGAATGTCCAAATCCAGCGATGGAAATGCAAATAAAAACTAATGTCATTAGTCTTCATAGAAAATAAACCTTCGACAGCCAGACGTTGCCTTTCCAGAAATAGACACATCTGTAAGTGCTGCATTTCAATAACTCACCAGTTATTGAGATGCAGTCACCAACAACCCGAGAAAGTCAACTTTGAATCCTGAATTTCCGTCTCACCAATTTGGTTTCTGCTTAACCTAGTCTTGTTTTCCAAGTACTGGCACCTCGCGTTTTACGCGTATTAGATGTGTGTGTTTTTTAAATAACGAGTTTGTTCCTTTACCTTGATTTACCCACTGGTATTTTTATAATAGGCGCTCAAATTTACCTGCTGACAGCGTCGTTACATATATGTTTCATTAACGCATTTTAAAATTATGTGCTGCTTTTCAATCACTTAACACCCGCGTGTAACGCAAGGTGCCTGTAGTTTCTTAGCATTGACAACATACAGATGACTTCAGTTTAGTTTATTGTCACGTGTACTGAGGTACAGTGAAAGACTTTTGTCGTGTGCTAACCAGTCAGCGGAAAGACAATTCTGAAGAAGGGTTTCGGCCCGAAACGTCGCCTATTTCCTTCGCTCCATAGATGCTGCCGCACCCGCTGAGTTTCCCCAGCAATTTTGTGTACCAGCGGAAAGACAATACATGATTACAATCGAGCCATTTACAGTGTATGGACAATGTACAGTTTCATTGAGACGATGGTGAATTAGTTAAATCGGACCGTTGAACTGTGTTGGAAGTGCACTTGGTCGCTGTCTTGCTGAAATAATGCTGGGAAATTAAAATATTTTTCATGAATCAGTTGTATTTCACAATGAGGAGTGAAGGATTATGTTTAATTTATTTCAAATTTTAGTGCTGAGGAAATTGAAGCAGAAAACAAAGTGCCTGGGGATAAGGCAGCATATGTGTGGAGGGAATGAATGGATTCCATTAACAGAATCGAGAGAAATGGGGTGAAAGCAGGATCGGGGTACTGATTTTGGATGATCAGATTGGATGGCGGTGCTGGCTCGAAGGGCTGAATGACCTATTCCTGCACCTATTGTCTATTTTTCTGTGAAAGATGCTGTTTCAAGTTGGGATTATACTTCGGACTGAATAACTAAAAGTTGCTTGTAGGTCGTAAATTTGTAACTGGACATATTTCATTAAAAAGTTGCATTTCGGGCCTTTGGCTATGAGTCGTCCCTTTTTCTTTCATTTCAACTGAGCCTTAATATTCTTGCATAATATCTTTGTAGTGTGCCAGAGTTGGTTTGAATCTATCATAGTGGCACAGCTGATAGAGTTGCTATGTAGGAGCTCCAACGTCCTTGGTTCTGGAGTTCACCCATTCTCCCAGTGACTTTGTGGGTTCCTACTTGGTATTTTTCCTCCTCTGCTCTAAAGATGTGAATCGGTAGGATAATTGATGGCTGTAACTTGTGCCAGGTGTGTAGGTGCGTGGTAAAATCTGAGAGGAGTTGAAGGGAACGTAGCAGAGAAAAAAGACCCTGCGATTAGTGGAAAGCAGTCCGAAGAAGTTTCCGACCCGAAATGTTACCCATCCTTTTTCCCCAGAAATGCTGTCTGACCCGCTGAGTTACTCTAGCACTTTGTGTCTATCTGTGGTATAAACCAGCATCTGCAATTCCTTCCTACACATGAGATGAGTGTAACCTTGGTGTTTGATAGTCAGTGTGGACATGGTAGTCTGAAGGGCCTGGTTCCATGCTATAAGACTCGATGACCCTGACTCTAAAACCTCAGGCTTGGCTAGATGGTCAGAGGGACTCAATGGAATGACTTGTTTGGACCACACACATTGATCGTTAACCGTTAAACCTTTTCTGCTGGATTTAAATTTATTTCACTTTATGATTCTGTGATTATCATCATATTGTCACGTGTACCGAGGTATGGCGAAAAGCTTTTTTGTTGTGTGCTATCCAGTCACTGGAAAGTGGATGCATGATCACAAGCCACCCACAGTGTACAGATCCAGGTTAAAGAAAATAACGCTTAGTGCAGGGCTCTCGCTTAACTTTTTTTCCCTGTTGCCAGCCGGGCAACTTGGCCGCTTTTTAGGTTGCCAAATGACAGTTTAGGTGGTCATTTAAGATGGCTTGCATGACGCGTGCGATAATGTGCTCGGACGAAGTGTGTAGTTACCAGTCGGAATTATACTCAATGAAGCATTCACATATTATTTCTGCTTCAAATAAAGGCACAAACTAAACATTCACCAATCAAGACATGATATATCCCACAATGACATGCAGCAAAATTATAAGACAGTATCTTAACTCTTTTTACACATTGCAATTAATGCAATTTCTATTAGTTCTTTCCACTTCCAAACAAAAATGTGGTTGGATTATTCAGCGTATGATCAACCTGTGTCAATAAATCCTGGACCATGGTAACATATATGCTTACGTATAGTTGTGGATGTTGCTCATTAAATAACAGTACTGATACTCCATATTAAGAGCATTGATTTGCTGTTTAAATGAATTCTGTAATAACGTGTCAACGGTAGCAGTGACAATCGAATGTTTCACGTGTTCACAATATAATGAATCCACCTTTATGGATTAAAACAAATAATAACATTGGGAATTAAAACACATTTGATTGCATTCCGTTATCAAACATTAGAAGGCAGTCGGTGCAGAATGGATGGATTGAGGAAGGTGAATTAGTACGTGTTGGTTGGAGTAGGTAAAATTGTGAGGGGAGAGCACGGGGGATGTCAGTGGATGGATGGGGGTAGACAAAAGTGCTGGAGAAACTCAGCGGGTGAGGCAGCATGGAGTGAAGGAAATAGGCAACGTTTCGGGTCGAGACCCTTCTTCAGACTGTTCCCCCCATTCTTCTTGAATGGGAGGATCAGTACAGGATGGATAGGGGGGGAGAGATCAGCGCAGGATGAATGGAGGGGGGGTCAGTACAGTGTGGATCAGAGGGCCTGTGCAGGATGAATGGGAGATCACTACAGGATGGATGGGGGAAGGTGCAGGGTAAATGGAGGGTGGGTCAGTATGGGATGAATGCATGGATTAGTACAGGATGGATGGGGGATCAGTACAGGATGGATGGGGGATCAGTACAGGATGGATGGAGAAGTGCAGGATGGATGGGAAAGGGGCAAGTACAGGGTGAATTGGAGAACCAGTGTAGGATGGATGGGGGGGGGTGGCAGGAGAATCAATGCGAGGTGGATAGGGTGATCAGCGCAGGATGAATAGATTGGGGGGGGAGATGGGGAGGGGAGCACAGGGGATGTCAGTGAGGACTGAATAGAGGCGGGAATGGGGATCAGTGCGGGATGGAGAGGAGGGGTCCCAGGATAGGGGGGGGGGGGTGGAGGGGGCGTACAAGAGAGAGAGAAGGGGGCGAGGTGGGGAGGAAGGAGGGTCAGCGCTCCTCGGACAACATTGCCCCGCCGCCTTGGCCGTTGGGAACTCCTCGCCACCGCCTCCCTCCTCCGCCAGCCAACAGCAAGGTGCGGTGCCGAGCGGTGCAGCTCAAAAATCCTACAGCTAAAGGATCTATGGTGCAGCTGCTTCAGAAGTGTCGGAGCGAATGACGGCTCCCGCACAGCAGCAGCAGCAGCAGCGGCCGCGACAGCGATCCTGCTAACGGCGAAAACCGCTTTCAAAACAAACCCTCCGCACGCCGAGGCCTCCCCCTCCCTCCCTCCCTCCTCCCGGCCTCGGCGTGCGGGAGGGTTTTTTTTTTTTAAGCGGCGTTAGCGGCAAAGATCCTATAGCTCTGCTATAAGATCTTTGGTTAGCGGATTTGCAAGCAACGGCCCTTATCAGGGCGGGCAGGGTGCGGGAGGAGGAGGAGATGAAGCCGCTGCTGCTGTTCGGGGCCCGTCATTCGCTGCGACCCTTCCTCACCCCGCACCTAGTATCTTTCCCACGCAATACAGCCGTCACCGCCGACACAAAACGTCGCGTTCCTTTTCTCCAGAGATGCTGCCTGACCCGCGGAGTTACTCCAGTTTTTTGTGTCTATCTTCGGTACAAACCAGTATCTGGTTGCCAAGCCGGGCAAAATGGCTCAGTGTTTAGGTTGCCCGGCGGCGCTTTGAGTGGTCTGTGGCACCCGGGCAACCGTTAATTTCAAGCCCTGGCTTAGTGCAAGGCAAGGTCCAGAAAAGAGAGAAAATAGTTCTAGTTATGCGGCACAGTGAACCTGCCCCAGAGGTCCAATAACCGAGGTTTGATTCTGACCTCCAATGCTACCTGTGTGAATGTTCTCCCGATAACCACACAGGTTTTCCCTGGGTGCACGAGTTTCCTTTTCCATTTCAAAGTTGTGCTGCTGGTTGCTGTAAATTGGCCCCAGTGCTGGTGGTTAGTAATGGAATCAGAAGGGTATTCATGGGCACATGAATGAATGGTCGAGGGATGGGTTTGATGAGATTGCTCCAGATCTGGCATTGATTTGATGGGCTGAATGTCCGCCTCTGATGTAAAGAAATGTTGAATATGGCATATTCTCAAAATATATTGTCACAGATCATTCCTTGATTCTGTTCTTTTGCATCTATATCCTAAAAAGCAGTCAAAATTATCTCCAGTAACTTAAATGATGAGGTATTTGGAAACGGCTGCAATGAAGGCCTTGACAAAGTCCACGCCATGGCAAATGACATTTCATGGGGTTAATTGCCACATATTATGCATCTGAAGAAATACATAGGTTAAAGTTTACATGATGAATGCCACTGGGCCAGTGGGAGTACGGCTGAGCTAACTGGGAGTAACTGCAACTATTAATATATCAAGTGGGACTAGTGCCGTTTTATCCTTGTTATATAAAACTAGCACTGTTAGAAGTTTATTATTTTTGGTTAATTTGAACAGGAGCAAGACCTGCAAGTGATGTGTAGAACTACCTAGAACGGGCCTTTTGTCTTGTTCAGTCACAGTAGGAAACTCTAATGTTGCCTTCATGAGAGTTTTTCCTTCAATGAGTTTCTGACCTGATGTAAAGAGCACAACAGAGTCCTTGTTGACACCCACAAGACCATCTGCAAAGTGTATTGGATGATAAAAGATGTAACCCAGCGTTAGAGGACTCTTTGAAAGAAATGTTGATGAACGCTGTCCAGTCTAGGTCATTAAGGTTGGCCATGCAGGTGAGATGCTAAATCATTGTCAGCATTGGTATATTCCCTTCAGAAAGAAAAATATTTTATTGAACAAAATTAGGAACGCATGAATTAACATCAGGAGTAAACTGCGTTACTCCCGCAGTGTACTTCTCCTGCAATCTGTAGGAGGGTTCCGACCTAAAACGTTACCTATCCATGACTTCCGGAGATGCTACCTGACCCGCTGAGTTATTCCAGCAAGATGTTGACATTGCAATTCCTTGTGTTTGCTCCAGTCTGAGAGATTTATGATATCTACAAGTTAAATGCTGATGGAGATTTTTAAGTGGTAATTATGTCACCAATGCCACTCTCTGGAGCGTGTGGGTGAGCAAGAGGGTTGAGTGCAGCCTGCGGCAGCTGCAGTGGTGGAAGGAGCTGACGGCATTGTGCTGGGCCAGGCCGACCCCTACTTCATCGATACAGTGCCGCCAGGACACCGAGCTTTAAAGTGAGAAATATTAGAAATTGCATCTCTCCTTGGGCCAAGATCGGACTTTCCAAACATTTGGAAGTTGCAAGATGGCGACTCTCTGCGTGTCCTTCTAGAAGAGGATATATTGTCCTCGTGGATAGTATAATTTGACGGGTCAGCATGCAGAACAAGCATTTCCCTGTTTCTCTGTACCCATAAAATTAAATGAACCAAACTAAACTCTTCCCCCACCTCCCACCCCTAGATTCTACCTCACTGCACACTCGGGGCAGTTTACAGTCTCCAATTTTCCCACAAGCACTTCAGCATGAGGGAGGAAACTTGTTTCATCATGTCAAATGTGCATCTCAATGCAGATATCACTCTGACCCAAGCTGGATCTCTGACACTGCAAACTGTGCCACACAAACATTTTCTGTTAATATGTTCAGTTTCACAATTCCCCCACATTATATCTCATTTGCCAGACCTTTGCCCATTCATTCTGCCTATCCTGCTCCCTTTGTAGCTTCTGTCTTCCTTCATAATTACTAAGGAAGCAAATTAATTTTCAAAATTAGCGATGATATTGTTCGCTCAAAGATAAGAATTGAATTGGAGTTTGTTCAGTTTTTGAGGGGTTAGTTTAACTTGTGAACTGTATTGTCTGGAAAGGTTAGTTTATTATTGTCAGGTATACTGAGGTACAGTGGAAAGCTATTTTGTGTGCTATCCAGTCGGTAGAAAGACTTATACATGATTAATGTCAAGCCATCCACAGTGTACAGATGCAGGATCAAGGGTAGAACGCTTTGTGTAAGATAAAGTTCAGTAAAGTCCAATTAAAGATAGTTTGAAGGTGCCCAGTGGGGTAGATGCCATCATAGTACTTGCCTGGTTATGACTGCTCTCTAGTTGATGAAAGGACATTTCAGTTGCCTGCTAACAGCTGGGAAGAAACTGTCTCTGAATCTGGAGCTATGTGTTTTCATACTTCTTGTCTGATGGGATAAGGAGTGACCTTGCCAAGGCAGCTTGAAGTGTAGATGGAGTCAATGGTAGGGATTGTTTGTTTCCGAGATAGTCTGGGCTGCATCCACAACTCTGCTATTTCTTGCAGTCTGGATGGAGCTGTTCCCAAACCATGCTGTGATGCACCCCGATAAAATGGTCATTTCAACATTCTGGCTCTTAATCTGAGACTTTCTGCACAAATGTTCACAAAATCCTTCCAGATGCCTGACAAATTCGATCAGCTACTCAGCCGCGGAAATCCCAATTAGGTTGTGATCGGTCACCTCATTCGGCCTAGGCGCCATATTTTCGGGGGAACTTGCTGGGGGAGATTTCAAGTGCGCTCTCTTAATTTTGTCTGGATTAAAGGAAGTGCCGGACTACCAGTTGCTGGAAAATCGGTGGTGGTGGACCTGTACAAAATAAAATCTGCGAATGAATAAATAACTGCAACTAACTGGAAGTTCCTTTTTGGAAGATTTATCTCTTTGGAGGGTGTGGGGGTGGTCGGTGATGGGGAAACTCCACATTACACGAGGATCACCAGTTATAGCATGGGTCTACTGATTTTCAATGAATGTTGTCCTGTGACCCGAGACATCAGCTTAAGTCTGATTTAAAGCCTGTATTTTTCTTTCTCCTGCAGGAAAGAACTGTAGGTTTAAGGAGTGAAAGATTGTTATCTGAATTTATTCGTTTTGCAGAAATGCAACTGGAAGGATGGGAGCGTGCTGAGAAGTTGTCATTAAACTGGAAAGTATGTAGAGAAGATTTGCAAGGAGTGTAGGAAGGAACTGCAACTGAAACTGCTGGTTATACCGAAGATAGACACAAAAAGTAACACAACGGGTCAGGCACCTTCTTTGGAGAAAATGAATAGGTGACGTTTTTGATCAGAACCCTTCTAGTGCAAGGATGTTTCCGGAACTCGAGGGCCTGAGCTATAGGGAGACGTTGGATACGCACGGACTTTATTCCTCGGAGCGCTGGAGGCTGAGGGGTGATCTAATAGAGGGCTATAATATCATGATAGCATGAGGTGAATGCTCAGGGTCTTTTACCTAGGGTAGGTGAATCAAGGACCAGAGAACGTGTTTAAGGTGAGAGGGGCAACTTTTTCATTCGGAGGATGGTGGGTATCTGGGCGAGCATTGAAGGGAGTTGAGGCAAGTACTATAATGGTATTTAAAGGACATAAGGACTGTTACATGACTAGGAAAGGTTTAATGGGGTATGGCCAATGCAGGCAAATCATTGGGGCATCTTGGTCAGCATGAATGAGTTGGCCCAAAGGGCCTGTTTCCATGCAGTATGACACTGACTGATGTTGCAACATCACCTTGAAATCAGACCCACAGAATTTTGTTCAAGTTAGCCAGTCTTAGGAAAGGAAGATATTTCCGCTTGGCTTGGCTTCAGTGTTGCCCAAGGCAAGTTGATATTGTACGTCTCTAGTACTTTTTTTGCTTATCTCCAACAACTGTGCTTTATTAAGAAAAAAATCTGAATCTCTTTTGCCTCCAGTGATTGTATTCTGTTGGCACTTTTAGAACAGCCAACTGCCAGATTTCTCCATATTTCCAGATTGAATAATTGAATTCAGATCCGAAAACTGAATTAGGAAATGAAGCCCTAACTGCTATTTGCCAACTGCCTGCAAGTTGGGAAAGCTCCAGTTAACATTGAAAAATCTTGGACTAGATGGCGCCACAAAGAACTGCAAATGCTGGAACAAAACAAGTGTTGCTTGAATTAAACAAGACGTACTGAAGGAGTAGTGGGACAGGCAGCGTCTGTGGAGGCAATGGTGAGACCTGGGTTCATTCCTGCCCATGGGTGCTGTCTGTACGTCGCTTGTACCATCTCCCTGTGACCGCGTGTGTTTTCTCTGGGTGCTCCGATTTACTCCCACACACTAAAGACGAACAGCTTTGAAGATTAATTGGCTTCGGTAAACATTGTGAATTGTCCGTAGTGCGCAGGGTAGTGCTGGTTTATGGGTGATATAACATTAAATCCAGCAGTTTTATGGAAAAAACAGAAAATATTAAATATGTACATTTTAATTGATAAATGTATACCTTGCATCTTGTGCTTAAAATCAAGCTTTTGTTTGTGGCATTCTTGACGTATTGGACAGATGTTGAGCTGATTTCTATCAAACGATTAAGCTAATGCAGGAGTGTTCAAAAGGGAACTGCAGATGCTGGAATATCGAAGGTACACAAAATTGCTGGGGGAACTCAGCGGGTGCAGCAGCATCTATGGAGCGAAGGAAATAGGCGACGTTTCGGGCCGAAACCCTTCTTCAGACTGTTGCAGGATGCAGCTTGTTAGATAATTGCGTCTTCACTTGAGACCTTTTCACATTTCCCTTTGTAATATATACCCTGTGTTGATGTGTATAAAAATTCCTACTGGAGTGTAAGGTGTGTCAGGCCCTGGAGAGAGGAAATCAAAAAGCAAAAAGACATTGAAAATCTGAAGTAAAAACAGAAGATTTAAATGCTAAGCAGGTCGGGCAACGTCTTTGAGGTGAGGACAGAGGGAATGATTTGGTAGATGACAATTCATCAGTTCTAAACATTTCCCATTGTTAATTGTTATAAAATGATTTGGTAAAGTAGACATGCAGGGCAAATTCTTTCACACAACGGGTGGCAGGTGCCGGAACGCGCTGCCATGGGTGATGGATGAAGCAGACACGTTAGTGGCATTTAAAAGACTTTTGGATAGGCATATGGATACACAGGGAATGGAGGGATATGGGTTATGTACAGGCAGATGCTAAGGTGGCCTTAACATCATGTTTGGCATGGACATTTTGGGCCACAGGGACCTGTTCTTGTGCTGTGCAGTTCTATGTTCTATGTAATACTTTTTGTTATCTGCTTGTTGGTATTGTTGAGCATTGAGTTTTGAGTGGCTCAGTGACCCTAGCTCGGAGCCTTTGCCTCAGTTCCAGTGACCCAGGTGCAATCCTGTTCTCTGCAGTCCGTGTGTAGTTGGCACACTAACACTTGACCGCGAAGGTTTCTCCCGGTTGCTCCATGATGCTCTCGACAAGAGAATGGGGTTGAGAGGGAAAGATAAATCAGCCATGAGTAGACCCGATGGGCCGAATGGCCTACTTCTGCTCATATGACTTATGAGTGAGAGAATTGGGGGGGGGCGAGATGTGGGGAGAAAAATAAATAGGATAAATATAGATTTAGGATGGTGGAGAGTTGGCATGGACTCAGTGGGCTGAATGGCCTGTTTCTGTGCTGTATTTTTCTGTTTCTGAATGCGTTGAACAGTAATATACAACTGAGCTATGTACGGGAGAATATAGATCGTAATCTAACGATCTTCCTGAACAATGGAAGTGGGAGGCTTGTTCCCTACGGTGCTGCATTTAAAACCAAGTTCCAGCATCATCTACTTCAACGTTCTTCTCTTTCCAGCCATCATTATGAATGTACTACACATGGCATCCATTTGACATGCTCTTATTATTTGGCTTGTGATTGATGACTTGCACTTGGTATTGTAAAATACTTCCATTCATTTGTTTGTTTTGTGGAGGATAAATGAGGGGTGACCATCCAGCATAAACTTGGAGTTTAAGTTGTGCATGTGTGGCTTGTTGCATCATCTTCAAACCAAACTACCAAAGAATAGTGCAATTTTCATTTTGACTGATTATGGAGGGCACAAGTCCATTGAATATGGACGACATGCCCTGAAAACCACATTGCTGGCATGCGGGTTGGCATTTGATCACTTGTGCAGAGGGATATTAGTGGAATTGATAGCCCAGTTGAAAGTCTTGCAGGCCTTTGCTAATCCCTTTGCAAATTCAAACAGGTCAACAATGTCGATGGTGGAAATCAAACAAAAAAAACCTTATAATGCAGGTCAGGAAAACAGGAAGACTGGGGTGAGCTATAGAATTTGTGGTTTCTGTTCGAGGCAATTTCTGTTCATTTTGCAGATACTTTTCAATTTAACTCAATTGCCCTTTATTGTCATTCAAACATGCAAGTTTTGAACGAAATTTCGTTCCTGCAGTCATAACAGCAAAAAAAGAACCAAAACACACAATGAACACAATTCCACATCAACATCCATCACAGTGAATCTCCAAACACCTCCTCACTGTGATGGAAGGCAAAAGTCTTATCTCTTCCCTGTCCTTTGTTCTTCTCCGGTGGTCAGACAGCCAAACTGCAACATTGAGGCGACCGGTGCTCTTGATGTTAAAGCCCCCGGCGGGCGATGTTAAGTCCCGCGACCGTTTAAGCCGCACTGGGCCATGTAAGGCCCTGCTCCGGGCCGATTCAAACCCTCGATTCGGGCGAGTGAATTTGCCGTTGCGGGAGCTCCGAAAATCGGTCTCCCACCAGGGACCTGCGAGCTCCCGACTCCACCGTCCACAGGGCCCGCGGCCGAAGCTCTGGTCGGGTCGCAGCTGGAGCCCTCAGGTCGATTCCGGTTGGCGGCCACCAGCTCCACGATGTTAGGCCCCCAACGACAACGGAGACACGAGAAGGGAAAACCCGCGTTCAGGGAAGAGATTAAAACGTTTCCCCCACCCCCCTACATATACACAGCTAAAATAAAACCAAAAACATACTCCCAACAAGACAAAAGAAAGAAAAAAAGACAGACGGACTGCAGGTAGCCGCTGCCACAAGGTGCAGCCACTCCTACCTCTTAACTTTTATCTTTTTCTCCAGTGTCTTTACTGTCTTTTTCTCCAATATCTTTACTGTCTGAGAGATTCAAACACAGACTTTCTGGCAAGATTAATATGAATTTAGAAAATCACAGAAGCATTGAAAGATTTTTGGAGAGACAAGCACGATTGGAAATTGAGTGGAAGAAAGATGGCCTACTCCTGCACCTATTGTCTATCTATTGTCTATTGACCACCGTATCTACCTGTGACGCCACTTTCAAGGAACCAAGTACCCACACTCCTCGATACCTCTGCTCTACAACACTCCACAGACCCCTGCCATTCACTGTGTAGGTCCTGCCCTAGTTAGATATCCCAAAATGCATCACCTCTCTCTTCTGAAGAATGGTCTCGACCCGAAACATCGCCCATTCCTTCTCTCCAGAGATGCTGCCTCACCTGCTGAGTTACTCCAGCATGTTGTGTGTACACCTCTCACTTCTTTGTATTAAACTCCATCAACCATCCCTCAACCCACCTGCCCTCCGATCAAGATCCTGCTGCAATTTTTGGCAACCAAAGTTGAATGTTAATCTTTCCGGAGCAGCTCTGAGGCCAGAGCAGCGTTTAGTCCTCCCTTTGTGAAATCTTTAGTGTGCTGCAATAACAAAGATGTGTGGTCATCCCTTTGATTAAAGCCAATGATGACAGAGAATTTTGCATGCCTGCTCTCCCAGAAAGAAAGCTGTGTTTCTTCTTAATGCGAGAACAGTGAAAATGAATCCCGACTGTTGGAGGGCACTTGTTGGCATTGGAGTTTGTGTAATCTGCAGATGTTGTCTCGTCTTGCCAATGACTGCAATATGTTTTGCCCTGGATGACCACACTCGATCACTGTACGGGGAATAAGAAATCCCATTTTGGCAGCACCGGCTCGTAAATCTACGAATCGCGAGCAAGCAAAGTTTCTTCAGGGACACATCTGATGTTTTCCTGCAAAATAGAGGAAATGGATAATCATTGACAAGATGCCAGCTGCATAGTGTGTCTGCAAAAGCAAGCAAACACTTGGTAGTCTTGATGCTAATGATGTGCTGAAAAATCTGTTTAAGATAAGGCGCAAGGCCATCGAGCCCATATGGTCGCAGGATCAGTCTGCACTTCTCATCACTGTGGCATTTGTGGGTTATAAATGGAAATTGTACAAGGGATAGGTTAAGCCAGAGATAACACTGATATTGAGTGAGCCCCACTGAAAAATTCAGATAACTCTTTGAGAGACAAGGACATAAGACTGTCAATAGACAATAGGTGCAGGAGTAGGCCATTCGGCCCTTCGAGCCAGCACCGCCATTCAATGTGATCATGGCTGATCATCCCCAATCAGTACCCTGTTCCTGCCTTCTCCCCATATCCCCTGACTCCGCTATCTTTAAGAGCCCTTTCTAACTCTCTTGAAAGTATCCAGAGAACCAGCCTCCACCGCCCTCTGAGGCAGAGAATTCCACAGACTCACAACTCTCTGTGTGAAAAAGTGGTTCCTCATCTCCGTTCTAAATGGCTTACTCCTTATTCTTAAACTGTGGCCCCTGGTTCTGGACTCCCCCAACATCGGGAACATGTTTCCTGCCTCCAGTGTGTCCAAACCCTTAATAATCTTACATGTTTCAATAAGCTCTAGGGGCTAGTGTAGTCAAGGGATATGGGGAGAAGGCAGGAACGGGGTACTGATTGGGGACGATCAGCCATGATCACAATGAATGGTGGTGCTGGCTCGAAGGGCCAAATGGCCTCCTCCTGCACCTATTTTCTATGTTTCTAAGATACCCTCTCATCCTTCTAAATTCCAGAGTGTACAGTCAGAATCTTTTTTCCAGGATGGAAATGTCAGAGACTAGAGACATGGCTTTAAGGTGAGAGGAGCAACGTTTTAAAGGAGATGTGTGAGGCCAGGTGTATTTTACAGAGTGGTGGATGCCTGGAACATGCTGCCAGGGCTGACTGTGGAGGCAGATACATCAGTGGTGTGTAGATAAGAAGCCTTTTGAGGAGCACATGGATGTGCAGTGAATGGAGGGATAGGATAATGTGCAGGCAGAGGAGATTCATTTAACTTGGCATAATGTTTAGCATGGATATTGTGAGCCAAAGTACCTGTTCCTATCCTGTACTGTTCGATGATAGACACACAGAGCTGGAGAGTTAATCTGCGGGTCAGGCAGCATCTCTGGAGAAATCTCCAGAGTTACTGAGTTACTCCAGCACTTGGTGTCTATCTTTGGTATAAACCAGCATCTGCAGTTCTTTGTTTTTACTGTATTGCTCTGTAAGAAATAGAAACATGGATGAGCTGTTTTGCCCCCTTGTGTCTTATCTGGCATTCAATAAAAATGTTTAGTTTAGAGATACAGCACGGAAACAGGCCCTTCGGCCCACCGAGTCCACACTGACCAGCAATCATTGCACATTAACACAAGCGTACACACTCGGGACAATTTACACATACACCTAGTATATAAACTCAAGCCAATTAACCTACAAACCTGTGCGTCTTTGGAGTATGGGAATAAACCGAAGATCTCGGAGAAAACCCACATGGTCACGGGGAGAACGTACAAACTCTGTACAGACAGCACCCACAGTCGGTCTCGAACCCGGGTCTCTCGCGCTGCAAGAACTGTAAGGCAGCACTGTGCAACCTTGCCGCCCAATTTGGCTTGCCAGTTATGTTTGATGGTCAAATTTGAGCGAAAGAGTGGCCTCTTTGCTCTTCATTTTCCCTCCGTGTTGTTGAGACGATCCATTCAATTGCCCACATCCAAATGCCAGCCTGGATTACTTTCTGCCAATTTGTTGATCGTCTTGTGAAATCTGCTGCTTCAATGTGGCAGAAATTCTTGATGTTCAGAAAGCATTTAACAGCAAATTGAGGTAACTAATTGGACTTTAAAATAGATAGGGTGGATGCCCAGAGTCTTTTCCCCAGAGTAGGCGGATCAAGAACCAGAGGACAAAGGTTTGTAGCGAGAGGGGAAAGATTTAATGGGAACCGGAGGGGCAACTTTCACTGAGGTTGGTGGGTGTATGAAACAAGCTGCCAGCGAAGCTAGTTGAAACAGCTACTGTAACAGTTTTTAGATATGTGGATAGGAAAAGTTTAGAGCAATATGGGCCAAATGCAGGCAGATGGGACTAGTATAGATAAGGTATCTTGGTCAACATGGACATATTGGGTAGAAGGGCCTATTTCTGTGCTGTGTGACTCGGAGTCGAATTAATACAAAATTAAAAATAATTTAAGAGATAAATTCATTAAAATGCAGTATTTACAAATAATTGAAAATATTTAAGCTCCTGAATGTTTGTTTGAAAGGATCCTGTTCCCCTGTCATCCCCGAGCTAAAGTACTGCAACGCCAGATCCCGCTGCAGGTTAGTCCTGGTTTCCACTGGCAGACTGAACTGAACCTTTTAAATCCCTCTGAGTTTGGGACAGAACTGATGGCAAGGATCAGCACAGTGTGACCTAGAGTCTTGGGGTGAGAGAACAGCTCTTTAGATGTGAGAAATCTTCACCGTGCAGAGTTCTGGGTGGATGTAAAATGCTGGTTTACAAAATTGCTGGTGTAACTCAGCAGATCAGGTGGCATTTTTGGAGAGTGTTGATAGGTGACGTTTCTGCTCGGGATCCTCCTTCTGACACAACCTAAAGAAGGGTCACGATCTGAAATGTCACCTCTCCATGTTCTCCAGAGATGTTGCCTGGCCTGCTGAGTTACTCCAGCACTTTTGGTCTCTTGTTTAAGAAAGAACTGCAGGCTGGAAAAATCGAAGGTAGACAAAAAATGCCGGAGAAACTCAGCGGGTGAGGCAGCATCTATGGTGAAGGTAGACAAAAATAGATGCTGTCTACTTTCGGTCTCTTAATCAGTAGCTTAGTTGTGCATGGAGAGCTTTAAAATTCCCATAAATGTTTATAATTTTATATCTGCTTTTCTTGTCAAGTCTTGAAATGTTATTAATTTAGTTTTTGTTTTTTATTGTCACGTGTACCAAGATACAATGTAAAGCGGTTTTGTTGCGTGCTATCCAGTCAGTGTAAAGACTATACATGATTGGAATCAGGTCGTCCACAGAGTACAGATATATGATAATGGGAATAACGTTTAGTGCAAAAAAAAATACAGTAAAGTTCAATTAAAGATAGTCCAAGGGTCTCCAATGAGGTGGGCAGTAGGTCAGGACCACTCTGTAGTTCAGGGGTTGGCAACCTACGGCCCACGGGCTGGATCCGGCCCGTAACCCGAAATCATCCGGCCCGCAGGCGGTTTTTTTTTCAATTCGTTTTCGCGACCTGGGATTTGCCGACCTGGGAACTGCAGCCGGTCCCGGGGACGCGAGCTGATCTGAGAACTGCAGCTCGTCCCGGGGCATGCGAGAGACCTGGGAATTGCAGAAAACGAATTGAAAAACACATGAAAACTAATGCGAAAAACAACACCAAGTGTCACACTATGGCGATAGATGTGGCCCGCCATCCGCTCACAGACATGGTTCCTGGCCCCTATGCAGAACAAGGTTGCCGACTCCTGCTGTTGTTGTTGGTTGGATGGTTCAGTTGCCTGATAACATTTGGGAAGAAATTGTCCCTGTTATTGAACTCTGGTCACTGTGGTTGAAGTGGTTGTGGCAGTGAGACTCCACTCCTGCCTCTTGTCTGATGAAGGATATACTGCCAAGTATCACGTCTAAGGGATTATTGGCGATTTACAATGCAACAGTGCAACATATTCTGTTGTGCTGCTGCAAGTAAGAATCTCATTGTTCTATCTAGGACATGACAATATGACTCTTGAACAGTGCTGACATTTATTTTGGTATCAGCGATTTGTCAGGCTGCTGGAATCCTGTCCTCTGGTGCTCCAAATTAAGAATTCAGACTTCAGAGATACAATGTGGAAACACACCTTTTGACCCACGAATCCGTGCCGACCAGTGATAAACCCCACACGTTAACACTATCCTACACACTAGGGATAATTTACAGTTTTACTGAAGCCAATTAACCTCCAAACCTGCATGTCTTTAGAGTGTGGGAGGCAACTGGACCACCCGGAGAAAACCCACGTGGTCACAGGGAGAACGTACAAACTCCGTACAGACAGCACCCATAGTCAGGATTAAACCCGTGTCTCTGGCGCTTTAAGGCAGCAACTTTACAGTTAGCCACTGCCTTTTTCTGGAAGGAAAAAGGACACAGTGCTGGAGTAACACAGCGGATCAGGCAGTAGAAAGGTCCCAACCCGAAACGTCACCTCTCAGTGTTCTCCAGGGATGCTGCCTGACCCGCTGGGTTACTCCAGCACTTTGTCTTTTTTTGGTAAATGAGCATCTGCAGTCTAAAATTAGTTTTCCTTTTTATTTTTTTTAAATAATTTTGATTTTCTTCCTTTGTAAAGTGACCTGCTTTTAACCCAAGCAGGAAACAGCCTACTTTTGGTGCAGGATCCATTTCCCTGTTGATCATCTTTGCATAGCATTTTATTATAATAACATTAGCATGTAATTATGCTCTGCCGTGCAGTTTATCAAGAGTAAATCTAAGGTAATTTCCTCAATAAAACTCAAACAAATAGTTATCTACTTATATAATTTATTTTAGCATATTCCTTACAGTGTTTGGTGTACAGTTGATTAATCCCTCTAGCTCTGCTGAAGATTTGAGAGACGCTTGCTTTATTTTAATTACAACTATGACCCTATAGAAGTGAAATGTCATGTTGGCCTTTAATTTTATCAGTGCTGTTAACTAGTTTCCTTTAATTTATTACTGTTACTTGAAACCAATTATGTGAATGTCTGTAATATTTTTTTAAATTTCAACTTGGAAAATAATTCCGTCCTGTCACAAATGACAAATTGCAATCCTATGCTTGAAATACTGAGGAAATTACATGTACATAAACAAAGTGAGTGACTGCATTTAACCTGAAGTTGGCATGGAAGCTGAAAAATATGGAGTCAGATTCTTGGGGCCGGAACGGTTGCTAATTTTCCATTGAGAAACTGTTACTAATTATTGTAACTCAGCCAGATATGAATCAATTTTGAAAAGAAGTCAACCTTTCCCGAATCTCTTGACTGAGTTCATTATGTTAAAAAACTGAAATATCGATTCCTTTTATGATCCTCTCTAGAAAAAGTTTTCGCAAGTAAAAGACATTGCTTACAAGTGGAGGACACGTGTATGAATGAAGAAAGGAAAGGGTGTATAGCAAAAAGGTAAACACTTCTATAAAATTCCTTCTCATTTATTGTCGATTCATGCCTGCTCCCTAACTTTCCCATGCATGGCAAATGCTGTATTGGTAATCCGTAGTAAGATACTCACCAGGCCATTGATCTTTTGTGATCATGCCCCTCATGTAATGTTAAAATGTTTGGTAATATTGATGTAATTAGAAAAATGTAGCGTGACCAATATAAATATTATCACTTGAAGAAAAGAAACTGGGACTGGGTTTTATTTTTCATAGTTTGCCAGACATCAAGAGTTAAATCTTCTCTGAGTAGCAGCCTTGTGTTTTTTTTAATATATAGACACTGAATTCTTGTGGAAGAAAGTATTCTGCAATGATGCCTGAAGCGTGCATTTCCCTGTAGAGGAATGAATTGCGTAGGAAAAAGCTGAACGTTTGTTCACCTTCATTTAATCTTTTGGCACAATTTGTTCAAATTTGACCAAAACAGCTATGAACCATGTTGATGCTGGCGATTAAGAAGCCATGTGCTTAAGAATCTGCACTCTTAATCTTAGAAACCAAGCTTTGTGCTTGGAACAGGGCAAAAAAACAACAATAAAAAAAATCAACGTAACTTCAGTGTTGACACCATTTCAATTGAGTAAATTTCCTCACTGCATTTGTTAGGTAGATGAAACCTGTCTGATTCCACTGATGTGGTTGACGGGATTCATATGATGCGTTGCCTCAATTGACTGTCCGCTCCTGTACTGATGGAGTATGTGGGACTTGCCGATTCTTGGCAGTGTTCCTCTTCTGTTATTGAGTGCGTCTGCAAATTCTATGTGAGATAAATTGGGAATTTTACCAGATTTCGGGACCTGTGACATTGCCCCTCTCTATGCATTTCCGTTTCAGCCTTCTGGAGGGTAAAATATTCCTGTCAGGGTGATGGTCAAGTCTAGCCTTGACCTCCTTGTTGTTTAAGTTCATAGGTCCCCTCAACCCCATTCTGCTGCCATCTCCCCATAACTCCTGACACCCTTACGAATCAAAAATCTGCCAATCTCCGCCTTTGAATATCCATTGATTTGGTGTCCACAACCATTTGTGGCAATAAATTCCACAGATTCACAACCCTCTGACTAAAGAAATTCCTTCGCATCTTCTTTTATAAAATTACTGCTTTTATTCTGAGATAAGAGAAGGCCCTAGACTCACGAGTGGAAACATCCTCTCCACATCGATTCTATCCAGGCCTTTTATTATTTGGTTATTTTCAATGATGTCCCCTTATTAATCAAGAATCTGTAAATCTCCGCCTTAAAAATATCCACTTTTTGTGTCTATACCTTTGGTTTAAACCAGCATCTGCAGTTCCTTCCTACACATTTCCACTGCTTAATTGACTGTTTTGTTCTCTATCATTTTGCTCTGTTCCCTTCAAGCTCCTGGTCCCGTTTTGATTGTTCCACTTCCCTGGTTTCTTATCTATCTGTGAACATTAGGATATATTCATAGAGAATTAACCAAGGGTACCAGACAAATGTTGAGCTCCTCACCTTGGCTTGTCATCACGTGCTGTCGGAGAGTACCACCCAGTCCTTGCCTTAGAGTGAATTTGGCTTGCTCGACTATTTTACATCAACCAGTTCATATTACACGAGCATTTATACCACCAACCTCCCACCAGGATCCACGTGAAACTAACCAAGAAATGAGGTCATCCTTTGTGGCCAATTATCAAGTTTTAGATGCTGCCACAATTTGTAGGCGGCAGCACAAACTAAAATATTAAGCATGCAAATGACTGGGAAATTGAATGCCATATTTTACCAAAGTAGTTCTGATATGTAATTTCACAGTAACTTCATTGAATGATAATTTCAGAAGATAGGATGAATGAAGTGAGATTACTAATGTTTGGAATTTGTTCCAAGATGTTCCTGAGAAAACAATACAAGTCTGTGCAAACTCCTTGGAAGCAGGTTTAAACCAGCATCTATCCTGGATATCTATCCTGGATAGTCTGCTCTTGGGAAAAATTCAGTATCTATTCTGCTTGTTGCATCCTAATTTTTTTTAAATTTTTTTTTGGCTACAACTTCACTTCATTTGAACTCTGAGAAGCCCGTGCACTTAAGAGATCCTCATAAGATTTCCGTGTTTATCTGGAGCAGCTGCACAACCTTAACTTCTGTACCCCTCCGTGGGAGGAGTACTTTGTGATTTTACAGGACATCCTTCATGTAAACATGTCCAGACACGGCTAAAACTAATGCTGCGACTGAGTAATGGTGTTTATAAACACAATCTTGTATATCCTTGATTTCAAAAGATGCCTCCTTAATTTGGTTATTAATGTAAAAAGATCCATATCCTTTTGTGGTATGTTAGTTTATTCTACCCTAAGAAACCAGACTTAACGTTATTCTCCCACTCATTTACCTACTAGTGTAAGGTCTGCATATAAACCTATATAAAGCAAACCTTAGCTGGATTTCATGTCTATCACCAATTTCGTACTGTCTTCGACCTCGAGGGATAGCCACGGCAATGACGACTATTCAGACCAAAAGAGTTTCTTCACCTTATCCCTGGCTACTAGTTACCACCTCCATGATGCCCAAGTAACTAACTCCATGCTAATTTATCATTTAATGAAAGCCAGTTGTGCGACAACTTGTACTTATTAAAATGTTAAAAGATCTGAATTAAAGGTTCTTTTAGGAAGGAGATGAGGAATTTCTTTAGTTAGGTGAATCGGTAGAATTCTTTGCCACAGAAGGCTGTGGAAGCAAATTTTTGAGGCAGGAATAGGTCGATTCTTGATTAGTACGGGCGTCAGAGATTATGGGGAGAAGGCAGGAGAATGGGGTTAGGAGGGAGAGATAGATCAGCCATGATTGAATGGTGGAGTAGACTTGATGGGCCGAATGACCTAATTCTACTCCTATCACTTATGATCTTATAAGTATCTTTAATATTACAAATGATATTATGGTGTTCCACAATCCACATCCAATCACTAGTGCCTTATCAAACATGGGCACCTTGTTGACCTTCAATGCACTGAGCTCTTAGTCTTCAGTTGGGTAAGTGGAGTTGGGGCAGATACCTTCTAAAAATAATGCTATCCAAAGGTGCTTTTAAACCCATAATTCATCATCCAGCCTTTCATCAATGTTCGGCGTTCTTGTCAGCATCTCATGTTCCATGCAAGAGATAACCAGCTTTTACTTACCGAATAGTGGACGGCCTGGATAGAGTGAATGTGGAGAGGATGTTTCCACTAGTAGCAGAGTTTAGGGCCAGAGGCCATCGCCTCAAAATAAAAGGATGTACCTTTAGAAAGGAGATGAGAAAGATTATCTTTCGTCAGACGGTGGTGAATCTGTGGAAGTCATTGCCGCAGATGGCTGTGGAGGCCGTCAATGGATTCAAGATTCAAGAGAGTTTATTGTCATGTGTCCCTGATAGGACAATGAAATTCTTGCTTTGCTTCAGCACAACTTAACATAGTAGGCATGACTACAGAACAGATCAGTGTGTCCATATACCATTATATAAATATATACACACATGAATAACAGATAATGGGCTATTAATGTTCAGAGTTTTGTCCGAGCCAAGTTTAATAACCTAATGGCTGTGGGGAAGTAGCTATTCCTGAACCTGGTCGTTGCAGTCTTCAGGCTCCTGTACCTTCTACCTGAAGGTAGCAGGGAGATGAGTGTGTGGCCAGGATGGTGTGGGTTCTTGATGATGCTGGCAGCCTTTTTGAGGCAGTGACTGCGATAGATCCCCTCGATGGAAGGGAGGTCAGAGCCGATGATGGACTGGGCAGTGTTTACTACTTTTTGTAGTCTTTTCCTCTCCAGGGCGCTCAAGTTGCCGAACCAAGCCACGATGCAACCGGTCAGCATGCTCTCTACTGAGCACCTGTAGAAGTTAGAGAGAGTCCTCCTTGACAATCCGACTCTCCGTAATCTTCTCAGGAAGTAGAGGCGCTGATGTGCTTTCTTAATAATTGCAATAGTGTTCTCGGACCAGGAAAGATCTTCAGAGATGTGCACGCCCAGGAATTTGAAGCTCTTGACCCTTTCAACCATCGACCCGTTGATATAAACGGGACTGTGGGTCCCCATCCTACTCCTTCCAAAGTCCACAATCAGTTCCTTGGTTTTGCTGGTGTTGAGGGCCAGGTTATTGTGCTGGCACCATATGGACAGTCGCTCGATCTTTCTTCTATACTCTGACTCATCCCCATCAGTGATATGTCCCACAACAGTGGTGTCGTCAGCGAACTTGATGATGGAGTTCGCACTATGACCGGCTACGCAGTCATGAGTATAGAGTGAGTACAGCAGGGGGCTGAGCACGCAGCCTTGAGGTGCTTCTGTGCTGATTGTTATCGAGGCTGACACATTTCCACCAATACGAACAAACTGTGGTCTGTGGATGAGGAAGTCGAGGATCCAATTGCAGAGGGATGCGCAGAGACCCAGTTCTGCGAGTTTGGTAACCAGCTTGGAGGGGATGATTGTGTTAAATGCCGAGCTGTAATCAATGAATAACAGCCTGACATATGAGTTTTTCTTATCCAAGTGGTCCATAGCGGAGTGGAGGGCCAGCGAGATCGCATCCACCGTTGATCTGTTGTGGCGGTATCTGCAGTGGGTCCAGGATATTTTTAAGGCGGAGATTGACAATTTTTGATTAATAAGGGTGTCAGGGGTTATGTGGCAAAGGCAAGAAAATTATTGTGTATTTGGATGCTTGGAACAGACTTAAATAAGGCTCGGACACGGGAGTAATCTATCAAGCTTCTTTATTCCAGGATGCCACCTTGAGTCTCCCCCCGCACTTGTGTACTTGCACAAGACATCACAAGACATCACATATACTAATTACATATGCTAATTAGGTGTGGAATAGAAATGGTGTTACCTGCCTCCAAGTTAAAGGGGGAGGAGTGTTAGGTATGTGATAATTAGCATATGTAATTAGTATATGTGATGTCTTGTGCAAGTACGCATGTGCGGAGGAGACTCAAGGTGGCATCCTGGAATAAAGAAGCTTGTTAGATTACTCCCGTGTCCGGGCCTTATTTAAGTCTGTTCCAAGCATCCAAATACACAACAAAAATATTGAGAGGAAATGATAGATCAGCTATGATTGAATGGCGGAGTAGACTTAATGGGTCGAATGGTCTTATTCTGCTCCTAGTACATACGAACATGAGCTTTTCCCAGTTTTGTCAGATCAGGCCAATTATGATGTAATGTCATTGACTTATAACATGAGTTCAGTTATTCTATCTCCACAGATGTAGCCTTGTTTACTGTGCACTTCTCACCTTTTTTAATTCACATTTACTGCACCTGCTGGATTCTGTATCCCCACAGTACCAGCATGTTTGCCTTTGTTCCCATCCCACATCCCTATTTTTCCCTTTAATCTCCTTCGGACAAATAAGTTCCTTCCTACATATCACTGAAAACAGTTTTATCATCTGGATCACTTTACTGCCATCCTATTACAGACTTTCTTTGTTCTCTACTACACGCATGCTTTCTCAATTGTGTAATGAAAGGGCATTGATCTGAAACATGAGGACGCACAAGGAACTGCAGATGCTGAGATCTTGCAAAGAACACAAAGTGCTGGAGTAACTCAGCATTTAAGAAAGAACTGCAGATGCTGGAAAAATTGATGGTAGCCAAAAATGCTGCAGAAACTCGGCGGGTGAGGCAGCATCTATGGAGCAAAGGAATAGGTGACGTTTCGGGTCGAGACCCTTCTTCAGACTGCTGGAGTAACTCAGTGAGTCAGGCAGCATCTTAGTTTAGTTTAGATTAGAGATATAGCACGGAAACAGGCCCTTTGGCCCACTGGGTTCGCGCCAACCATCGATCCCCGCACATTAACGCTATTCTACACCCACTAGGGACAATTTTTTTACATTTACCAAGCCAGTTAACCTACAAACTTGTAGGTCTTTGGAATGTGGGAGGAAACTGAAGATCTCGGAGAAAACCCACGCAGGTCATGGGGAGAATGTACAAACTCCGTACAGACAGCACCCGTAATCGGGATCGAACACGGGTTCTCCAGCTCTGGAGGACATGGATAGTCAGCACTTCAGGTCGGGACCCTTCTTCAAATTTTTCACTCTGAAGGGGTCCTGACCAAAAATGTCACCTATCCATGTCTTCCATAGATGCTGCCTGACCCAACAAGTTACTCCAGCACTTTGAGTTCTATGATATGAAACATGGCCTCTCTTTCTTCCTTCACATCGACTGCCTGACACACCGACTATTCCCAGCATTTTGTTTTTCTTTGTTTTCCAGCACCTAGAGCCATAGAGTGATACAGCATGGAAACAGCCCCTCTGGCCCCACTTGCTCACACTGACCTACATGTCCCATCTATACTAGTTCCCACCTGCCTGGCAGGAACGGGGTACTGATTGGGAATGATCAGCTATGATCACATAGAATGGTGCTGGCCCGAAGGGCCGAATGGCCTACTCTGCACCTAATGTCTATTGTCCATTGCCTGCGTTTGAACCATATCCTTCTAAACCTGTCCTATCCATGTCCCTGTGTAAATGTTTCCTAAACATTGCGATAATACCTACGGTATTTGTGCTTTTCAATCCAGATGAGCATGTTGTGTCGAGTTGCATCTTGGATGAAGATCCAGAGAACTCTTTGTTCTCAGCTGCAGATATATTGACTCGTAGGTCACAAGCGCAGGATATTTTGGCAATATCTTTGAGTTTAGGATGCATGATGTGCAATAATTCAACTGTTTTATTTGCTGTTGCATTGATTACAAGCTTCTCTGGTGCGCAGCGAGATAAATCTCCATGTATATAAACAATTCGATAAAATTTAATCTGGAATTCATCCCAGTAAAGCTGCAGTCTCGCAGCTGTGGGAGCCATAATTTTCTCTGTAACTGCGCTGAACGCACTGCATTGCCCAGGTAGTGCATGCTCCACGATTATATGCACAGTATGTGTAGCTGGTGAATTATACTGCTAGCCTTGCAAGAAGGCAGCAGGTATTTTGTACTTCTGTTTGCAGTCATGACACTTGCAGCTCCGCGTGACTGGTTATCAATGCCCAGTAAACCTTGGGAACATGAGGGTCCTGGTGCTTCTCAACGTTTTCTTGCTGCCTCTCCTGTGGATCCCATTTCTTCTCCAATCGTACTTGGAGATGTGCTTTCATGAGCATTTAGCTGAATGCATGCACACAAAGTGCTGGAGGAGCTGATTGGGACAGGCGCCATCTTTGGAGGGAATGGGCCGATGACGTTTCTTCAGACTCGAGATAATAGCCTCCGCGGATGCTGCCCGGCCCACTGAGTTCCTCCAGCTTTGCTTAAGATTCCTGCGTCAACATTTCCTTATGCCTCCATTTAGCAGAGCGAATCATCATCTCCTTTTGCCTGATACTTGCATAACTAGTTCTCTACCAAGAACGATCCTGTGTTTATAAGTATATTATAACGAGTCCACATCACCATTGATTACAGTAATGATGGAGCAGGATCGCTCTCTCAATGCAGTGAAAAATGATAGCTGGCTAACACACATCAAACTCCCACAGTCAAGGTGAGAGAACATGCTCTTGGTTCATCCATTTGTTGCTTTCATGCCATGAGCAAATAATAGTCATTATACTTGCAAGAAATCAGTTAATAAGTGATAGGAGCAGAGGTAGGCCATTTCACTCATCAAGTCTACTCTGCTATTCAATAGGGCTAACCTATCTTTCCCTCTCAACCCCATTCTCCTGCATTCTCCCTGTAACCATTGACACCCTTACTAATCAAGAATTTGTCAATCACCGCCTTAAAAATACCCAATGACTTGGCCTCCACAGTCGTCTGTGGCAATGATTTCACCACCCTCTGACTAAAGAAATTCCCTCGCATCTTTTTTCTAAAGGTGCATCCTTTTATTCGGAGGCTGTGCCCTCTGGTCCCAGGCTTTCCCACGAGTGGAAATATCCTCTCCACCCTCCATCTAGGTATGTTACAAAACTTACCTTCAGCGGCGCTGCAGATCTGTCGCTGCCCGTTTGCGCGACTTTGGCGCCTTTGAGAGGGGGGGGGGGGGCGGGTTTAAAACGCCTTGTTTCTCCAGCCTGTTCAAATCGATTTCTGTCAGGCTGTTTAGCTGCTAAAGAATAATCGCTTCGACTGCCGTTTTATTAAGTTTCTTTTAAACTGCACTGGATATTTTACAAACAGAAGTAAATTAAAAATAATCTTCGAAAGCCGTCAATGCCGACAACGGGGACGGATTTCATGTACAGGACAGGTAAAGGAAAGCTGTTTATTTTATATTAACTTGCTTCTTAGGATGCCTTTAATCAAAATTTCACGTTGCGAAAATGTCATTTTGTAAATATACGAACCGGCAGTATTTTTCCTGCCGATATGAGGTTTAAATTCACCGCAAATGCAACGTTACAAACCAGCGGGTTCCACAAAAACCCGCTCGCAAGATGCTTAAAATGGCCATTAATTTACGGGAATTAAACACTAAATTCCTTCCATTTGGCCTATAAATTCAAGACCATGAGATTTAAAAATCATGTTATATTGTGAATTATTGTGTGAATATTATTTGAACACTTAGGCTATTTAAAAATGTTAACTTTTTCTTAAGAAATGGATAGATGCTTAGATCTAGTAATTGAATTTTGTAATTACTACAATTAGGTAACTAACTAATTAGATGCTTTAATTTCAGGTCATCCAAGTAAGATTGTTTCATATTTGTTTCAGAATGTTTCAATCTAAAATAACTGAACATTTCATTCAGTTCTCTTAATTTTTAAGAAAGTTATGGGCTTTTGACTGTCCTTGATCACAGCTTTTGAGTTAAGTCAATGGAAAAGCAATAGGGAACAAGATGCTAATTTCAGAGTATGAAAATGGCCATAACTTTTTTAATACTGAAGATATGAAAGTGAATTAGGTGTCAAATTAAACTTCTTTTTATGCTTTATCTGATGGGATAAATTGCAGACTTTTTTTTAAATCTCAAAATGTTGTAACATTGCTACTCCATCTCTCCGAAATGGAGGGATATGGTCATATGTAGGTGGATGAGTTTAATTTAACTTGCCATGTCCGGCACAGACATTGTGGGCCGAAGGACCTGTTCCTTTCATAATATTATAAGTAGTAGGAGCAGAATTAGGCCATTTGTCCCATCAAGTCTACTCCACCATTCGATCATGGCTGATCTATCTTTACCTCTCAACCCCATTCTCCTGCCTTCTCCCCATAACCCCTGACACCCGTACTAATCAAGTTCTCTTTCCCACCTCACCATCTGCATAAAGGGAAACAGAGTGAACTTTTCACTTAAAAGAACTTTCAGATTGGTTGATCAAAAGATACAGCCTCGTACAGGTCCATCGGCCCATCAAGTCCACATCAACCATCAACACTAGTTCTATGTTATGTTATCCCACTTTCTCATCCACTCCCTACGCACTAGCGACAATCTATAGCAGATAATTAACCTACAAACCCACACTGTCCTCGCGTGCTGCCTGTGTGGAGTTTGCACTTTCTCCCAGAGACCGTGTGGACTTCCTCTGGGTGCTCCAATTTCTTCCTACATAACAAAGACAGATTAATTGGCCTCTGCAATTTGTCCCCAAGTGTGTAGGGAGTGGTTGCGAAAGTTGGATAACATGGAAATAGTGTGAACAGATAGTCGGCATGGACTCGGTGGGCCAAAGGACCTTTCAATCAACCAATCTGAAAGTTCCTTGAGCTGGTGTTTGCATTATTTCTATTTCCACAGATGGTGAAAGGGGGGAAGATTTAATAGGAACTTTTTCATAGAATGTGTGGTGGATATATGAATTTTGCTGTTCTATGTTCTAAGTTCTTAATAGATGTATTAATACTGTTTTGTTTAACAGAGAGCTCTTTCTGAAAACCAACGCTCAGCTGAACATCCGGTGTCGGCAGCTCCTGTCAGAACTATCTTACATTTACCCTGTTGAAGTGGTAAGCCTATTTAGCATTTTCATTTCATAACTATTCTTGAGGGTCAGATTTCAATTTTGTTTTTATTTAACATTTCATGCTCCATTCCCACCAAGAAGTTAGAAATAGAGTAGAGACAAGGAACTGCAGATCCTCTCGATATCCTCCTCGTTATCTCGCAGCTCTGCTCTTGCTCCCCCAGCCCCCATTCGTAACAAGGACAGAGTCCCCCCCCCTTGACCTCGCCTTCCACCCCAGCAGCCGTCGCATACAGCTTATAATCCTTCAACATTTTCGCCACCTCCAACGGGATCCCACTACTGGCCACATCTTCCCATCTCCACCCCTTTCTGCTTTCCGCAGAGACCGATCCCTCTGCAACTCCCTGGTCAACTCGTCCAATAGATCCAATAGACCTTCCCACCCAAACCACCCCCTCCCCAGGTACTTTCCCCAGCAACCGCAGGAGATGCAACACCTGTCCCTTTACCACCCCCCTCGACTCCATCCAGGGACCCCGACAGTCTTTTCAGGTGAGGCAGAGGTTCACCTGCACCTCCTCCAACCTTATCTACTATATCCGCTGTTCCAGGTGTCAACTCCTGTATATCGGCGAGACCAAGCGCAGGCTCGGCGATCGTTTTGCTGAACACCTCCGCTCAGTCCGCCTTAACCTACCTGATCTCCCGGTTGCTCAGCACTTTAACTCCCCCTCCCATTCCCAATCTGACCTTCCTGTCCTGGGCCTCCTCCATTGTCAAAGTGAGGCCCAGAGCAGATTGGAGGAACAGCATCTCGTATTTCGCTTGGGTAGTTTACACCCCAGCGGTATGAACATTGACTTCTCTAACTTCAAGTAGCCTTGCTTTCCCTCTCTCTCCATCCCACCCCCCTTCCCAGTTCTCCCACCAGTCTTACTGTCTCCGACTACATTCTATCTCTGTCCTGCCCACTCCCCTGACATCAGTCTGAAGAAGAGTCTCGATCAGAAAAGTCACCCATTCCGTCTCTCTAGAAATGCTGCCTGTCCCGCTGAGATCCTCCAGCATTTTGTGTCTAACTGCAGATGCTGGTTTACACAAAAGGACATAAAATGCTGGAGTAACTCGGCAGGTCAGGCAGCATAGAAACATAGAAACATAGAAATTAGGTGCAGGAGTAGGCCATTCGCCCCTTCGAGCCTGCACCGCCATTCAATATGATCATGGCTGATCATCCAACTCAGTATCCCGTACCTGCCTTCTCTCCATACCCTCTGATCCCCTTAGCCACAAGGGCCACATCTAACTCCCTCTTAAATATAGCCAATGAACTGGCCTCGACTACCCTCTGTGGCAGAGAGTTCCAGAGATTCACCACTCTCTGTGTGAAAAAAGTTCTTCTCATCTCGGTTTTAAAGGATTTCCCCCTTATCCTTAAGCTGTGACCCCTTGTCCTGGACTTCCCCAACATCGGGAGCAATCTTCCTGCATCTAGCCTGTCCAACCCCTTAAGAATTTTGTAAGTTTCTATAAGATCCCCTCTCAATCTCCTAAATTCTAGAGAGTATAAACCAAGTCTATCCAGTCTTTCTTCATAAGACAGTCCTGACATCCCAGGAATCAGTCTGGTGAACCTTCTCTGCACTCCCTCTATGGCAATAATGTCCTTCCTCAGATTTGGAGACCAAAACTGTACGCAATACTCCAGGTGTGGTCTCACCAAGACCCTGTACAACTGCAGTAGAACCTCCCTGCTCCTATACTCAAATCCTTTTGCTATGAAAGCTAACATACCATTCACTTTCTTCACTGCCTGCTGCACCTGCATGCCTACTTTCAATGACTGGTGTACCATGACACCCAGGTCTCGCTGCATCTCCCCTTTTCCTAGTCGGCCACCATTTAGATAATAGTCTGCTTTCCTGTTTTTGCCACCAAAATGGATAACCTCACATTTATCTACATTATACTGCATCTGCCAAACATTTGCCCACTCATCCAGCCTATCCAAGTCACCTTGCAGTCTCCTAGCATCCTCCTCACAGCTAACACTGCCCCCCAGCTTAGTGTCATCCGCAAACTTGGAGATATTGCCTTCAATTCCCTCATCCAGATCATTAATATGTATTGTAAATAGCTGGGGTCCCAGCACTGAGCCTTGCGGTACCCCACTAGTCACTGCCTGCCATTGTGAAAAGGACCCGTTTACTCCTACTCTTTGCTTCCTGTTTGCCAGCCAGTTCTCTATCCACATCAATACTGAACCCCCAATGCCGTGTGCTTTACGTTTGTATACTAATCTCTTATGTGGGACCTTGTCGAAAGCCTTCTGGAAGTCCAGATACACCACATCCACTGGTTCTCCCCTATCCACGCTACTAGTTACATCCTCGAAAAATTCTATAAGATTTGTCAGACATGATTTACCTTTTGTAAATCCATGCTGACTTTGTCCAATGATTTCACCACTTTCCAAAGGTGCTGCTATCCCATCTTTAATAACGGACTCTAGCAGTTTCCCCACTACCGATGTTAGACTAACTGGTCTGTAATTCCCCGTTTTCTCTCTCCCTCCCTTCTTAAAAAGTGGGGTTACGTTTGCTACCCGCCAATCCTCAGGAACTACTCCAGAATCTAAAGAGTTTTGAAAGATTATTACTAATGCATCCACTATTTCTGGAGCTACTTCCTTAAGTACTCTGGGATGCAGCCTATCTGGCCCTGTGGATTTATCGGCCTTTAATCCATTCAATTTACCCAACACCACTTCCCGGCTAACTTGCTATTTCCGGCAGATTATTTATGTCTTCCTTAGTGAAGACGGAACCAAAGTAGTTATTCAATTGGTCCGCCATATCCTTGTTCCCCATGATCAACTCACCTGTTTCTGACTGCAAGGGACCTACATTTGTTTTAACTAATCTCTTTCTTTTCACATATCTATAAAAACTTTTGCAGTCAGTTTTTATGTTCCCTGACAGTTTTCTTTCATAATCTATTTTTCCTTTCCTAATTAAGCCCTTTGTCCTCCTCTGCTGGTCTCTGAATTTCTCCCAGTCCTCCGGTATGCTGCTTTTTCTGGCTAATTTGTACGCATCATCCTTCGCTTTGATACTATCCCCGATTTCCCTTGTTATCCACGGATGCACTACCTTCCCTGATTTATTCTATTGCCAAACTGGGATGAACAATTTTTGTAGTTCATCCATGCAGTCTTTAAATGTCTTCCATTGCATATCCACCGTCAACCCTTTTAGAATTAATTGCCAGTCAATCTTGGCCAATTCATGTCTCATACCCTCAAAGTTACCTTTCTTTAAGTTCAGAACCATTGTTTCTGAATTAACAATGTCACTCTCCATCCTAATGAAGAACTCAACCATATTATGGTCACTCTTGCCCAAGGGGGCACGTACAACAAGACTGCTAACTAACCCTTCCTCATTACTCAATACCCAGTCTAAAATAGCCTGCTCTCTCGTTGGTTCCTCTACATGTTGATTTAGATAACTATCCCGCATACATTCCAAGAAATCCTCTTCCTCAGCACCCCTGCCAATTTGATTCACCCAATCTATATGTAGATTGAAGTCACCCATTATAACTGTTTTGCCTTTGTCGCACGCGTTTCTAATTTCCTGTTTGATACCATCTCCAACTTCACTACTATTGTTAGGTGGCCTATACACAACACCCACCAGCGTTTTCTGCGATTATGGAGGGCACTGTTGGATCTTTTTTTTAAATAGCAGATCAGACAAGTTGAGTTTGTGTTGTCTGAACAGATCTCATGACTCAACATGTGACCTCAATTCCAATACAGTTCCAGAATGCAAAAACTCTGGTATTTATTCATTTTCATAAAAAATAATTGAACAACTCTGCATAAAATATAATCAACGGTTTAGTATTGGTCAACCTGCTACATGATGGCTGTCTTTAAACTGCCATCCCTTTTAACCTTGCCAGTCCTTTTCATGTTAGGTGGGGCTAGAGAGTGGTTTGTTTACTACTATTTAGATTTGCTTCCGAAATCTGAACTTCGGGCAAATGTCTATTTTTTATTTCTTAACAGTTGATTTTCCTTTTTGCAATTATGCCCTTTTTTTATTACTACATATTGGTTATAACTTTTCACAGTTTTAACAACCTTTCATCACTGAACTCTATCCAATGCCATTTTGTGCTATAATGGTTTGCACTTCAGGAAAATTTGCTTCAGTAATAAACCCATGTTTGTTTCATTCACAAACACCTTTTACATTAAGCTATGCTGGTGAAATACTTCATGCACCAAAATCTAAATTCTTTCTGAAGAGCGAATTCAGTACTCAAGTAGGCTCTGATCAAAACACTTAAGCGCAAGAGGAACAGTGGGTTAGGTAACATCTGTGGAGGAAATGGATAGGCAATGGTTTGGATCAAGATCCTTCAGATCAATCAAGCTCTTTAATCTGAAGGAGGGTCCCGACCTGAAATGTCGTCTGTCCATTCCCCGCAGATGCTGCCTGACCTGTGGAGTTTCTACAGCACTTTGTTTTGTCCAAGATTTCAGGATCTGCAGTTCCTTGTGTGTTGACTCCTTGATCAAGTCCAATTTGTTGATTATCCTGAATCTTAAACTGTAACCTCCTCCCTGGCCCCATGCCATCAGGATGAAGCCACAATCCAGGAACCTTTTGTACCTCCTCATCTCACATTAATTCAACTTTGTGTACATCCAGCGCTGCGGTTCCTGATCCCTCGCGTTTCAAATATTATTCTAGGTTATCCTTGGGGTTTAATTGAATGAGGTGAACATCCAATGACAGCACATCTGTGATTCTGTAGTGTGTCAGGAAAATGGAAGGATATCAGTATTTAATTGACGTATAACATAATTGTGTGCAGTTGGTGTCTGTTCTCTCCGGATATTCCTGTTTCCTCCAACATCCCAAAGCCATGTAGGTTTGGAGGTTAATTGGTCTCTATAAATTGCCCCCAGCACGGAGGGAGTAGTTGCGAATATGGGATATAGTAGAACTAGTGTGAACAGGTGATTGTTGGACAGTATGGACATGGTGGGCCGAAAGGCCTGTTTCCATTCTGTATCTTCCAATCAATTAGGTCAATCAAAAACTTGACGAAGCAGCTTTATTTAAAAAACCAATGGCTGGGTGAAGTTCAAAGCTTAGTTTTTAAGGTTTGTGCATCTGGTACAATGAATAACTTGATTTGAAATGCTGAACTATACAACTTAGTCCTTTTTTTAATCTTTTGCAGAATGATCAGAAGGATTATTTCATGTGTGGAGTAAAGCTACCAAATTCAGAAGACTTCCAAGGTACATGAATCCCCGAAATTTGATCTTAAGTCATAGTTGCTCTTTTTCCCCCCTCATAACGAGGCAACTAGGCCGCACAAGTGTTCTGGCAAAGAGTCAAACGTATGTGCGAACTGGTTGGATCTTGTATGACATCTTGGTGCATTGAACAAAACAACAATGGTGCCCTTGCTTGCGTTGCATAACTATCACAGTGCTGCTGCAGCAGCTTCCTTGCTGTTAGGCTGATATTTACCATGCATTAGCTTTCCTGATGGAGTGCTTCCCTCATCTGCTGAGCACCACAAACTGCTTGATGGGGCACCAAATTACATTATCCACTAGACAGTCTGTAACCAATTGTGCTGTATTATACTCGGCTACAGTTCTTCTCTGGCCATAGACAAGGGTGCATGTACAGACGCAATAGACAAGTTGCTCTTTTTCATGTTCATAAGTTACAGGAGCAGAATTAGGACATTCAGCCCACCGAGTCTACTTCACCATTCAATCATGACATCTATCTTTCCCTCTTGCTCCTGTCTTCTCCCCCTAATCTATGATACCCTTACTTGTCAAGACACTGTCCACCTCCTCTTTAAAAATCATCAATGACTTGGCCTCCACATCCGTCTGTGTCAATGAATTCCACAGATTCACCACCCTCTGACTAAAGAAATTCCTCATCTCCTTTATTGGTTCATAAGGATTGAGAATAGAATTAGCCCATCAAGTCGACTCCGCATTCAATCATGGCTGATCTATCTCTCCCTCCTAACCCCATTCTCTTGCCTTCTTCCCAAAGCTCTGACACCTGTGTAAACTTTCTACACTTTCTAAAGGTTCGTCCTTTTATTCTGTGGTCTCTGGTCCTAGACTATCCTACTAGTGGAATCACCCTCTCCACATCCACGCTATCCAGGCCTTTCATTTCTCGATAAGTTTCAATGAGGTGCCCTCTCATCCTTCTAAACTCCAAGTACAGGTCCAGTGCCGTCAAACACTCATCATAACCAAATCATCCCTGGGATAATTCTCGTAAACCACCTCTGGGCTCTCCAACACCATCCCATTTTCCCTCCAATATTGGGGCCTAAAATTGCTCACAACACTCCAAACATGGTCTGACCAAAGCCTTTTAAAGCCTCAGCATTATATCCCTGTTTTTATATTCTAGTCCTCTCAAAATAAATGCTGAAATTGCATTTGCCTTCCTTACTACCGACTCAACTTGCAAATTAACTTTTGGGAACCCTGCAGCAGACTCTCAGACTAGCCTAGAGTGACGCAACTTGGGCGGCACAGTGGTGCAGCTGGTGGTGCTGCTGCCCCACAGCACCGGAGAACCCAGGTTCAATCCTGCAACGATGCTGACAATTAAATTTGCACGTTCTCCCCGTGACCGCATGAGTTTCCTCCCACATCACAAAGGCGTATAGTTTTGTAAGTTAATTGCCCTCAGTAAAATTACCCCATGTGTAAAGGGAGTGGATGAGAAAGTGGGATAACATAGTCTCAGAAACGGCTTCTTCCCCTGTTATCAGGCTTCTGAATGGTCCTTCCATAAGCTTGGGTAAGGTCCAATCTACCCCGATCGCACTACAGGCATTAGCAATCTCTGCAACTGGTGCACTGCAATGCTGAGAACTATACGTTGTATTCTATATCTTTCCCTTTGCTCTTCTTATTGTACTATATATAGATTGTATTTATTTATAACATTATCTGATCTGTTTGGAAAGTATGTAAATCAAATCTTTTCACTGAACCTTGGTGCACGTGGCAATAATAAACCTAAACCTGATTAGTGGTCGCCGATCAGGGTGATTGATGGATGGCATGGGCTTGGTGGGCCGAAGGGCCTGTTTCCATGCTGTATTGTTCAATCAATCCGACCACATACTGTTGTGGCTCTGATTCTTTGATTTTGTTTGAAGAATCCCCTCAATGCAAAATTGGGGGTAACGGTTGCATTTGTACACGCTGGTTTAACATTATTGGCCTTGTATCATTAGGCTACAGTAAAAGCTAAAACAAATCTCACTGACATTTTGACAAATCCAATTATTGTGCACCAAAATCAGTGCTCCAAGACTGAGCAGCATAGCTAACTGGCTAGTTTGGTAGATGGATCATGCTGAAAACTAACAGCAACAACAGAGAAGGTCATTTGCCGTTTCACTGTGATTCAGAAATTGTAGGGCATCAGTGAACAGCATTTGAGTAGAACCCAGGCAAAGAACAAAAGGGATGAAGGGAACAAAACCAGGCTGTAACGAAGCAGAAAATGGCATTTTTGTTGTAAATAGGATGAAGGCGTGACATGAAATGAGTTAAGTGTAGAGGCAAAAGAATGGGGAGATTGGTGGCGGTGGCAAGAGAATAAGCAGATTGACCATATTTCTCCAGCTCTGAGTGAATCCTTGCCCAGACACCAGCCCACACTGCATTCATTTGTAATGGCTCTTTTGCAGCAACCCCACTTATCGGCACCAACAATCTGAGTAAATAGAAGCAGCCATTTGATTCTCAAGTTGTTGCATGCAATCTTAATGCTGGAAGGCTGTTAATCACCCCCTTTCCCCTCGCACTTGGCAGAGTCGTTGCTCGCAACTGAGATTGTATCCTTTGCATGAGTCTGTGCGTTACTCGGTGAGCAACAGATGGGCGAGATACAGGAAGAATATTTATGATCTGGAATTCACTATCTCCTGAAACCAAGTTAATCCAGACATTCAAGTGAAATTGGTAGCTACTTGAGAGCAAATAAGGGGGCATAGGGGTTTGGCATTGACTGTTTCCCTGCATGGAGCCAAGGTGACTATGACTATTTTATGATTCTAGTTTCAAACCAGTTAAAAGAAGTAAAGGGATATTTGTACCTGTAATGTCAGGGTATAAATAGTAGAACAAACTTCTACCTAAAATAGAGACAAAGTGTTGGAGTAACTCAGCGGAGCAGGCAGCATCCCTGGAGCAAAAGGATAGTTGAGGTTGGGACACTGTCTGAAGAGAGGTCCCGACCGAAACGTCCCTGATCCTTTTCTTCCAAGGATGCTCCCTGACTCGCTGAATTACTCCAGCATCTTGCGTCTATCTTTGGTATAAATCAGCATCTGCGGTTCTTTGTTTCTACATTCTTCTACCTAGATTAATTGTAGTGACAATATGAGTGGACATCTTTGCCTCCACCTTGTCTGCATCTCCAATGCAATATAAATTACAGGTGTTTCTGTTATGAAGCAATAGTTGCTTTCCTAAGAAACTTTGTATTAATGAAAATCATGTTAGAAACCGCTGTCAATGGGGAGAAAGGGTTTAAGGCTACACTTTATACTCTGTCCTAAGAATGAAGACATTTGGCTACGAGAACACTACTAGCTCCAACTGAACTAGGAACTGCCTGTGTTGCACCAGGGACTTTAGGCTTTGTGTAAGAAAGAACTGCAGATGCTGGATTGAATTGAAGGTAGACACAAAAAGCTGGAGTAACTCAGCGGGACAGGCAGCATCTCTGAAGAAGGGTCTCGACCCGATATGTCACCCATTCCTTCCCTCCAGAGATGCTGCCTGTCCCGCTGAGATACTTTAGGCTTTGTTTTGGGGTTTTTTTGCATTGTATTTGGTTTGTTTATTTGAACTTTTAAAATTATTATATGTTGAGTACTATTTTAACAAACCTGTTATGCTGCAGCTGGAAGTAAGAATTTAATTATTCCATTTCGGGTCATATGACAATAAAATAGCCTTGACTCTTAAGATGGTAGTAGGCTGAGGGTTGGTCTCAGAGGGGACCTGGAATGAGATACAGTTAGAGTGATGTGTTATTAAAAAATATATAGGGCAGGTTGGAGGCTTAGCTGTAATAATCTAGAACAAAAGACACTTTAGGAATGAGGTTTGGAGAAATGTCTTCACTCGTTTAAAATTTGCATCCCAGATGCCTGTGGTTGGACAACGATTTACTGTAATTTGGACAGCTGCTTGTTCGTCTGAAGAAGGGTCCCTACCCGAAACATCACCCATCCTTTTTCTCCGGAGATGCTGTCTGATTCATTGAGTTGCTCCAGCACTTTGTGTCTATCGTTGTCAGTAGTTTGGTTTAGCTTTGTGTTTATGCTGGTGTGAACTCCAAGGATTGAATAGCTATTGCGTGTGTGAGGCTAGTTGTATGTGTAAGGTTTTATTTCTAAACAGACATACTTCGTCCTAAGCATGATCTTATAGATGTATAAAATCTGCAGAGGAATAGACAGAATGCGCATGGTCTTTTACCAAGGGTTGGGCAATCAAGAACCAGAGGACATGGGTTTAAGGTGAGAGGAGAAAGATTTAATAGGAACAATAGTGAGGGGCAATTATTACGCATAGGGTGCTGGGTTATGGAACGAGCTGCTCGAGGAGGTCGTTCAGGCAGGCGCTATAACAATTGGACATTTGGACAGATATACGTGTACAAAAAAAATTTAGAGGGGTATGGGCCAAAACACAGGCAAGTAGGACTAGCTTAAGTGGGGCATTTTGGTAGATGTTAGAGACAGAGGCCTTCGGTCCACTGAGTCCTTGCTGTCCAGCAATCACCCAGCACACTAACACTATCTTACACACTAAGGGTAACTTTACAACTTATCAAAGCCAATTAATCAACAAACCTGTATGTCTTTGGAGTGTGGAGGGAAACCGGAGAACACCCAGAGAAAACCCACATGGTCACAGGGAGAATGTACTGACATCTATTATAAACCCACTGACTGACATCTATTATAAATCCATTGACTCCTATAGCTATCTAGACTACACTTCTTCCCAACCTGCTTCCTGTAAAGACTCTATCCCATATTCCCAATTCCGCATCGCCGGCCAAGATGAGGTGTTCCATACCAGGTCATCGGAGATATCCTCGTTCTTTAAGGAACAGGGACATTATTGAACCTCTCCATTATAGATGAGGCCCTCACTAGGGTCTCCTTGATATCCCGCAGCTTCCCTCTTGCTCCCGCTCCCCCCCCTCATTCGTAACAGGGACAGAGGTGCCCTTGTCCCCACCTTCCACCCCATCAGCCGTCGCATACAACATATAATCCTCCGACATTTTCACCACTTCCAACGGGATCCCACTAATGGCCACATCTTCCCATCTCCATCCCTTTCCACTTTCTGCCGAGACCGTTCCCTCCGCAACTCCCTGGTCAACTCGTCCCTTCCCACCCAAACCATCCCCTCCCCAGGTACTTTCCCCTGCAACCATACGAGATGCAACACCTATCCCTATACCTCCCCCCTCGACTGCATCCAAGGACCCCGACAGTCTTTCCAGATGAGTCAGAGCTTCACTTGCACCTCATCCAACCTCATCTACTGTATCCACTGTTCCAGGTGTGGACTGCTGTATATCGGTGAGATCAAGCGCAGGCTCGGCGATCGTTTCACTGAACACCACTGCTCAGTCCACCTAAACCAACCTGATCTCCTGGTTACTCAACACTTCAACTCTCCCTCCCATTCCCACACTGACCTTTCTGTCCTGGGCCTCCTCCATTGTCAGAGTGAGGCCCAGCACAAATTGGAGGAACACCACCTCATATTTCGCTTGGGCAGCTTACACCCCAGCGGTATGAACATTGACTTCTCTAACTTCAAGTACCCCTTGCTTTCTCTCTCTCTCGATCCCATCCCCCTTCCCAGTTTTCCGACCCGTCTTACTGTCTCTGACTACATTTTATCTCTGTTTGCTTTGTTGTTACCTTCTCCCAACTAACAATGATCTATTCTACATTTTCCTTGATCTCCATTCCTTTTGTCCTGTTTTCACACCTTACAATTCCTTATCTATGTACTGCCCACTTTCCTGACATCAGCCTGAAGGCGGTTCTCGACCCGAAACGTCACCCATTCCTTCTCTCCAGTGATGCTGCCTGCTCTGCTGAATGAGTCCAGCATTTTGTGTCTATCTTCGGGAGAATGGACAAACTCTGTATGTACAGCACTTATAGACTGGATCGAACCCGGGACTCTGGCGCTGTGAGACCGCAACCCTACCGCTACGCTACTGTGCCACCCCTAAAACAAGGGCTCATCCAGGATTTGAACCCGGGACGTCTGACACCCTCTGCGAAAATCATAGCCTGAGACCAACAAACTGGTTAGTGGATGAGTTGGGCCGAAGGGCCTGTTACGTTGTTGTATGACTCTGACCTCAACAGGAATTAATCTCTTCAGATTTCGATTCTCGTACAACAGACATAGCGAGAGTGTGGGTTTAAGTATCTTCAGCAAGTCCAGAGGTGATGAGCATAGTGGCGGTTTTCTTTAAACTATCACTTCTAACTTGTCTCACTGTTATTCCCACTAATGCTAGGTTAGACTTAATGAGACTTGGATTTGCAGGAAAATACTGGTCATTCCAGACTGAGGGAAGGAGGCCACATATTTGTCGAGGTCAATGTGATCTAGGTCCGAGGTGCAGACGACTGAAAGAGCCAAGTCAAGTAATGAGATGTGGTCCATAGCTAAATTGAAAGATATTTCAACTTTACTCAGGTCCTTACCTCATTCTCTCCCACTGAGAGAGATTGATTTGGAAGGTAATGACAGCAACATGTTTGGACATATCACTTGATGGGGCTGATTTGAGCTCCAATGTCGTGCAGATGGGACATGTTGGTCGGCGTGGGCACGTTAGGCCGAAGGGCAAGTTTCTATGAACATATATGACTCTGACTAAATTACTTTGTGTCATGAAAGGAGTGGCGTGGTATTAATAATAAAGTATAATTCAGAAAATATATACAGATCCAAACTATGCTGAAAGCGTTTAAGACGAATAAATCTGAAACATAAGATGATATTTATCAATAAATGTTTATCAAAAAAAAAACCCCCAAAGCAAAATTTTGCAGATGCTAAAAATCTGAAATTAAACCATAAAATGCTGGAAATACTCAGCGGGTCAGGATGGATGGATGTTTCTGTTCTCAATAAAAAGCCCAATTACTTTGCCATGGGTTTTCGGTGATCTGACCTACTCTGAAACCTGTCTCCCTCTGTAGTTTAATTATCATTCCCCCAGGACATGTAACTCGAGCAATACTGTAACAGCATTCCCTTCGTCCCATGAACAAAAATGACTGAGACTACGTTTGGAATTCATTCTTTCTTGAAGTTCCCTCACTAGGTTTTTCCTAACTTTGTTTTTTTTTTGTCAATTTTGGGTTGCAATCCAGGTTTAGCCCTTGACTACGCCATTGAATAATGAAAATGGTTTTGTGCTGGCAGTCAGTTTAATGGAAGTTTGCTCCTCTTACTAAATGGTGATGATTACTAAACATTGTATATCTGGTTTTTTTTTCTAAATAACTATCTGCTTTGCAGATGTTGGTAAATGCAGAAGACATATTGGTTTGCATTTGGCATGTGTTACTCATCACATTTCCTCCAGGTCCGATTTGAGTTTGGCAAATGAGATTTATCCTTTTTTTTAAATGAATGGGAAGGCATTCAGGGTGGTTGTTTAGTAATTGGAAAAAGTAATTTTGGAAATAAGGGCCAGGTTTATCATGGCACGAGACCTGTGCCCATTTACCACAATACATGCTTGGGATAATGTAGACAATCATTTCAAAGGATTACCTGCTAACCCTAAAACACCCACTGTTCTTTTCTGTTACTTCGAACCCAATAAAGTTTAGCCGGTCCTTACTGTGCCACACCTGTGTTTCATTTCCTCCGTCCTTACAACCAATATCCAAGACCATATTTGCTCTTAATACACACAAGCTGGCCACGTTGTGAATGTAATTTTGTACTTGATGTATACAATTTTAAAATCACCCTTTGTACAAGTGCCATATATTGATTTAATCAGATTGAAACTTTATGCGTGGGAGTAAAGACATCTGAAGACTGAATGGCAGATTAATGACCTGAAGGAATTTGTAAAGGCATATTTGTGTGTCATTTTCCTTCTCTTTACTTTAATAAATTGAAAGTAGGGTCGGTGTGGTACTTCAATTGTAAAGGAAAGCAACCTTTTACTTGAAAATTGCATTGTATTGTCATTTTGTGTCTCTAATATTGTGACATTTTGTTACATAAAATAATAATTCTAGTGAGATAGGGGAAGGGTACGCTGATGTTCTTGAGCATGTTGACAGCAAAGGGATGGTGGTATTGGGTCTTGAAGAGCATTAAGAACGATATTCCACAGGCCCTGGTGAGATCTAACCCAAGGTTATTGAGAAAAACAAGCGGGGAGATTTCCTGGGTCTTGACAGAGAACTTTGTATTCTCTTTAGCCACCGCTGAGACAGCAGAGAACAGGGGAATAGTTTATCGTTCCTCTGTTTAAGGGCAGAAGAGACAAAACAGGATATGATCAGCCGGTCAACCTTGCATCAGAGGTAGATACATTTTTGGAGAAGATTCTTCTGGACAGGATTTACTCACATCTGGAAAAGCATCATCATTGTTAGAGATGTTTAAGAAAGAACTGCAGATGCTGGAAAATCGAAGAGACAAAAATGCTGGAGAAACTCAGCGGGTGAGGCAGCATATATGGAGCGAAGGGAATAGGCGACGTTTCGGGTCGAGACCCTTCTTCAGACTGATGTGGGGGGGGCGGGAAGAAGAAAGGAAGAGGCGGAGACAGTGGGCTGTGGGAGAGCTGGGAAGGGGAGGGGAAAGAAGGAGAAAGCAAGGACTACCTGAAATTGGAGGAGTCAATGTTCATACCGCTGGGGTGTAAACTACCCAAGCAAAATATGAGGTGCTGCTCCTCCAATTTACAGTGGGCCTCACTCTGGCCATGGAGGAGACCCAGAACAGAAAGGTCGGATTGGTAATGGGAGGGGGAGTTGAAGTGCTGAGCCACCGGGAAATCAGGTTGGTTATTGTGAACTGAGCGGAGGTGTTGGGCGAAGCGATCGCCAAGCCATACTACGGGTGCTTGTCTGTGCGGAGTTTGTACGTTCTCCCCATGACCGTGTGTGTTTTCTCCGAGATCTTCGGTTTCCTCCCACGTTCCAAAGACGTACTGGTTTGTAGGTTAATTGGCTTGGTATAAGTGTAAATTGTCCCAAGTGTGTGTAGGATCGTGTTAATATGTGGGTCGGTGCAGACTCGGTGGGCAAAAGGGCCCGTTTCCACGCTGTATCTCTAAAACTAAAAAAAACTAAAAAACACTTGGGCTCTTAAAGATAGCGGGGATATGGGGAGAAGGCAGGAACGGGCTACTGATTGGGGATGATCAGCCATGATCACATTGAATGGCGGTGCTGGCTGGAAGGATTTGGAGAGGGTGCAGATGAGGTTCACCAGGATGCAGCCTGGATTAGGGAGTATTAGTTATGAGGGCTTGGACAAACTTCCATTGTGTTCCCTGGAATGATAGAATGGTCAAGTGTTTCATCCTCATACAAACCGACAACAGAGCGATGGAATTCCTACTTGCAGCAGCACAACAGGCCTGTATATAGCATATATGTATAGAAAATTATAAAGGCGTAGAACAATCTTCGTCCCAGCGTAGCAATGCCAAATCTCTTGAAGTATAAAAAACAAAACAATTTCAATACCATCACTCGAGATAATTTGGTTACTGTCACATTATTGTTATTTGTAAAAGCTTGCTGCATTTCATACATGTGTGATAGCACTGCACCTCTAATTGCTGGAGTTTAGAGGTTGAGGGGGGCCTTATTGAAACTTACAGAATAATGAAAGACTTAGAGTGGATGTGGAAATGTTCTTTCCACTGGTGGGAGAGTCGAGGACCTGAGATCATAGCCTCAGAATTAAAGGGTGTTCTTTTAAAAAGGTGAGGAGGAACTTCTTTAGTCAGAAGGTAGTTCATCTGTGGAACTCGTTGCCACAAGGGCTGTGGAGTCGAAGTCCGTGGATATTGGCAGAGATAGACAAATTCTTGATTAGAACGGGTGTCAAGGGTTATGGGAAGAAGGCAGGAAATTAGGACTAGGAAGCAGAGATCAGCCATGATTGAATGGCGGAGTAGACTCGGTGGGCCGAATGGCGTGTACTGAAAACCAATGCTTGTTTCTATCTACATGCTATTGCCGTAATATCTTTCAATACATAATAGCATGGACTGCCCTTCAATAACACTTAATTGGATGTAAAACACACTGGGATACTCTGAGGTCTTGAAAGACATGGTGCAAAAACAAGATTTCTTTTGGAAGATTTGCTTTCATATTCTCACGATTCAAATGCTTTGATTAGATACAGCTCGACAATCATAATGTATCAGCTATTTCTTTTGTGGCCTTTAAATGAAATGTCATATGTGCGCTATCTCTGAACAGATCATTTTATGTTTGCCTTAGTCATGAACTGTAAACTATCTCATCTCTGTTAAATTTATCTCATTCCTTACCAGATGTTTGTATTTTAAAGATACTCACAACATTAACCATTTTTGGTCAGCGTCTGAAGTAAATTTCATGGCGTTTGAAGTGGTTTCTAACCAGCTTTTAGATCCAAGTTTAAGACTGTTTGAAGATAAACTTAATTTGCTTTCCAAATGCACTCCACATTGAGCACAACCACATTGCACAACAATGTTTATGAGCACTCTTCCTTTGTTAAACAATATTTCCCACTCCAATGAATACCTTTTCTACAATCGCTCCTTTAATTACTGTATACAAAAGCAGACCACTGCAGATTCAGGGCTTGGTGAATAACAACGGTGTCGAGAATATTCGGCTGGCAAGACGATATCTATGAAGACACAAAATGCTGCTGTTTCGGGCAATCTGGATTTCACTGTACCTTAATTGGTACATGTGATAATAAACTGACCTTGAATAGATAGAAATTGAAGTTCGGGAGGGGAGGGAAGGATGTTTCATGGTTGACGGGTGGCTGTGTTGGTGGTGATGGGGACAGAACAGATGGGGAAACTGGTAGAGTTGAAGTCATGAGTGGGATGGGGATGGTTTGAAACCACTGGAAATGCAAGGTGACACAGGGATGGCTCATTGTACTCAGTGAGGCCAGAAGGCTCAACTGTGCCAGGGCTGACGATGGTGCCATTCCTTGAGCTTAGTTGAACTGCCCCTGGAGTATAGTGTGCATTTTTAGTCACCATCAAAGATCCTATAGCGGAGCAAGATAGACCACTCCTGCTAAATGCAATGGGCTGACGTGTAGTACGGAACGTGGGCCTTTTTTTTTCATCCATTTCCGTTACCGGACCCGACCCGACTCGCAGTGTAACCAATGTTGCGGGGGAACAGTTTGTGTCAATAAATTCAATTTCTGAAAATGAGGAGAAGATTTTTACCAAATAACGTTTCCGTAAATTGGCTTCCGTCTCCGCACTATGGGATCTTTGGTGCGGAGACGGAAGCCGGTTACGGAAATGGGGCCTTAAATTACCCATGAATCAGCCCATGACCGTACTACGTCTTTTTCGTGGAGTGGACTATCTTGCTCGCTATAGGATCTTTGGTCACCATGCTGTAGGAAGGATGTCTTGTGCTGGAGAGAGTGCACTGAAGATTCGTCAGGGTGTTGCTGAGATTGGAGTAGGCGTTGTCATACAGCACGATAACAGGCCCTTTGACCCAACTCATCCATGCAAAATGCTCCATCTACTCTAGACCCACCTGCCCATGTTTGGCCCATATCCCACTAAAAGGTTCTTATTTATGTAAAGGTCCTTGTAAATGCTTTTATAGGACCTTCCTCAACTACCTCTTCTGGCAGCTTGTTCCATATAATCACCACCCCATGTAGAAAAGATTGCCCCTCAGATTCCTGTTACATTTTGTATCCTCACCTTGAAATGGACTACCCTGGGTAAAATTCCACCCTGTCTATTCTCCAAATGATTTTTAACGCCTCTATAAGATTACCTTTCCGCATCCCGTAAACTATAAATAAAGTCTTAACCTGAATAAAGTCCTAGCCTGCCCAATCTTTCCCTATAATTCAGGCCCTCGAGTCCTGACAAATAAATATTTTCCACACATTTTTCGGCTTAACCTCTGTAGGGTGACAGAAACAGAACGTAATACTCTGTGTGGCCTCGTCAACTTATGGGAGAGTGGATAGGTATATATTCCTACGCACTTGGGACAACTTATTTTACTGAAGCCAATAAACCAACAAACCTCTACGTCTTTGGAGTGTGGGAGGAAACAGTAATACCCTGAGAACGCCTTCGTGGTCGCAGGGAGAACATACAAACTCCGTACAGACAGCACCCATAGTTAAGATCAAACCCAGGTCTCTGACACTGTCAGGCAACAACTCTACCGCTGTGCCACCGTGCCCCGGGTACTTTCAGATTTCCAGCATCTTTTAATTTTTTTTGTTTTTCAAGTTCAGAGCCTGTATAGGTCAAATGCAGGCAAATAATGAGCAAAGATGTGCATCTTGGTCAGCATGATAAGTTGAGCCGGCCGAAAGACTTGTTTCCGTGGAGTATGACTCCATGACTCTAATTACTGCTGTAAGACTTCACCAAATGTAGAGGGGACCACATGGTTAGCACCATACGATAGACAATAGGTGCAGGAGTAGGTGGTTCGGCCCTTCGAGCCAGCACTGCCATTCAATGTAATCATGGCTGATCATCACCAATCAGTACCCCGTTCCTGCCTTCTCCCCATGTCCCCTGACTCCGCTATCTTTAAGAGCCCTATCTAGCTCTCTCTTGAAAGTATCCAGAGAACCGGCCTCCACCGCCATATCAGGCAGAGAATTCCACAGACTCACAACTCTCTTGGAAGTGGCTGCTTCAGCTCGAATGAGCTTTTACATCCCTGGATATTGTCAGAGGCTCTGTGGATTGCTTTGTAATGGGCCAATGCGTGGATTAAATAGATTTTATCCATCTTTGATTTGGGAATTATTTTTATCATCTGATCCCCTGGCTTTGTTGCTTCAGTCATATCACATGAAAGAATCAAGAAGGTGCATTTATCCATCAAGAATAGAAATCAGGGTTGAACAACATGAATTCCTTTTCAGATGGGTCATGGATACTTTCAGCCTTTTCTCATCAAGCTCTTTACTTGTCTTCACTTGCGTGCCAAAATGAGAACATTATTATGAACACTCTCCTCCAATTTTAGATTTAGATTGTAAATCCAGCCAAATTTCTCCACCCCTTGAGGTAGATAGTAGTCCTGAACTACTAACTACCTGGGGTTACCCTCGGACTATCTTCGATCGGACTTTACTGGCTTTACCTTGCGCTAAACGTTATTACCTTGTGTATCTGTACACTGAATTGCTCGATTGTAATCATGTATTGTCTCTCTGCTGACTGGTTAATTTGCAGCAAATGCTTTTCACTGTACCTTGGTACGTGACTAAGCTTAACTGAACTTGGTCTTGAAACATTGGTGAATCCTGCATTGCCTATAACAGCTAATGTAGAAAGGGGAAGAGATTCACAACATGGATCTGTGCAGTGATTTATTGACGTGACTGGTTAGGTTTTTGATTGTTAAATCCTCTCTAGATGATTAGTTTTCTATATCTGTACTAGTTTGTTGAGCACCACTAAAGCCCATGTAGGAAAGTGGATTGTTGTTGCCAAGCAGATCGACACCAAGTGCTGGAGCAACTCAGCGGGTCAGGCAACATCTCTGGAGAACATGGATAGCTGACATTTCAGGTCACTACCTTTTTTCAGGCTGATTAAATTACTCCAACGTTTTATGTCTATCTTTGGCATAAACCAGCATCTGCAGTTCCTTGTTATGAGATAGTTGATCGAGGGGCGCCAAGTTGAGACTTGCTGGGCAGAGTAAAGAGAGAATGCTTCCAGTGGCTGGAAGGTCAGCAGTGCAACTCATAGGTTTAAGAAGATCCCTAAAAAAGAGGTAATATGAGAAGAAACCTTATAAGTGACAAGTTGTTGGAATGTATCGCCGTGGGTGGGAATACAGGCTCAATAGGGAACGTTCAAAGGAGAATTGAGAAGGATACTGCAGAGGTTTGGGACTTGTCAAGCAATTTGGTAGAAATATCAAATGCCTCCTTTTTGTTTTTGCTGCACTGTGCTGATAACTGTGTGTTCAGGAATGCAATCTTTATGGAACATTTTCTCATGCCCTTTTATTGAAAATAAATCACCCTTGTTTTAAATATTGGTCGCACACAGTTTATTGCATTGTTTTAATAGTTTATTAAATCTCTTGAGTGTTTTACAAGCTGCATTTATAGGAGAATGGGGGGGGGGGCGTGATAGTGACAGGTTAATACAGTTTTACTGCCTCTTTAAACTGATGGTCAAGATTGTCTGATGAGAATCTTCACTTTTTACAAAATAGTGGGCTTGCACGTAAGGTCATCGGGTCAAAGGGCGTGACCCACGGACCAGCTCAATCCATGTGGAGGACATGGCAGCTTCCGGCATATACTGTTAATACACGAATCGCGTACTTTCTTACCCGTTAAAAATGTCATTTTATGTGCTGTAAATAATTGTGGAAATCGGGGTAAGCGTGAGAGACATCTATCCTACTTCAGAATTGCAAAAGTGAGGAGAAATGATGGTAGAGAGAAGCGACTGCTGAAGGGACAGCAACAGCTAAAGTGCTGGGGTCAAGGAAAGAGCGTTCACGTCGCGGCCCTGTTTCAACCAATCTTTCCACCACCACGCACAAGACGCACAAGAAGCGCAAGACAGACACCATTGTGCAGATGCCGAGAAGTGTGTTCAGCTCTGGCTGAACAACTTCTAATCTTGTGTGTGGACTCGATAAGAAGAAGAAGAGAAGCTAAAGTGCTTGGCAAACATTGGGCGTGCAGATATCAAGATTGAAAATATTGGGAATTATCGCGTTTGCTTACTGCATTTCATCAGCAGTGAAATTGATCACTGATCACCTCCTCTCCCCCCCTTCCCCCCCCCCCCCCCTCTCCCTCTCCCTCTCCCTCCCCCTCCACCCCCTCTCTCCCTCCCCCTCCCTCCCTCTCTTACCTCCACTGAGGCAGAGAATTCCACAGACTCACCACTCTTTGTGAGAAAAAGTGTTTCCTCGTCTCCGTTCTAAATGGCTTACTCCTTATTCTTAAACTGTGGCCCCTGGTTCTGGACTTCCCCAACATCGGGAACATGTTTCCTGCCTCTAGTGTGTCCAAGCCCTTAACAATCTTATATGTTTCAATGAGATATCCTCTCATCCTTCTAAACTCCACAAGCCCAGCTGCTCCATTCTCTCAGCATATGACAGTCCCGCCATCCCGGGAATTAACCTTGTAAACCTACGCTGCACTCCCTCAATAGCAAGAATTGAAATGGCGCACCACCAGACTCTGGACATTTTGGGTCAGAGCGAGATTCAGGGGAGAGGGATACTCAAGGTACGAAACTGTACTGAACAGATCAGAGCCGTCACCGATGACCAAAGAACCCACAACATTCCATTGTTGGCTGCGGAGGAGGGGGATACGAACAGTATCTCAACTGTCCATTTGCACTTTTAGGTGCATCTACATCTACATTTTTACTTGATGCAAGCTTTTTTGTTGCACTAACTTTTTTTTAAAATGAAGATAAATCTTTCAGTAATTGCCGCAGTTTAGAAAGATTTTGTTTTCATTTATAGCAGCTGCTTTTTTAAAGGCGAACTCTAGTCAGATTGCCCATCAATCAGGGCCGGATGCAAAGGCAGGACCCATGGCTGAAAGCATTTGCTTTAGGCAGAAAACAGATCACTAAGAAAGAAATTACTGTTCAGAATATCAGTGTCGATTATATTGGGTCTCTTGGGAAGATGCCGACAAAATAGTGTCTTGGAAAAGAGCAGTTAATACAAGAAATACAACAGTAATAATACAAGGAAAGTAATAAGTTGCTGGAAGAGATTACAGTTGTAATCTAATCAAGGAGGTCTTGATTACATGTGGAGTTTGAGCAACTTGCCATGTGAAACCCAACACACGCTGTGTCTTGTTATTGTGGTACACCACAAGATACGAGCCTGGTCATTTGGGTTAGCTTTACAGCTTCTCGCTTTTTTGGGGTCAGAGCGAGAGGGAGTGAAGAAAGCGAATGGTATGTTAGCTTTCATAGCAAAAGGATTTGAGTATAGGAGCAGGGAGGTTCTACTGCAGTTGTACAGGGTCTTGGTGAGACCACACCTGGAGTATTGCGTACAGTTTTGGTCTCCAAATCTGAGGAAGGACATTATTGCCATAGAGGGAGTGCAGAGAAGGTTCACCTGACTGATTCCTGGGATGTCAGGACTGTCTTATGAAGAAAGACTGGATAGACTTGGTTTATACTCTCTAGAATTTAGGAGATTGAGAGGGGATCTTATAGAAACTTACAAAATTCTTAAGGGGTTGGACAGGCTAGATGCAGGAAGATTGCTCCCGATGTTGGGGAAGTCCAGGACAAGGGGTCACAGCTTAAGGATAAGGGGGAAATCCTTTAAAACCGAGATGAGAAGAACTTTTTTCACACAGAGAGTGGTGAATCTCTGGAACTCCCTGCCTCAGAGGGTAGTCGAGGCCAGTTCATTGGCTATATTTAAGAGGGAGTTAGATGTGGCCCTTGTGGCTAAGGGGATCAGAGGGTATGGAGAGAAGGCAGGGACGGGATACTGAGTTGGATGATCAGCCATGATCATATTGAATGGCGGTGCAGGCTCGAAGGGCCGAATGGCCTACTCCTGCACCTAATTTCTATGTTTCTATGATTCCCACCAATCTCTCCACTTGGTTAGTGACATTCACAGAAAGGTCTATTTGTGACTTCATTCATGGTTTTGGACAAATCTGCACTGATCTGTAAGTGACATAGTTTTCGTGGAGTGTGCATCAGCATTAACTCTTTGCGTACAGACCATCCGTCCCACCATTGACCCCACCTACACTTCACACTGCCCCAGAAAAGCAGCCAAGATAATTAAAGACGTGGCCCACCCTGGCCATTCTTTCTCCCTTTCTTCTTTCTCCATAAGCTTGGGTACTGTCTGATTCACCGCTACCCCATTGTGGACATTAGACTTTGCCTATGGAACAGGTGCGCGACAAGGCTGAGAACTATCTTTTGCGCTCTGTATCTTCCCCTTTGCTCTACCCATTGTACTTGAGTCTGGCTTAATTGTATTTATGTATAATTTTATCTGATTTGATTGGATATCATGCAAAACAAAGACTTTGATACATGCGACGATAATAAACCTAAACAGAAGGAAGTAGTTGAAGATTGGGGGGAAAAAAATCCAATTAGATACAGATTGTTTTTGACCTTGGGGTCAAAGAGGGACATAGGCCTATAGCCACAGAAAATTCAGTTAGAAAGAGTAAATACCAGCTTGCACTTTAAAAAGCTAATCCAGTCTGATAGAGAACTGGAGTAGCTAGCTGGGAGGTTTAAAAGGAGGCAACTGAGAGAGGTATTTTAAGGGATAAGATCTGTTTATTTACAATTGCAAGATGGCAATGATTATTTCAGAGGTGATTCACTAATTTTGGGGTGTTCTGAGGTTGCATCAGGAGCTATCAAAGTGTTGTGGGAGATGTAGTCAAATGAATAAATAGTCATTTTTAAAGCATATTAAAACTATTGACGAGGAATGGTTAAGTCGATTGTAACGTATTTTTTATTTGTGATTCGCCTTGACAGTTGAGATACAGTGCATTCAAGAAAGTATTCAGACCACTTGTTCCACATTTTGTTATGTTACAGCCTTATTTTAAAATGGATTAAATTCATTTTTTTTTTATCATCAATCTACACACAATACCCCAGAATGAAGAAGCAAAAACAGGTGTTTAGACATTTTTGCAAAATAATTAAAAATAAATAACTGAAATGTCACATTTACACAAGTATTCAGACCCTTTGCTATGACACTCAAAATTGAGCTTAGGTGCATCCTGTTTCCATTGATTATCCTTGAGATGTTTCTACAACTTGATTGGAGTCCACCAGTTGTAAATTAAATTGATTGGACATGATTTGGAAAGGCACACACCTGTCTATATAAAGTCCCACAGTTGACAGTGCATGTCAGAGCAAAAACCAAGCCATGAAGACGAAGGAATTGTCCGTAGACCTCCAAGACAGGATTGTGTCGAGACACAGATCTGGGGAAGGGTATAAAACAATTTCTGCAGCATTGCAGGTCCTGAAGAGCACAGTGGACTACTTCATTCTTAAATGGAAGAACTTTGGAACCACCAGGACTCTTCATATAGCTGGCCGCCCGGCCAAACTGAGCAATCGGGGGAGAAGGGCCTTGGTCAGGGATGTGACCAAGAACCTGATGGTCACTCTGACAGAGCTCTAGAGTTCCTCTGTGGAGATGGGAGAACATTCCAGAAGGACAACTATATCTGCAGCACTCCACCAATCAGGCCTTTTTGGTAGAGTGGCCAGACAGAAGCCACTCCTCAGTAAAAGGCACATGACGGCCCGCTTGGGGTTTGCCAAAAGGCACCTAAACCAGATTCCCTGGTCTGATGAAACCAAGATTGAATTTTTTGGCCTGAATGCCAAGCGTCACGTCTGGAGAAAACCAGGCACCGCTCATCACCTGGCCAATACCATATCTACGGTGAAGCATGGTGGTGATAGCATCATGCTGTGGGGATGTTTTTCAGCGGCAGGAACTGGGAGACTAGTCAGGATCGACGGATAGATGAACGGAGCAAAGTAAAAAGAGATCCTTGATGAAAACCTGCTCCAGAGCATTCTGGACCTCAGACTGGGGCGGAGGTTCACCTTCCAACAGGAGAACGACCCTAAGCACACAGCCAAGACAACGCAGGAGTGGCTTCGTGACAAGTCTGTGAATGTTCTTGAGTGGACGAGCCAGAGCTCGGTCTTGAACCCGATCGAACATCTCTGGAGGGACCTGAAAATAGCTGTGCATCGACACTCCCCATCCAACCTGACAGAGAGGATCTGCAGAGAAGAATGGGAGAAATTACCCAAATACAGGTGTGCCAAGCTTATAGCATCATACCCAAGAAGACTTGAGGCTGCAGTCGCTGCCAAAGATGCCTCAACAAAGTACTGAGTAAGAGGTCTGAATACTTATGTAAATGTTGTACCAGGTGCATGAGACCTTCGGGAATGAAGGCGAGGAGCCAGGCAAATTCTGTAGAGGCTTTAATGAGCACAGCACACTACTCTCCGCTTCAATGAGATACTGAAGACTGGTCTCGTGCCAAAATCCCTGCTCTCATCTTCGTAGCTGGAAGCCGCCCCCTGACCTGTCCATCAAGTGCCGAGGGGAATGAACCAGGGAATAGCCTACTCCCCAGGTAACGCCACAGGACCCCCCTCCCCACCCACCTAAGAACCGGAGGCACGAAACGGACAGGGGGACATACGATACCCAGCGACTGCTCCCGAGCTAGACGGAGTTTGTCCGGTGGAAGACGCAGCGCCTGGGCATGCATGGGCGGGCCAGTAGTCGGAATGTGATGCTCCACCCCGTGTTTCGGTGCGGAGGAGCGGAACTGCGGGTCGAGGATTTCAGGGAAGTCGGGCCAGTACACGCGAGAATGTAGCATCCACAGATGACAGGAGAAAAGGCTTAACCCGTCGTGCAGAGGCCTGGTCAAGGGCGCTGATTATATAATAGTATTTTGTTGCATCTGCCGTCACGTCCCGCCGTGCAAACTGCGCCTCGGCCTGGTCCAACCAGATTTCGGGCTCGTCGGTCCACAGGGTAGGCAGTTTCAGCACAACGGCATGGAGATCGGCGGGGCCGGCAGGGCCCAAGGGCGGTTGTGCGTCCTGTAGAACATTTGGGTCCATCGCGACTTACGACGAACTGTCGAGGTCACCAGTGTAGCGGGTGCATGAGAGAGTCCGGAATGAAGACGAGGAGCCAGGCAAATTCGGTAGAGGCTTTAATGAGCACAGCACACTACTCTCCGCTTCAGTGAGAGACTGAAGACTGGTCTCGTGCCAAAAATCCCTGCTCTTATCTTCGTAGCTGGAAGCCGCCCCCGGACCTGTCCATCAAGTGCCGAGGGGGATGAACTAGGGAGTGGCCTACTCCCCAGGTAACGCCACAATGTGATATTTCAGTTATTTCTTTATAATTACTTGCAAAAATTTCTAAACACCTGCTTTCACTTTTTTATTATGAGGTATTGTGTGTAGATTGATGATACAAAAAAAAGGAATTTAATCCATTTTAGAATAAGGCTGTAACGTAACAAAATGTGGAAAAAGTGAATAATTTCTGAATGCGCTGTATATGTGCCATAAAACAAAGGATTAGTGGAAAGAAAATACTGTATAAATGTAAAATGACATTTGGATACTATGCCCAAGTAAGGGTTTGTTTGTATGTTGTCTTCACATACTGTGATATTTGGCAAGATTACTTTGTGTATTTTCAGTGTTAACACAAGATAAGACAGAAATCAGTCTGAAAAAGGGTCCCAACCTGAAACGTCACCCATCCATGCTCTCCAGGGATGTTGCCTGAACCGCTGAGTTACTCCAGAACTTTGTCCTTCATCAGACAAAAAGTTTTGACACAGAGAGTGGTGAATCTCTGGAACTCCCTGCCACAGAGGGTAGTCGAGGCCAGTTCATTGGCTATATTTAAGAGGAAGTTAGATGTGGCCCTTGTGGCTAAGGGGATCAGAAGGTATGGAGAGAAGGCAGGTACGGGATACTGAGTTGGATGATCAGCCATGATCATATTGAATGGCGGTGCAGGCTCGAAGGGCCGAATGGCCTACTCCTGCACCTAATTTCTATGTTTCTATGTTGGAGTAACTCAGCGGCTCAGGTAGCATCTCAGGCGAGCATGAATAAGCAATGTTTTGAGTCAGGACCTTTCTTCAGAGATGCTGTCTGAACCGCTAAATTACTCCAGCACTCTAACCATATAACCATATAACAATTACAGCACGGAAACAGGCCATCTCGGCCCTACAAGTCCGTGCCGAACAACTTTTTTCCCTTAGTCCCACCTGCCTGCACTCATACCATAACCCTCCATTCCCTTCTCATCCATATGCCTATCCAATTTATTTTTAAATCATACCAATGCCTTGTACAATTTTAACATTACATCCCAGCTTCTATACTCAATGCTCTGATTTATAAAGGCTAGCATACCAAAAGCTTTCTTTACCACCCTATCTATATGAGATTCCACCTTCAAGGAACTATGCACGGTTATTCCCAGATCCCTCTGTTCAACTGTATTCTTCAATTCCCTACCATTTATCATGTACGTCCTATTTTGATTTGTCCTGCCAATGTGTAACACCTCACATTTATCAGCATTAAACTCCATCTGCCATCTTTCAGCCCATTTTTCCAAATGGCCTAAATCACTCTGTAGACTTTGGAAATCCTCTTCATTCTGCCTCTTTTTTTTGCAAACCAGCACCTGTAATTCCTTGCCAACAGTATAAGATCAGGATGAATTCCTAAAATGACAGGTTAAAGAAATTGCTTGGAAGAACATGAAGGGGCTGATATCAATGGACAATGGGTGCAGGAGCAGGCTATTTGGCTTCGAGCCAGCACCGCCATTCAATGTGATCATGGCTGATCATCCCCAATCAGTACCCCGTTCCTGCCTTCTTCCCATATCCCCTGACTACGCTATCTTTAAGAGCCCCATCAAGCTCTCTCTTGAAAGCATCCAGAGAACCTGCCTCCACCACCCTCTGAGGCAGAGAATTCCACAGACTTTTGAAATAGGCCAATAACCACCCTTAATGGAATCCAACAGAGCTGCCAACTCTCACCCATTGGCCGTGAGACTCACACATTTCGCTCAATTCTGACGCTCTCATGCTGATCGTGAGAAATTCTGTTATAATCGAGAATTTCAAAACTAATATCAACTGCATGGGCCGCGGGTGTTGGGGAGCCGGGGCGGAGGGAGGGATGGAAGCAGATCAGCGGGGGCAGATGCGGACGGGAAGCCGGGGCTGGCGTGTGTTTGCCGGGCTGGCGAGTCACTCTCTGCAGCTCCGGCCATGGAGCAGCCTCAGTGCAAGAGTCCCGGGCCGTCGGAGGCATTGGAAGCGTTGCGCCGCTGCCGTGAGAGTCTCTGTCGAATTCGCCCTGATGACCGGCATGAACCAGGTTGCGGCTCGGTGCATCCTGGAGGACAACCAGTGGCTCTGGAAGTAGGTACCAAGCACTGGGTAGAAGCGGTGGAAGATAGTGGCCGTCAAATGGGGGTGGTTAGAGAAAGCATCCTGCTTGCCTGCTAGATTTTCACTTACTGTAACTGCAGGAAAAAATTTCCCGATGTTGGGGGAGTTCAGAACCAGGGGTCATAGTTTAAGAATACGAGGTAGGCTATTTAAGACTGAGATTGAGGAAACACTTTTTCACCCAGAGAGTTGTGAATCTGTGGAATTCTCTGCCACAGAAGGCAGTGCAGGCCAATTCACTGGATGTTTTCAAGAGTTACATTTAGCTCTTGGGGCTAGCGAAATCAAGGGATATGGGGAAAAACAGGAAAGAGGTACTGATTTTAGATGAACAACCATGATCATATTGAATGGCAGTGCTGGCTCGAAGGGCTGAATGACCTATTGCTGCACCTATTTTCTATGTTTCTATGCTTGAGTATAGGGCAATAAAACTCGACCACTTGATTTTGAAGTATTCATGCATGGTGGAGGTATAATGTAGTCATAGAGTGATACAGTGTGAAAACAGGCCCTTCGGCGCAACTTGCCCACACCTGCCAACATGTCCCAGCTACACGACCTGCTTTTGGTCCATATCCCTCCAAACCTGTCCTATCCATGTAATAGTCTGTTTCTTAAATGTTGGGCTAGTCCCTGCCTCAACTACCTCCTCTGGCAGCTTGTTCCATGCACCCACCGCCCTTTGTGTGGAAAAAGTTACCCCTTAAAAAGTTACCTCTTAAAAATACTTCAAACGTTGAAGATACTTCAACATCTGAAGAAAGGTTTCGGCCTGAAACGTTGCCTATTTCCTTCACTCCATAGATGCTGCTGCACCCGCTGAGTATCTCCAGCATTTCTGTGTACCCACATAATGAATATCATCCATTCTGGAGGTTTTATTTTTCTGATGCCATTTAAACTTCACTTGGATTTCAATCACTGCAATGTAAAATATATGTATTGGGAATGGGGAGCATTGGAACAAAAATTTGCCCTCGGTACATATTAACTGTAATATAATAATGTATGCATGTTGGTAGGTGCAATCAAAACAAAGATCTTTTTTATCATTGTTGTGTTATGAATAGCGCAGAAAATATGATGTACTCTCAAGATCACATTAAGTAGAATATTATTACTTAAATATGTATAGTTATTGGATTTTGCATTTCGGAGAAGTCCCAGCTGAGAGAAAGACAGCAAAATACTGAAAATAGTGAAAATGACTTCAGGACAGTTTGTTAGGAAAATTAAGGAAATGGTAACAGAATACTTATACAGCTGAGTGAGTATAATTTTATGGATGAGAAATTGTGTTCAACCAATTGATGACTTCTTTGACAAAGTAACAAGCATGTTAGATAACAAGGAAGCCAATGGATGTCGCAATTTTTGTTATACAAAATTTTGTCCGTGACGTGCCCCATAAAAGATTACCGCATTAGATAAGCATCTGTGGACTTGAACGTAATAGGTTAAGTCCAGGGGGTCAGATATAGCAGGGGACCGCGGGTCAAAGGAGTTGGAGGAATTGAGTGAAATCCAGGTTAGCCGGGAAGTGGTGTTGGGTAAATTAAATGGATTAAAGGCCGATAAATCCCCAGGGCCAGATAGGCTGCATCCCAGAGTACTTAAGGAAGTAGCTCCAGAAATAGTGGATGCATTAGTAATAATCTTTCAAAACTCTTTAGATTCTGGAGTAGTTCCTGAGGATTGGCGGGTAGCAAACGTAACCCCACTTTTTAAGAAGGGAGGGAGAGAGAAAACGGGGAATTACAGACCAGTTAGTCTAACATGGTGGGGAAACTGGGGAAACTGCTGGAGTCAGTTATTAAAGATGGGATAGCAGCACATTTGGAAAGTGGTGAAATCATTGGACAAAGTCAGCATGGATTTACAAAAGGTAAATCATGTCTGACGAATCTTATAGAATTTTTCGAGGATGTAACTAGTAGCGTGGATAGGGGAGAACCAGTGGATGTGGTGTATCTGGACTTCCAGAAGGCTTTCGACAAGGTCCCACATAAGAGATTAGTTTACAAACTTAAAGCACACGGCATTGGGGGTTCAGTATTGATGTGGATAGAGAACTGGCTGGCAAACAGGAAGCAAAGAGTAGGTGTAAACGGGTCCTTTTCACAATGGCAGGCAGTGACTAGTGGGGTACCGCAAGGCTCAGTGCTGGGACCCCAGCTATTTACAATATATATTAATGATCTGGATGAGGGAATTGAAGGCAATATCTCCAAGTTTGCGGATGACACTAAGCTGGGGGGCAGTGTTAGCTGTGAGGAGGATGCTAGGAGACTGCAAGGTGACTTGGATAGGCTGGGTGAGTGGGCAAATGTTTGGCAGATGCAGTATAATGTGGATAAATGTGAGGTTATCCATTTTGGTGGCAAAAACAGGAAAGCAGACTATTATCTAAATGGTGGCCGACTAGGAAAAGGGGAGATGCAGCGAGACCTGGGTGTCATGGTACACCAGTCATTGAAAGTGGGCATGCAGGTGCAGCAGGCAGTGAAGAAAGCGAATGGTATGTTAGCTTTCATAGCAAAAGGATTTGAGTATAGGAGCAGGGAGGTTCTACTGCAGTTGTACAGGGTCTTGGTGAGACCACACCTGGAGTATTGCGTACAGTTTTGGTCTTCAAATCTGAGGAAGGACATTATTGCCATAGAGGGAGTGCAGAGAAGGTTCACCAGACTGATTACTGGGATGTCAGGACTGTCTTATGAAGAAAGACTGGATAGACTTGGTTTATACTCTCTAGAATTTAGGAGATTGAGAGGGGATCTTATAGAAACTTACAAAATTCTTAAGGGGTTGGACAGGCTAGATGCAGGAAGATTGCTCCCGATGTTGGGGAAGTCCAGGACAAGGGGTCACAGCTTAAGGATAAGGGGGAAATCCTTTAAAACCGAGATGAGAAGAACTTTTTTCACACAGAGAGTGGTGAATCTCTGGAACTCCCTGCCACAGAGGGTAGTCGAGGCCAGTTCATTGGTTATATTTAAGAGGGAGTTAGATGTGGCCCTTGTGGCTAAGGGGATCAGAGGGTATGGAGAGAAGGCAGGTACGGGATACTGAGTTGGATGATCAGCCATGATCATATTGAATGGCGGTGCAGGCTCGAAGGGCCGAATGGCCTACTCCTGCACCTAATTTCTATGTTTCTATGTTTCTATATGGGGCTTTATATGTGGGCCAGATATTGTCAGTGCAGAGGGGCTAGGAGCAAGGCCAAGTGTGCATCCAGAGTCAAGGTCTGGAATAGTATTAGGTGTGCAGTCAAAGCTGGGACAATGGAAGTCTGGGATCCTAGGCAGGCAAGCAGCTATGATCAGGGTAGAATAGGGGGCCAGGTGTAAGGCTGGACTCAGGGTCAGGAATGAGAGAAGGTATACAACTGGAGTCAGGGTCAGGAGTAGTACCAGGTGTGCAGTGAGACCCAGGTTGGTCAACATGGGCCAAGTGCTTGATTATAATCTGATTTCCATACATGAATATACTAAGATCATTCATGTGCTGCTACACTCATGTGTCGCTACGCTCCCTCGGGCTTGGTCTCTCGCATTTTCTCACTCCCAACTCTCACCCAATGTTGGCAGCCCTGCTATAAACTGCTTAAGCTTTTAAGCGTCTGACTGCCTAATTGAATTCACAATTTTTAAAAACTTTTTAATAATTTTGCAATGTTAAAAGTTCTAAAGTTGGAAATCTAGTAATGTTTTAAAGGTGACAATACAACCGCACTGGTGAGGACCATCATAATGAAAGCACTGACCTTTGGACAATTTATACATGATGTATAGCCATCAAATGCCTTTTAAATAAAAGTTAAGGAAAATGGTTCCAGGGCAGAATGAACTGGAGATATTCAGTATTTATGCTGTCACTCATGAAGACAAACGGAGCCGGTTGTAATTTTACTTGTCGCGTGCTGTTTACAATATAGTTGGTTATGGATCATTTAGATAAAGACCCATCATTGACTGGTTTAAAACCAGATGATGCCTGGTACCTACATTGCTATCCAGCACTTTTGTGGAGTCAGAGCTACACAGCATGGAAACAGGCCCTTTTTAAAACCAGATGATGCCTGGTACCTACATTGCTATCCAGCACTTTTGTGGAGTCAGAGCTACACAGCATGGAAACAGGCCCTTCGCCCCAATTTGTCTATGCAGTCCGAGTTGCCTAACCAAGCTAGTTTCACATGCCTGCCTCTGATCCGCATACTTGCCCAACTTTAAATGTCATTGTACAATGTCACCTATTCCTTTTTGCCAGAGATGCTGCCTGACCGCTGAGTTACTCCAGTATATGTGTCTATCTTCGGTATAAACCAGCAATTGCAGTTCCTTCCTACACATACCTGTACCTCATGGTCTCTCTGTTGGACAACACAGGGAAGCTCATTCCAAATGCCCCTGTCCCACTTAGGAAACCTGAACGGAAACCTCTGGTGACCTTGCCCGCGACCCACGGTTTCCATGAGGTCGCCGGAGGTTTTGGTCACTCTCCCTAATGGTCGAAAGTGGTTTCCGCGTGGTCGAGGCTTCTTCTGGGTTTCTTCGATTAGTTCAACATAATCAAAACTGGTCTTGACTAAAAATATGTTCAAGAAGGAACTGCAGATGCTGGAAGATCGAAGGTACACAAAAATGCTGGAGAAACTCAGCGGGTGCATTCCACTCTCTAGGCCGTCACCCCCTCATCTTCACCATGGATGTCCAGTCACTCTACACCTCCATCCCCACCAGGATGGCCTCAAAGCCCTCCGGTTCTTCCTCGACCAGAGGAGCAACCTATACCCAGCCACTGACACTCTCCTCCGCTTAGCGGAGTTGGTCCTCACCCTCAACAACTTTACGTTTGACTCCTCCCATTTCCTCCAAACACAAGGCGTAGCTATGGGCACACGCATGGGCCCCAGCTACGCCTGCCTCTTTGTCGTGTACGTTGAACAATCCTTGTTCAATACGTACCAGGGCCCCATCCCCGACCTCTACCTCCGTTACATTGACGACTGCTTTGGGGCCACCTCCTGCACCCACACACAACTGACTGACTTCATCCATTTCACCACCAACTTCCATCCGGCACTCCAATACACCTAGACCATTTCCGACACTTCCCTACCATTCCTTGACCTCACCATCTCCATCGCAGGGGACAGACTCCTGACCGACATACATTACAAACCTACTGACTCACATAGCTATCTGGACTACACGTCTTCCCACCCTGCCCCCTGTAAAGACTCCATCCCCTACTCCCAATTCCTCCGCCTACGCCGCATCTGCTCCCAGGATGAGACGTTCCACACCAGGGCATCGGAAATGTCCTCGTTCTTCAGGGAACGGGGATTCCCCTCCACCACCATAGATGAGGCTCGCACCAGGGTCTCATCCATACCCCGCAACACTGCTCTCTCTCCCCTACCCCGGACTCGCAACAAGGGCAAAGTCCCCCTAGTCCTCACCTTTCACCCCACTAGCCGTCACATACAACAAATAATCCTCCGTCATTTTCGCCACTTCCAACGTGACCCCACCACTCGCCACATCTTCCCATCTCCCCCCATGTCTGCCTTCCGCAAAGACCGCTCCCTCCGCAACTCCCTTGTCAATTCTTCCCTTCCCTCCCGTACCACCCCCTCCCCGGGCACTTTCCGTTGCAACTGCAAGAAATGCAACACCTGTCCCTTCACCTCCCCCCTCGACTCCATTCAAGGACCCAAGCAGTCGTTCCAGGTGTGACAAAGGTTCACCTGTATCTCCTCCAACCTCATCTACTGCATCCGCTGCTCTAGATGTCAGCTGATTTACATCGGGGAGACTAAGCGGAGGTTGGGCGATCGTTTCGCCGAACACCTCCGCTCAGTCCGCAATAACCTACCTGAACTCCCGGTGGCTCAGCACTTCAACTCCCCCTCCCATTCCCAATCCGACCTCTCTGTCCTGGGTCTCCTCCATTGCCAGAGTGAGCAACACCGGAAATTGGAGGAACAGCACCTCATATTCCGCCTGGGTTGCTTGCGTCCGGATGGCATGAATGTTGAATTCTCCCAGTTTTGCTAGCCCTTGCTGTCTCCTCCCCTTCCTTAACCCTCGAGCTGATTCCTCCCATTCCCCCCACCCTCGGGCTCCTCCTCCTCCCTTTTTCCTTCCTTCTCCCCTCCACCCCCCATCAGTCTGAAGAAGGGTTTCGGCCCGAAACGTCGCCTATTTCCTTCGCTCCATAGATGCTGCTGCACCCGCTGAGTTTCTCCAGCATTTTTGTGTACCTTGACTAAAAATAGGTTGCCGTTTGGTCGAAGCCAGTGGAGTGGGGTCGCTCTCCCGTCTCCTCTCCCGTCTCCTCTCCCGTCTCCTCTCCCGTCTCCTCTCCCGTCTCCTCTCCCGTCTCCTCTCCCCCTCCTCTCCTCACCCCCTCCTCTCCTCTCCCCCCTCCTCTCCTCTTCCCCCCTCCTCTCCCCCCCCCCCCCCCCCCCCCCCCGCTCTCTAAAGGACTTACCGTGTTCTGTGGCAGCCGTTTACCTTGATCTTCATCGCGCAGACAGCGCTCCTCCGCTCTCCATGGCCCCCACCTTCGCGATATATGTGTGTGTGTGTGTGTGTGCGGTCGGTAGCAAAGATCCTGTAGGATCTTTGGTCGGTAGATGCAGCTCATGCTTCGGTCGATCCAGTTCGAGGCTTTCCAGGCGAGTGACCAAAACCTCCGGCGACCTCATGGAAACCTTGGGTCGTGGGCAAGGTCACCAGAGGTTTCCGTTCAGGTTTCCTAAGTGGGACAGAGGCAAAATATATCACGCTGTGTGTGTGAAGCAGTTGTTACTTGGATCCCTTTGTAAATATTTTCCCTCCCACCTTAAACTTATGCCCTCGGGTTTGAGAATCTCCTACCCTGGGGAAAAGACTTCACACTCATTATTTGATAAACTTCTATAAGGTCACCACTTAGCCACTTGTGCTCCAAGTAATGATGACCCACTCTCTCCAGTTTCTCTGAAAAAGTTCACTCCTTAATAAACAGACAACTCACAAAACAGTTAGTTAGACCAACTGAAAGCGTTACTAATTATGGGCCGATGGATGTAGCGAGGATACACCAGCCAAGTCAGCAACATAGACTCTTGACTCTCCTCGTGTCACCACTTCCATGAACAAAGAATTACATGGTATTTTTTTGTCACCTAAGCACATTCCAAAGATGTTAGTCATGGTCAGAGGTACAGTCAATACACATTACCACAGGATGCATCTGAGTTTCTCTTGTCAATCAGCAGTCGCATATCAAAAGCATCCTATCAGTTGGTACTTTCAAGACAAGTCATTTCAAAGGCATCGCTCATTGCACATTTCAAAGGCATCGGACATTGTATCAATACCCCTCAATGGGACTAGTCTGGGCTTCTCTCTCTTATCAATCTACTGGAGAAGGCCTGCTTGAGAAGAAATATAATAACCTAGACCAGGAATCCATAATTTATTTTTTATATATTTAACAACATTTAGCCTTATCTCCTTATAACTCAAATCCTCCAGACCCGGTAACATCCTCCTATGCTTTTTGCACCCTTTCTAGCTTCATGACACCCTTCTTACAGTGGGGTGATCAGAACTGTACTCCAAATTTGGCGGTACAAACATGGGTGTAAATCCTGGGGGGGACGAGGGGGGCACGTCCCTTGATGTTTTGAGAGGTGGGGGACAATCCCCCCATGTTTTGTAATCGGATTTTGAAATTCGGTGAAAAACAAATCTGTTAAAAATCTCAGCTTTCAGGGAGACGGTGGGGGTGGGACTGATGATCGAGGGCGCCGATTAGACGAGAGAGACGTTGGTCAGCAGGCAGTTGGGGGGGGGGGTGTGGGACATGATGATTCAGTGGGATGATTGGAGGAGGGAGGTGTCGGTCAGAGGCGGAAGTAGGGGGGGTGGGACTGAGGATAGAGCGCGGTGATTGGAGGAGGGAGACGTCCTGGTGCAGCAAAGATCATAGAGCGGAGCTTGAATCGGCCCCTTCGCGGGGACTTTCATCACCCAGCGCGACCAAAGAAGTACATGTTTGTAGTTAATCTGCTTCGGTAAAAAGAATTGCCGTGTGGAGTTATAGAGTAATACAGTGTGGATCAGGCCCTTCGACCCAACTTTCCCACATCGTCCCAGCTACGCTAGTCCCACCTGCCAACATTTGGTCCATATCCCTCCAAGTTCAACTTCAAGTGAGTTTATTGTCATGTGTCCCTGTATAGGACAATGAAATTCTTGCTTTGCTGAAGCACACAGAACATAGTAGGCATTTACTACAAAACAGATAAGTGTGTCCATATACCATTATATAAATATATACACACATGAATAAATAAACTGATAAAGTGCAAATAACAGAAAGTGGTTATTAATAATCAAGAGTTTTGTCCGAGCCAGGTTTAATAACCTGATGGCTGTGGGGAAGTAGCTATTCCTGAACCTGGTTGTTGTAGTCTTCAGGCTCCTGTACCTTCTACCTGAAGGTAGCAGGGAGATGAGTGTGTGGCCAGGATGGTGTGGGTCTTTGATGATACTGCCAGCCTTTTAGAGGCAGCGACTGCGATAAATCCCCTCGATGGAAGGAAGGTCAGAGCCGATGATGGACTGGGCAGTGTTTACTACTTTTTGTAGTCTCTTCCTCTCCAGGGCGCTCAAATTGCCGAACCAAGCCACGATGCAACCGGTCAGCATGCTCTCGACTGCACCTGTAGAAGTTAGAGAGAGTCCTCCTTGACAAACCGACTCTCCGTAATCTTCTCAGGAAGTAGAGGCGCTGATGAGCTTTCTTGATAATTGCATTAGTGTTCTTGGACCAGGAAAGATCTTCAGAGATGTGCACGCCCAGGAATTTGAAGCTGTTGACCCTTTCAACCATCGACCCGTTGATATAAATGGGGCTGTGGGTCCCCCTCCTACTCCTTCCAAAGTCCACAATCAGTTCCTTGGTTTTGCTGGTGTTGAGGGCCAGGTTATTGCGCTGGCACCATATGGACAGTTGCTCGATCTCTCTTCTATAATTTGACTCATCCCCATCAGTGATACGCTCCACAACAGTGGTGTCGTCAGCGAACTTGATGATGGAGTTCGCACTGATTGGCTCCGCAGTCATGGGTATAGAGTGAGTACAGCCGGGGGCTGAGCACGCAGCCTTGAGGTGCTCCCGTGCTGATTGTTATCGAGTCTGACACATTTCCACCAATACGAACAGACTGTGGTCTGTGAATGAGGAAGTCGAGGATCCAATTGCAGAGGGATGCGCAGAGACCCAGTTCTGCGAGTTTGGTAACCAGCTTGGAGGGGATGAATGTGTTAAATGCCGAGCTGTAATCGATGAATAACAGCCTGACATGAATTTTTGTTGTCCAAGTGGTCCAGAGCGGAGTGGAGGGCCAGTGAGATCGCATCCACCGTTGATCTGTTGTGGCGGTAAGCGAACTGCAGTGGGTCCAGGTTTTTGTCGATGTAGGAGTTGATTTGCTCCATGATCAACCTCTCAAAGCACTTCATCACCACCGGCGTTAGTGCCACTGGTCGATAGTCATTGAGGCACGTCACCTTACTCTTCTTGGGCACTGGTATAATTGATGCCCTTTTAAAGCAGGTGGGGACCTCAGACCTCAGAAGTGAGAGGTTGAAAATGTCCGTAAAAACTCCAGCCAGTTGGTCCGCACAGGTTTTTAGAACACGACCGGGTATACCATCAGGACCAGGTGCTTTTCGGGGGTTCACCCCTCTGAAGGATTTCCTGATGTCGGCCTCTTTGACTGAGACTGAAATGCCATCACAGCGAATGGGAGATCGGGAAGGCACATCAGTATTCTCCCTATCAAAGCGTGCGTAAAACGCATTGAGCTCGTCAGGGAGTGATGTTACACCGGCATTCGAGCTGCCTCCTGGTTTCGCCTTGTAGGAGGTGATTGCATTCAGGCCCCGCCACAGCTGCCGAACATCTGTTTCATCCTCCAGTTTGGAGCAGAAGTCCCTTTTGGCCTTTTTGATGGCCTTGCCAAGGTTGTATCTGGACTTCATGTAGGCCACTGTATCATTGGGAGTGAATGCCCTGAGTCTGGACTTCAGAAGAGTGCGGATCTCAAAGTTTATCCAAGGTTTCTGATTGGAAAACACTCAGAAGGTTTTTGTAGGGATGCAGTCCTCCACACATTTCTTTACGAAGTCTGTAATGACTGTGGCGTATTCGTTCAAGTCCTTTGCCGAGTGTTTGAACATTGCCCAGTCTACAGACTCCAAACAGTCCTGGAGTTGTTCCTCTGCGCACCCCCCCCCCCGACCAGCTCTGTACTGTCCTCACTTCTGGGGGTGCGCTCTTTAATTGCTGTCTGTAGGCAGGAAGAAGCAGCACCGTGGTATGGTCGGATTTACCGAAGTGAGGGCGAGGAATAGAACGATAGGCATTCTTGATGGTGGTGTAGCAGTGGTCGAGGGTGTTAGGTCCTCTGGTGCAGCAGGAGACATGTTGGTGGAAGTTAGGGAGTGATTTCTTGAGGTTCGCCTTATTGAAGTCCCCAGCAATGGTGGTAAATGCCTCTGGGTAAGACGTCTGGTGTTTGTTGACCACTGCGTGCAGCTCCTCCAGTGCCAGACGGACGTCTGCCTGGGGTGGGATGTAGACCGCGGTCAGGATAACGGAGGTGAATTCTCTCGGGAGGTAGAAGGGACGGCACTTCACCGCCAGATGTTCGAGGAGTGGAGAGCAGGAGTTGGAAAGGACTGCCACGTCTGAACACCACGCAGAGTTGACCATGAGGCAGACGCCCCCTCCTCTCCCTTTTCCAGATGCCAGTGTACGGTCCATACGGTGGATGGAGAACCCTTCAGGCTGGACCGCTGAGTCTGGGGAGCTGGGGGTGAGCCATGTCTCTGTGAAACAGAACACAGAGCATTCCCTCAGCTCCCTTTGATAAGTCGGCCTTGCCCTTAAGTCCTCCACTTTGTTTTCAAGGGACTACGTTGGCCAGTAGGATAGTAGGGAGAGGGGGCCGAAGTCCCCTGCGCTTCATTCTGACCTGAAGTCTTGCCTGTCGGCCACGTTTCCGGACACAATGGAGGCTTCCCCTTTGTTTCCAGGTACTGTGCTTACTGTACCTGCTGTTTCTGCGGACCTGCGCTGGAACGGGGAATCCCTCACAGACGGCAGCTCCAGCTCCGTAATGAACGGGGGTTCCCTCAAAGTCGGCAGCACCAGCTCCGTTGTTCCTGGTAGATGAGGAAGGGAATATCCCAACATTTAAGAAACAGTTAGACAGGTACAGTTAGACTGGCCCATCGGATCCGGGGGTCACCCCGGGGTCTCCAGGTACCGTACCTGGGATCCTCAGTCGGGTCGGGAGTTCCACAGCCAGCGTGGGAAAATTTAAAGTCCAGGGCTCCCGCAGCAGCGGGAGATCGCAAAATTGCGAGAGCCTTGAGGTGCTCAAGCAGGTTGTCCGAAACGGCACCGATTTCTGCAGTTTTTCTGATCCAGGTAAGTTGTTGGAAGTTGTAGTTGAGCCTTTTATTTTCCGGAGCTCCGCAAAAATCGCCGCAGGCAGGCGCCATCTTGCCAAAAACCTGTCCTATCCAAAAACCTGTCCTATCCAAAAACCTGTCCTATCCAAAAACCTGTCCTATCCAAAAACCTGTCCTATCCAAAAACCTGTCCTATCCAAACCTGTCCTATCCATGTACCTGTCTAACTGTTTCTTAAATGTTGGGATATTCCCTTCCTCAACTACCTCCTCTGGCAGCTCGTTCCATACATCCACCACCCTTTGTGTGAAAAAATTACCCCTCAGATTCCTCGATCTACCTACTTTGGGCAAGAGATTCTGTGCATCTACCCGATCTATTCCTCTCATGATCTTAAGATCACCCCTCATCCTCCTACGCTCCAAGGAATAGAGACCCAGCTTACATAGAAACATAGAAACATAGAAAGTAGGTGCGAGAGTAGACCACCAGGTCCGTCGAGCCCGCACCGCCATTCGCTCATGGCTGAACACTAAACAGACACACTTACCCACAAACAGTAGACACAAGACACAGAACACAAGACACTACCCTCACCTTTATACCGCTATCACCCCTCTCCACCCCAAAAACCTCGTGATCTCCTGGGGGAGGCAAAAAACCGGATAAAAACCCAGGTCCAATTCGGGGAAAAAATCCGGGAAATTCCTCTCCGACCCCAATCCAGGCGATCGACACTTGTCCAGGAGATCACTCAGGTCTTACTATACTAACCATACCTAGGTCCATATCCCTGCCCTCTCCCCGTAGCCCCTTATCCCCTTGGCAGCTAAAAAACCATCTATTTTAGTCTTAAATATATTTAAAGTTTCTGCTTCCACTGCTCCCTGGGGCAGTGAATTCCACAAATTAACCACCCTCTGGGTGAAGAAGTTCTTCCTCATCTCAGTTTTAAAAGAGCCCCCCCTTATTCTGCAACTATGTCCCCTAGTTCTAGTCTCCCCGATCATTGGGAACATCCTCGGTGCATCCACCCGATCAAGGCCCCTCACGATCTTATATGTTTCAATGAGATCGCCTCTCATTCTTCTAAACTCCAAAGAGTAGAGTTCCAGCCTACTTAACCTTTCCTCATATGTCAATCCCCTCATTGCAGGAATTAATCTTGTAAACCTTCGCTGCACTGCCTCCAGGGCTAGTACATCCTTTCTTAAGTATGGACCCCAGAACTGTACGCAGTATTCCAAATGTGGTCTCACTAATACTGTGTACAGCTGCAGCAAGACCTCCGTGTTTTTATACTCAATCCCCCTAGCAATAAAGGCCAAAACTCCATTGGCCTTCCTGATTGCTTGCTGCACCTGCATACTAACTTTTAGTGATTCATGTACTAATACCCCTAGATCCCTTTGCGTTGCATTACAACGCAGCTCCTCCTCATTTAGAAAATAACTTGCCCTATCATTTTTTTTCCCAAAGTGAATGACTTCACATTTATTAGTATTAAACTTCATCTGCCAAGTTGTTGCCCACTCACCTAGCTTATCTATATCCTTTTGCAGACTCTTCCTATCCTCCTCATCCCCTACTTTTCCTCCCATTTTTGTATCGTCCGCAAATTTTGATATATTACACTTGGTTCCCTCCTCCAAATCATTTATATAAATTGTGAACAACTGGGGTCCCAGCACCGACCCTTGCGGAACCCCGCTAGTTACCGGTTGCCATCCCGAGTATGAACCATTTATCCCCACTCTCTGCTTCCTATTTGTTAGCCAATCCTCTACCCATGCTAATATATTACCCCCAATCCCATAATTTTTTACTTTTAGCAATAGTCTCTTATGTGGCACCTTGTCAAAAGCCTTTTGGAAGTCCAAGTATACCACATCCACCGGTTCCCCTTTATCCACCCGGGTTGTTACTTCCTCAAAGAATTCGAGCAGATTCGTTAAACAGGACTTCCCCTTCACAAAACCATGCTGGTTCTGTCCGATGAAGTCATGTTTATCCAAGTGCCCCGTTAGTGTTTCCTTAATAATTGTCTCTAACATTTTACCCACCACCGATGTTAGACTAACCGGTCTATAGTTACCCGCCTTCTGTTTACTTCCTTTTTTAAATATAGGTGTTACATTGGCCATTTTCCAATCCACTGGGACCGTTCCTGCCTCCAGGGAGTTTTGGAAAATTATCACCAATGCATCCACAATCCCCACCGCTATCTCCCTCAAGACCCTTGGATGTAATCCATCAGGCCCAGGGGATTTATCCTCCTTCAGTCTCATTAATTTCCCTAATACCACCTCCTTGGTGATCTTAATAGTATTTAGCTCCTCCATTCCTACCGCCCCCTGTTTATCCAGCGTTGGAATATTTTTTGTGTCTTCTATGGTGAAGACTGATACAAAATACTCGTTTAATGCCTTTGCCATTTCCATGTTCCCCACCAACAACTCTCCAGTCTCACCCTCCAATGGACCAACGTTCACCTTAGCCACCCTTTTTCTTTTTATATAGCTATAAAAACTCTTACTATTAGTTTTTATGTTGTTTGCTAATTTCCTTTCATAGTCTATTTTCCCCGTCTTAATTAATCTCTTAGTTATTTTTTGCTGACCTTTAAATGCTTCCCAATCCTCTACCCTCCCACTATCTCTAGCTACCTTATATGCCCTTGCCTTCAGCCGAATACTATCCTTTATAGTTTTACTGAGTTTTACTATAGTTTACTCAACCTCTGCCTATAGCTCAGACCCTCTAGCCCTGGCAATGGAATGATCACTGGTAGATGTGGATGCGATGGGCCGAAGGGCCTGTTTCTGCGCTGTATCTCTAAAGTCTTTACTACCGTAGAAGGCTTAGGACGTTTAGCATGACCCCAACAACCACCACCAACTTCTACAGATGTGCGTTTTATTCGGATCCATGACGGCATGGTTTGAGACGGCTCCATCCAAGACTGCAACAAATTGCAGATGGTTGTGGATATCGTCCAGACCATCACACGAACCAACCTCCCTTCCATTGACTCCATCTATACTTCACGCTACGTCAGCAAGGCCACCAGCATAATCAAGAACCAGTCCCACCCCGATCATTCCCTCTGCTACCCTCTCCATCAGGCTTTAAAAGGCATTGGTCAGACCATATTTGGAGTATTGTGACCAGTTTTGGGGCCCCATGTTTGAGAACGGATGTGCTGGCATTGAAGTGGTCAGTGCAGATTTACGAGAATGATCACAGGAATGATTGAGTTAACATATGATGAGCGTTTGACGGCACTGGTCCTGTAATCGCTGCAGTTTAAAAGGATGAGAGGGGACCTCATTGAAACTTTCCGAATAGTGAAAAGCCTGGATAGAGTGGATGTGGAGAGTGAGGTTTCCACAAAGGCCAGAGGCCAGAGCTTCAGAATAAAGGACGAACCTTTCAAAAGGAGATGAGGAGGAATTTCTTTAGTCAGAGTGTGGTGAATCTATGGAATTCATTGCCACAGAAGGCCGTGGAGGCCATCTTTGGGTTTTTTTAAGACAGAGATTGACAGATTCTTGATTAATTAGAGTGTCGGGGGTTATTGGGAGAAAGCAGGAGAATGAGGGGGAAATATAGATTAGCCATGATTGAATGGCGGAGTAGACTTTAATGGCCTAATTATGCTCCTCTCACTTATGACCTTATGAAGTGGTACAGAAGTTTGAAGACGCATATCTCCAGATTCAGGGCAGTTTCTTACCAGCCGTTATCAGGCAACTGGACTGTGCTCTCACCAGAGTGCGGTCCTGACCTCCCATCTACCCCTTTGGAGACCTTTGAACTTTATTTAATTGGAGTTTATCAGACACCAAATGTTGAACACCCCCGCGCCCCCCCCCCCCCCCCATCCATCCTTTCTCTGTACACTGTGGACAACTTGATTGTAATCATGTAGTCTTCTTCAACTGGATAGCCTGCAGCAAAAAGCTTTTCACTGCCTCGTACACATGACAATATTAAACCAAATGAATGAACTAAACGTTTATCTCAACCCATAAGGAACATAATTCCTTAAAACCAGATGATACATATTGCCCTGAACTGTACAACAACGTTCTTAGTCAGAGTTGAGTGAAAACGTTCATAAATTAATCTCATTTTTTTGTAGAGGATGTTATGATACAGGCTTTATTATGGATATTATAGGGAGGAAATTGCTTTTTAAATAAAACAAAGTATGTTGTTGCCTTCATGTACCATAAATTTGTGGTAGTAATATAAAACCTTTTACTGCAAAGAATTGTGTGCATTTCTCGGTTAAATTCCTTGATAGATGGCTATTTAAAAATTAATGTTGTCTTGGTGGACATCACTCGCCTTGGGTTAGTTTATGGATTCAAGTTCAAGTTACTCTTCAATGCTCGTGCATAATCTGTGTAAACAGCTAAAACCTTGAGGAAATGCTTCAATTGATAGATAGAAGGTAGATAAAAATGCTGGGGAAACTCAGTGGGTGAGGCAGCATCTATGGAGCGAAGGAATAGGTGACGTTTTGGGTCGAGACCCGTCTTCAGACTCTCGCTCGCTTCATGTGAATGTGGTAAATCTCTGGAACTCTCTGCCACAGAAGGTAGTTGAGGCCAGTTCATAGGCTATATTTAAGAGGGAGTTAGATGTGGCCCTTGTGGCTAAGGGGATCAGGGGGTATGGAGAGAAGGCAGGTACAGGATACTGAGTTGGATGATCAGCCATGATCATATTGAATGGCGGTGCAGGTTCAAAGGGCCGTATGGCCTACTCCTGCACCTATTTTCTATGTTTCACAGATGCTGCTTCACCCGCTGAGTTTTTCCAGCATTTTAATCAACCTTTGATTTTTTTTTTCAGCATCTGCAGTTCCTTCTTAATCAATTGATAGATAGGATAGGTTTAAAGGGATATGAGCCAAACGCCAGCAAGTGGAACTAGTGTGGGACATGTTGGTTGGTATGGGCAAATTGAGCCGTGTGGCTGTTTCAATGCCTTATGACTCTAATTGCCTTTCTTTGATAGACATATTAAATTGAGCTGCTTTACCTGTTCCACGAAGTAAACTGGAAAATAGAGGGGGGAAAAAGCAGTTATTTTGAGCAAATGATCTTCTGAATCCTGAACGTAGCTCTTCCTTGTCTAGCAATACCAAAAAATGGTTTGTTCATTTTGTTGCTCTTCATGGAAGAAACAAAAACTTGAATCGACATGCCGCCAGATTCAAGAACCGCTCTTTCCCTTACCAGACTCCCTAACGGTCCTCATGCTATGGAGCTTTTTTTAATCTGCAATTTCTTTGCACCTGTGGCAACGTAGTCTGCATTGTTTATCGCACTCCATCTTGTACTCGTGTATGGTCTGATCTGCCTGGATAACTATTTTTCACCATCTTGGTACACGTCACGATTACATACCAATGGAACATGATGCTGGATAATACAAGATTTGGCCATAGTGCTTTCAATAGAATACTTTTCAGAACATTGAAACATTTTGAAGTATGGTGTAATTTCTAATAGCACCTGAGCCGCTGTTATGTGGAAATCTTGTAAGGATGCCGACAGGTTACACTGTTGTTGCCGGTGATACTATTTTGTATCCTATCTGGGACACATGACAATATGACTCTTGACTCCCCTATTTGGTTGCATCTCTGCTAATTGCAAATTGGACAGATGGCTGCAACGCATTGCCAATGCCTGCATTGTGGTCAGTTTTGGTCATCTAGCCGTAAGAAGGATGTCACTACGTTGGGATGAGTGCAGAGAAGATTTAAAGGATGTAGCCAGGACTTGAGGGCCTGAGCTTTCGGGAGAGGTTGGGCAGTCGAGGACTTTATTCCTTGGAGCACAGGAGGCTGAGGGGTGATCTTATAAAGGTGTATAAAATGATGATAGGAATAGATAGGGTGAATGCACACACGGTCTTTTACTCACTGTAGGGGAATCAAGAACCAGAGGACATTGGTTTAAGGTGAGAGGGGCAAGATTTAATGGGAATTGTGAGGCAACTTTTCCACTCAGAGGGTGATGGGTATATGTTGGGAATCAGAGAAGGTGATTGAGCAAAGTAATATACAATTGAAAGACATTTGACCAGATACATGAAGGGTTTTAAGGGAAATGCAGGCAAATGAGACTAGCATAGATGGGGCATCTTTATTGGCATGGACAGGTTGGGCTGAAGGGCCTGTTTCTTTGCTGTATAACTCTACAAACAAAAAACAGACTTTTGAAATGTGGATAGAAAACCTGTTAGAATTTTTGTTTAAACATTGGGTAAATCTGTACGGTTATTATTTGAGCACAGTTTGACTATTGATTGTTTTCTTCCTCTTTAAGCCAAGGATGAAGGGAGCATCGCTGTCGCCCTGGGCTACACGGCACATCTGGTGCTCATGGTTTCCTATTTCCTGCAAGTGCCACTCAGGTATCCCATCATCCAGAAGGGTTCCAGGTCCACCATCAAGGACAACATCACGGACAAGCTTTCTGAAAAGGAGAGAGAGTAAGTACACTCATAACTGGCAGTGGGAATCAAGTAGGAAGATTTCAAAGATAAGGTGGGATTTGTTGCATGCAGACAATTTCCACAAGATTGCTGTGGTGAAAATGTTGTGCTCCACAATAGCAAGTTGGTTGTTAGTAATAAGGGAAAAGATGCATGTAAATTATGTACAAATTAAAGAAAGATCTTAACCCAAGATGCAAACGTAGATAATATATTGAACTATTGATTTATAGCCGAGAATGAGTCCATTTTGACTGAAACTGATTTCTGAAAAGTCATCCAATGCCAACTCTTTCAAACAATGTATAGTTGAGCTCAACAATATTAAAATCAAGGGAGTGTGTGTAAATCAAAGTGCACCTGGGAATATGTTGACAGCTGGAATAAATTGTAAAGCACTAATAACTTCTAGTGCGATACCATGCTGTCTAGCCTTTCTGATGGATCACTGTGCTAGAAAGAGCATGAATTCATGCATATTGGTCCATAAAGCTGCACTATGTCCTTTATTAATAAGCACAGGAATCTGCCCCAGAAGACACCTGCCCTTTATCAACTGTTTTTTTTGTTAAAATACAGACAAGTTTCATCAACATAATTCATGCTCTTAGCTGGATCCGTTTTAGCCTACCAACGAATGAATGACTTTTTCCAATATAAAAGTAAATCAGCTGGATGTAAATTGCTGCAAGGCAGGCAGAAGTAATGTGAAAATCATAGACTTGGGGAAATTAAATTATTGGCAAACGTTTGTCCACTATCTGGTGATTTAAGCCCGTCAAATTGCAACAGTTCAGAGAAACAAAGATCTGCAGATGCTGGAATCTTGTGTAGACGATAAAGGGCTGGAGTCACCAGCAGGTCAGGCGGCATCTCTGGAGGACATGGATCATCAACGTTTGAGTTAGAACCTTCCTTTTGTGTCCTGACCCCAAACATCACCCATCCATGTCCTCCAGAGATGCTGCCCGACCTGCTGAGTTACTTCAGCACATTTTAAGCAAAGGGTCAGAATTAGACTGGTAATTGTATTTTTCCAATTTGGATCTCTGCTTTGGGATGTTGTAACTTGTTTCGTTCATCACGGGTTTTTTCACTTATGTAGTGAGTTATCGGTGTCAATCTTCATTCCTACGTGGCAAAACTTGGGAATGGAAGGTGAGGTTCACTTACAAACTTTCCCCTAGTTTCTGTGGGTTTAGTTGGAATATAGTGGACTCAAGCTCAACCAAGTTCAAGTATGATATCCATGTTGATGCTGGTGCAGTATTGAGGAGATGCTGAACTGTTGGAGGCTCCATCGTTTGAATTAAGCCTTTATTTCATATCCCATCTCTCCTCAAATGGACATAATAACGGGACGACAGATGGCACAATGGGCTAAGTGTTCGGCTGGCGACCGGAAGCTGGCCGGTTCGAATCCCGCTTGGAGTGCATACAGTCGTTGTGTCCTTGGGCAAGACACTTCACCCACCTTTGCCTGTGTGTGAATGTGTGTGAATGTGTGTGAGTGATTGGTGGTGGTCGGAGGGGCCGTAGGCGCAGAATGGCAGCCACGCTTCCGTCAATCTGCCCCAGGGCAGCTGTGGCTACAGAAGTAGCTTACCACCACCGAGTGTGACTGAGGAGTGAATGAATAATGCGATGTAAAGCGCCTTGAGTATTAGAAAGGCGCTATATAAATCCCATCCATTATTATTATTATAATTGATCCCGCTACCTCTATTAAGGAAACAAAATAATTCTCTTGTCCTGTCTTGAATGCTCCTGGCTTGTATACTCTGGAGATTAGAAGGATGAGAGGAGATCTTATTGAAACATATACGATTATTAAGGGTTTGGACAAGCTAGAGGCAGGAAACATGTCCCCGGTGTTGGGGGAGTCCAGAACCAGGGGCCACAGTTTAAGAATAAGTGATAAACCATTTAGAACGGAGACGAGGAAACACTTTTTCTCACAGAGAGTTGTGAGTCTGTGGAATTCTCTGCCTCAGAGAGCGGTGGAGGCCGGTTCTCTGGATACTTTTACAAGAGAGTTAGATAGGGCTCTTAAAGATATTGGAGTCGGGGGATATGGGGAGAAGGCAGGAATGGGGTACTGATTGGGGATGATCAGCCATGATCACATTGAAAGGCGATGCTGGCTCGAAGGGCCAAATGCACCTATTGCCTATTGTCTAAATATAACACATGCAACTGTCAAAATATACAAACGTATTATTTATTCCACTATGGTTTTGTTTCTCCTTTTATCTCTTTTATGTAAATGACTGTACCCTTGTATCAGGCCTGAGTTTAGTTTAGAGAGCGTTGAAATAGGCCCTTTGGTGCATCGAAATCGTGCCGCCCAACTATCTCCCATAAACTAGTCAATCCTACATAATAGGAACATGTTACAGAAACCAATTCACCTACGAACTTGCACATCTTTAGAATATGGGAGGAAGCCAGAGCACCCGGAGAAAACCCATGTGGTCACAGGGCAAACGTACTAAATCTGTGCAGGCAACATCCGTAGTCAGACAATAGACATTAGGTGCAGGTGTAGGCCATTCGGCCCTTCGAGCCAGCACCGATATTCAATGTGATCATGGCTGATCATCCCCAATCAGTACCCCGTTCCTGCCTTCTCCCTATATCCCCTGACACCGCTATCTTTAAGAGCCATGTATAGCTCTCTTGAAATGATCAGCCATGATCATATTGAATGGCGGTGCAGGCTTGAAGGGCCGAATGGCTGACTCGTGCACCTATTTTCTATGTTTCTATGAAAGTATCCAGAGAACCGGCCTCCACCTCCTCGTTTCCGTTCTAAAACACTTTTTCACAAAGAGAGTGGTGAGTCTGTGGAATTCTCTGCCTCAGAGGGCGGTGGAGGTGGGTTCTCTGGATGCTTTCAAGAGAAAGCTAGATAGGGCTCTTAAAAATAGCGGAGTCAGAGGATATGGGGAGAAGGCAGGAACGGGGTACTGATTGGGGATGATCAGCCATGATCACATTGAATGGCGGTGCTGGCTCGAAGGGCAGAATGGCCTCCTCCTGCACCTATTGTCTATTGTAAATGGCATGCCCCTTATTCTTAAACTGTAGCCCCTGGCTCAGGCCCTCTCGCCGGGAACGATGGAACCCCGACGGAGAACATCCTCAGCGGCCCGGACCTCCAGATCAGCCACCTCCCACTGGAGTCCGCGGCTCCAGAGCCCACAGGCCGAGCCGGGCAGAGTCGAAGGACTCCGCGATGTTGATCAGTGCTGCCCAAACGGCGATCCCCAGTAAGGCATCGCCTGCCCCGCGATGTATCCAACGATGCGCCGCCGCTGCTGCTGGAGCTCTGGTCGATCCCGGCAGGAAAGGCCGCGCCAATCCAGTAGGTAGGCCGCGGGGGGGGGGGGGGGAGGGAAGAATAATAGTCGCATCCTCTCCAGGAAGCGACTGAAGGACGGTATCTCCCTTACCGTACCTTCTTCTCCCACATAAAGACATTCAAAAAACACAAAAAACACAGTTCAAACATAACAAAAAAACAAAAAGATACCGGACTGAAGGCGGAGGCAGCTAGCAACAGCGCCACCGGATGTCCAAAACTATGAGATTCAAAGAAGAGGAAGTACTGACACTTTTGAAAAATATAAAAGTGGATACGTCTCCAGGTCCTGACAGGATATTCCCTAGGACATCGAGGGAAGTTAGTGTAGAAATAGCAGGGGCTATGACAGAAATATTTCAAATGTCATTAGAAACGGGAATGGTGCCGGAGGATTGGCGTACTGCACATGTTGTTCCATTGTTTAAAAAGGGGTCTAAGAGTAAACCTAGCAATTATAGACCTGTTAGTTAGACGTCAGTGGTGGGCAAATTAATGGAAAGGATACTTAGAGATAATATATATAAGCATCTGGATATACAGGGTCTGATTAGGAACAGTCAACATGGATTTGTGCCTGGAAGGTCATGTTTGATTAATCTTCTTGAATTTTTTTGAAGAGGTTACTAGGGAAATTGATGAGGTTAAAGCGGTGGATGTTGTCTATATGGACTTCAGTAAGGCCTTTGACAAGGTTCCACATGGATGGTTGGTTAAGATGGTTCAATTGTTGGGTATTAATGGTGGAGTAGCAAAATGGATTCAACAGTGGCTGAATGGGAGATGCCAGACAGTAATGGTGAATGGCTGTTTGTCAGGTTGGAGGCCGGTGACTAGTGGGGTGCCACAGGGATCTGTGTTGGGTCCACTGTTGTTTGTCATATACATCAGTGATCTGGATGATGGTGTGGTAAATTGGATTAGTAAGTATGTAGATAATTATAAGATAGGTGGTGTTGTGGATAATGAAGTAGATTTTCAAAGTCTACAGAGAGATTTAGGCCATTTGGAAGAGTGGGCTGAAAGATGGCAGATGGAGTTTAATGCTGATAAGTGTGAGGTGCTACATCTTGGCAGGACAAATCAAAATAGGACGTACATGGTAAATGGTAGCGAATTGAGGAATGCAGTTGAACAGAGGGATCTAGGGATAACTGTGCATAGTTCCCTGAAGGTGGAATCTCGTGTAGATAAGGTGGTAAAGAAAGCTTTTGGTGTGCTAGCCTTTATAAATCAGAGCATTGAGTATAGAAGTTGGGATGTAATGTTAAAATTGTACAAGGCATTGGTGAGGCCAATTCTGGAGTATGGTGTACAATTTTGGTCGCCAAATTATAGGAAAGATGTCAACAAAATAGAGAGAGTAAAGAGGAGATTTACTAGAATGTTGCCTGGGTTTCAGCAACTAAGTTACAGAGAAAGGTTGAACAAGTTAGGTCTTTATTCTTTGGAGCGCAGAAGGTTAAGGGGGGACTTGATAGAGGTCTTTAAAATGATGAGAGGGATAGACAGAGTTGATGTGGATAAGCTTTTCCCACTGAGAGTAGGGAAGATTCAAACAAGTGGACATGACTTGAGAATTAAGGGACAGAAGTTTAGGGGTAACATGAGGGGGAACTTCTTTCCTCAGAGAGTGGTAGCTGTGTGGAATGAGCTTCCAGTGGAAGTGGTGGAGGCAGGTTTGATTTTATCATTTAAAAATAAATTGGATAGGTATATGGACGGGAAAGGAATGGAGGGTTATGGTCTGAGTGCAGGTAGATGGGACTAGGGGAGAATAAGTGTTCAGCACGGACTAGAAGGGCCGAGATGGCTGTAATTGTTATATGGTTACAAGCCCAGCCGCTCCAATCTCTCAGCATATGACAGTCCCGCCATCCCGGGAATTAACCTTGTAAACCTACGTTGCACTCCCTCAATAGCAAGAATGTCCTTCCTCAAATTAGGGGACCAAAACTGCACACAATACTCCAGGTGTGGTCTCACTAGCGCTCTGTACAATTGCAGAAGGACCTCTTTGCTCCGTTTCTCGACTCCTCTTGTTATAAAGGCCAACATGCCATTCGCTTTCTTCACTGCCTGCTGTACCTGCATGCTTACTTTCATAGACTGATGAACAAGGATCCCCAGATCCCGTTGTACTTCCCCTTTTCACAACTTGACGCCATTTAGACAGTAATCTGCCTTCCTGTTTTTGATACCAAAGTGGATAACCTCACATTTATCCGCATTAAACTTCATCTGCCATGCATCTGCCCACCCCCAACCTGTCCAAGTCACCCTGCATTCTCATAACATCCTCCTCACAGTTCACACTGCCACCCAGCTTTGTGTAATTTGCTAATGTTACTTTGAATCCCTTCATCTTCAGGATCGATCCTGGTATCTGGTGCTGCAAGGCATAGAAAAGTGTCTAGTTTTGGGGGAAATGGAATGCCATTAATGCACTCATTGTGTTTCCGACCACTTTGAAATCTATTTAATTTAAGGCCAGCTCCACCTGCGACTCATGGGTAACAGTTTATTTAATTTGCTCCTAAGCATTGTCACATCATGTACATTTTCTTCATCCATGATGATTTCTTTAAACTCACTGCTGTTAAAATGGTGAAAGTGATGGACCAAATCGGGATGGGATTAGAAATAGTATTCGGGCCGATAGTGGCACAGGGCAGCACAGTGACGCAGCAGTAGAACTACCCACCAGAGACCCGGGTTCGACATGCCAGTTTCGGTGCTGTCTGTACGGAGTTTGTATGTTCTCCCTGTGACCACGTGGGTTTTCTCCAGGTGCTCCGGTTTCCTCCCACACACCAAAGGCGTACATGTTTGCAGGTTAATTGACTGCGGTAAAATTGTAAATTGCCCTAGTGTGTAGGATAGTGTTAGTCTACGGGGTGATCGCTGGCGGGCGCGGACTCGGTGGGCCAAAGAACCTGTTTCCATGCTGTGTGAAGTCTAAAGACTCGACAGAAATGCAAATGGAATTTAACCCTAAGAAATGTAAAATATTGTACATTGGTCAATAAAGCATGTGTCATAAACAACCCTTGAATTATGGCTCGCTGTCAGATTCAGTGTTGGCAGTGGAGGACTAAACCACTTCTCCTTTGAAAGCCATAAATCAATAACTTTGGTCTTAAGTTCCATTCCGTTTGTTGTGTAATGCAAGCGGACTTTGAAATGGGCAGGGAAGTAATAGTAGACATGATGCTTTCCGTGTCTAGACACTGTAGTAGAGCAATTGAAAGAAGCGATTAGGTTGTGTTATTTAGCCAGAACTGTAATGAGCAAATCTACAGAGGTCATATGAAGAAGGTAAAGGGTGCTAGTTACACACAGGGGACAGTGAGTGGGGTTTTGGTCACAATATCACTAAAAAGATGCAAATACATTGAACGAGTTATAAAGACTTGCCAGTATAAATATCTATCGTTTTGAAGTAGTGGAGGTTGGGAAACTTCATTGAATTGCATAAATTATTAAATGTAGACACGGTAAATGCAATATTTTTTCAAAAGCAGGAAATTCGGAAATGTTTTTGAAATTGGAGAGGATTTCACTACCAAGGGAATGACCTGAAATACCCACCTTCTCTGTGCTTGCCGAGACAGCTGTAGTGTTTGCACCTCGCATAGATGGTTGTGATGGTTATTGGAGATCAGAGGCTTTATATATTTTTGCTTTGTTTTCCATCATTCCAAGATCCTTCTATGTATTTTGCAGCAGAAGTAACATAAGCATTAGATTTTCCCAAGAGCGAGCATGTACACAATGGAGACACAGGAGACTGCAAATGTAGGACTCTTGAACAAAAGTGCTGGAGGAACTCAGCGGGTCAGGCAGCATCTGTGGAGGGAATTGGCAGACAACATTCTGAATTGCCGGATATACAATTCAGTTCGATAAAGAAGGGTCTCGACCCTTGGGTTAGATAGAGCTCTAAGGGCTAGTGGAATCGAGGGATATGGGGAGAAGGCAGGCACGGGTTATTGATAGGGGACGATCAGCCATGATCACAATGAATGGCGGTGCTGGCTCGAAGGGCCGAATGGCCTCCTGCACCTATTTTCTATGTTTCTATAACCCGAAGTGTCATCCATTCCTTCTCTCCAGAGATGCTGCCTGTCCCGCTGAGTTACTCCAGCATTTTGTGTCTATTTTTGGTTTAAACCAACAACTGCAGTTCCTTCCTACACATTGTGAATCGCCATCTGTACAATCCTCCACGGATGCTCGCTGGCATGCTGAGTTCATCCAGCTCTTTATGTGTTGCTTAAGGTAAATAAATGGATGTGAATGTTGGCCTGCTTCATTGGTTGTGAAAGCACCATATGAGAAAAGTTTTAAATATCGGGCTGCTAATGGGCAGGATAGTTTATTTTGTCTTTGGCGGTCTGTTCACTGATTTTGGTAAACTTTTAATCCATGAATCATTTTAAAGCTTTTACGGTTATGGTTATTCTTCTGAAATTCGTCAGCTTTTGACTCTTTGGTAGAAGTAGATTGAGTGCGGCGTAGAGACAGCGAGAAAGACTCGAGTTCGCTCTTGATTACCGGACTGTTTGCACGTTCTCCCTGTGACCGTGTGGGTTTTCTCCAGGTGCTCCGGTTTCCTCCCACGTTCCAAAGATGTGCAGGTTTGTAGCCTAATGGCCTGTAAATTGTCCCTCGTGTGTAGGGTGGAACTATTGCATGGGTGATTGCTGGTCTGCGTGGACTTGGTGGACAGAATGTTCTGTTTCCATGCTCTATCTCTAAATTACATCTCACCTGTTCAAAAAAAGATTATTTATTGTGGTTATTTGTTGATTCATTATTGTCATCGGTACCAAGATACAGTGAACAGCTTCTGAAAGCTATCGAGTCAAATCACACGAAAACTGAGGACAATGATACGCATGTAAAAGAGTGAAGCGACTGTCAGTAGATCCGCTTCTGGAACAACATACAAAGAGTCGCCTTGTTGCGGAGCCATTTTGCAACACTCAAATCGCTGCAGATTCTATCTTGTCTTTAAAGAGAGATACATTTCGCCCGACACCTCCGCTCAGTTCGCACTAACCAACCTGATCGCCAACCTGATGGCTCAGCACTTCAACTCCCCCTCCCATTCCCAATCCGACCTTTCTGTCCTGGGCCTCCGCCATTGCCAGAGTGAGGCCCAGCGCAAATTGGAGGAGCAGCACCTCATATTTCGCTTGGGCAGTTTACACCCCAGCGGTATGAACATTGACTTCTCCACTTTCAGACGGTCCTTGCTTTCTCCCTCCTTCCCCTCCCCCTTCCCAGCTCTCCCACAGCCCACTGTCTCCGCATCTTCCTTTCTCCCTCCCCCACCCGACATCAATCTGAAGAAGGGTCTCGACCCGAAACGTCACATATTCCTTCTCTCCATAGATGCTGCCTCACCCGCTGACTTTCTACCTTTGATTTTTGTCTACCTTCGATTTTTCCAGCATCTGCAGTTCTTTCTTATACATTTATTTTTCTCTCGCTTTAAGGCCTGGTGTCCTGATGGCACTGAATTGGTAGGCCTCTGCTATAATTATATTCCGTATTTTATAACAGCATCAGCAGTTACATCAACCAGTTGAAAGGACAAGAGATTATGTGAGCCAAGTTTCATTTTTAATCCTTTTCGGTTGTGAGCAGTCCCATTGAAATCCCCACCCTGCTGCACCCTCATTTTGAACCTATTATTTGCTGTCTTTCTGAAAATACTAGGTTTACAATTTTGTTCATTGCATTCAGCAGAGCTCATTCTGATGTCATTTAAAAAATGAATGAAGACTATATGTCTCATTTATTGTATTAGTGTTACAATAGGTGATGTTCCATAAATAAAAAAGTGTACAAAGACATTTGTGTAAGACAGCTATTCAGTTCACTTGGAGCCGCCCAAAGTCTAGCAAGTTTTGAGAAGAACATTTATATTGTTATCAAAAAGTGTTTTTTTCCCACAGATGTTTCCTCTCATCTGGTGAAATGGAAAGTCAGGGTAGTTTGCATGTAAAATGATTTTCCAATACGAATTGAGCTTGAGGAGTCCCATTGTGTTCCCGCATGGGCCCGCATGAGGGGAATTCACTCAGATGTCAGAATCTGCTGACACTGGACACAGAAGAGTAACACACAGGAGCTGCTTGTTCGTCCAAGACCATTTCTGAAGCATATTAACAGGATACTGAAAATCAGGATTTCCAGTAAAATGTGTGCTTTAAGATGCTCTCTACCCACCAGCTCACAAGAGAATGTCATCTTGGCAAAGCTGTTCACGTAACTTAGCCACAGGTCTTTGCGGTTTCAAGCTAACCAGAATTTGGGTTTGTAATCCAAGCCAACATGCCAGCACTGCCCTTCAATGATTGGGCAATTAAATCAATGCCTGCTTTATTGACTAGAAATCAACAAACTCTTGTAGTATTATTTGAACATGAACTCAAAATGTAATAGTAAAATGCAAAATGTCTTAGTAAAGGTTTATTATTAGTTTCCAAATATTTCCATTATGATACCATGATATCAAGTATTCCGTCTCCCCACTTCACATTCCCCAGTGTTAAACCACCCACCGATCTGCTGGTGCCAAGGAGATAGTCATAGAGACATACAGAGTGGAAACAGGTCCTACGGCCCAACTTGTCCACACCAACCAAAATGTTCCATCTACACTAGTCCCACCTGCCTGCATTTGACCCATATCCCTCTAAACCTATCCTATCATGTACCTGTCTAAATGTTTCTTAAACATTGTGCCAACTTCCTCCGGCAGCTCGTTCCATACACCCACCACTTTTTGTGTAAAATAAAAAGTTACCCCTCGGGTTCCCATTAAATCTTTCCCCCTTCACCAAAATTCTAAGTCCTCTGGTTCTCAATTCTCCTTCTGTGGGCAAGAGATTCTGTGTTAACCCAATCTATTCCTCTCATGATTTTGTACGCCTCTATAAGATATGCACATTTTGCACAGCTCGCCACTCAAACTGAAGAAGGACTTCAGGGGCTGATGGACAGACTGTCTCATACTTTCAACGAATACCGATTGACAATCAGAGTTAAAAATGCAGCTGCCATGGGTCAGGACATTCCACTCCCCCCTCCAGTAGAGTATGGCTGTCCTCAGCCAATGGATATTTGATGCAAGACGGAGATGCAAGGAATTGCAGATGCTGGAATCTTGAACAAAATGCAAAGTGCTGGAGGGTTGGGCAGCTTGAAGGGAAAAAAAATACACATGGCTGTAATATCGAGTCCTTACAGCGCCAGAGACCCGGGTGCGATCCTGACTATGGAGTTTGTACGTTCTCCCTGTGAATGCGTACATTTTCTCCGGATGCTCCACTTTTTTCCCACACTGCAAAGACATACAAGTTTATAGGTTAATTGGCTTGGTAAGTTGTAAATTTGTCCATAGTGTGTAAAGGGTGATCGCTGGTCGGCGTAGATATGGTGGTCCGAAGTGCCTGCATCTCTAAAGTCTAAGGATTTTGGGTCGGAACATGGTCAAACAGCAAGATTCACAAGGGGGGGGGGGGGTTGGATCTGACTGAGCCACCATCAGTGAGAGGAATAGAACTTCTTAGTAGGTGCACATAAGATGATTTTGCATTGGAGCAGTAAAATGACGACTGGATGCTGGAAGAAAGTACTTAAGTGCTGGATGAACTCAGCGGGTCATTTGATTTATTTAATGCAAAGTTTCCGACATTGTGTCCAGATTGTCAGGCAGCTTATTGATGATTCACTCTTTGACTTTAAAGGCTTGCGGGAGTCCTGCCTGCACCAAATCCTTGGATAAGCATTGGCTTTATAAAGTTGAGGTTTGAATGAAAAACACCAACCTACGCTCAGTGTGCGAAGTTCCCCATGGTTTGCATTGGACTCGGGTTGAAAACCAACGGGGTGAAAATGGCCACCTGCAAATATGATTTTTTTTTTAAACCACATAACCAATGAAGAACCGGCCTTGAATTCTTTGACCTTAGCCAAAAATAATACTTTATCACCCAGCTCATGAAATATTTGATTCAGGGTTCCAATGTTTCAACCTTATACAAAAGTTTTGAAGAGGTTTTTCTTGAATTCTTCAAATGTTTGTTTTGAAGCGTGTGTCTTCCTTGGTTTAATTACAGGGAATTGTTATCTAGCAAAGTTTTGTTGTTTGCTGTTTAATCAAGAGGATAATGAGATCGGATGGGGAAAGTGGACTAAGGCACAGGATCAGCCGTGATCTTGCTGGAAGGCTTGATGGTCTAAGGCCAACTCCCTGTATTTATGGTCTTGTTATTTGTGGAGGTGCACCATGGAAGGAATGTGGAAAGAACGCCACCACTGTAGCTTTCTGTTATTCCTTGGTCCGGATCAGTAGATTCAATATAAATCTGTTCCATCTTCTGAAAGCACCAAGGCAAATTCCTTGTATTTGAATACGTGGCCAATAAACTTATTCATTCATTCATTCAGACCTTATTGCCCATTTTACTCTTTGGTCTCAATTATACCTTTTGCATGTTAGAAGTGCCATATGTTCTGCTCAATTCTGTAGATTTGTTTTTAATTTGGTGTCTTGCAAACGAATTGAAATGTAACACAAAAGATGTAATCCAGAACGCTGCCTGGAATCGATGGTATTTAACTGCAAGGAGAGTTTGGGCAAACTCGGATTGCTTTCTCTAAAGTGTCGGGGATAGTAGTAGTAGTATAAAATTATGAGAGGCATAGATAGGGTAGACAGTCAGAACCTTTTTCCCCCAAAGTGGAAATGTACATCACTGGAAGGCATATCTTTCAGCACAAGTTTTCCACATTCCTTCCATGGTGCACCTCCACAAACCTCCACATAATTTGAGATTTCTAATTAAAAAAAAATCACATGTGGTTAAAGTGCACATTGTCAGATTTTAATAAAGGCCATTTTTATACATTTTGGTTTCACCATGTGGACACCTGGAATGTGCTGCCTGGGGTGGTGTGAAGGCAGATACGATAGTGGCTTTTCAATAGGAGCATGGATATGCAGGGAATGGAGGGATTTTGATCGTGTCCAAGCAAAGGAGATTAGTTTAACATGGCATCACGTTTGGCACTGACATTGTGGAATGAGGAGCCTATTCTGTTCTACGACCTTGTATTCATTTAGCATTCTTTTCATTTCATAAGATTATAAGCAGAATTAGGCCATGTGGCCCATCAAGTCTACTCTGCCATTCAACAAAATACTAAACATGACTACTTTCATTTACATGACATTGCTGTGTCCCAAACATTATGGTGCCCTGAAATGGGGGGACTATGTATAAACACAGCTGTAATTTCTACATGGTGAAACCAAAATGTATAAAAATGGCCTTTATTAAAATCTGACAATGCACTTTAACCACATGTGATTTTTTAAAATTACAAATCTCAAATTGTGGAGTACAGATGCAAATAAATAAATGATGGGTCTTTGTCCCAAACATTATGTAAGGCACTGTACAAAGCATGTACAACTAACAAGTCACGTCTGAAATAAAATAAAACTAAAATGCAGCTGTGTGCCTGCACACAAATCCCATAAATGATGATGAGTTACTTGACCAGTTAATCTGTTCATGAGTAAAAGGCAAACTCCTGGAGATACTCAGCTGGTCAGGCAGCATCTGTCCTTTGGGGTGGCACGGTGGCGCAGCGGTAGAATTGCTGCTTTTCAGCGCCAGATAAGCAGGTTTGATCCTGACTGCAGGTGATGTCTGTCCTGAGTTTGTACGTTCTCCCTGAGCCCGTGATGATTTTCTCTGGGTGCTCTGATTTCCTCTCATTTTCCAAAGACATGCAGATTTGTTGGTTAACTGGCCTCTGTAAATTGCCCCTGGTATGCAGGATGCGAAACTGAGATAGCAGAGCTAATGTACGAGTGACTGTTGGTGAGCACGGACTGGGTGCACCATAGGGCCTGTTTCTACGGCTATCTCTAAAGCTAAGGCAGTGAAGTACAGTTAAAACAATTTTTTGTATTCTAGCCAAACATATCGGCTTAGTTTAGTTTTTTGTCACATGTACTGAGGTACAGTGAACATGTTTTGTTGGGTGCAATCCAGTCAGCGGAAAGACAATACATGATTACATTCGAGCCATTTACAGTGTATCGATACATGTTAAGGGATAATGTTTTGTGCAAGGTAATCAGATATGCCATACATAGATACAATCACTTCGAACAAAGTACAATAGGTCGAGCAAATACAGTATGCAAAATATGGATCTCCACATAGTAGCGCATCAGTTCCACAGACAAAGTCCAATGTGCGCAATGGGGTAGGGCTGAATTGGATAGTATCCTAGCTGTTCAGAAGTCTGATAACAAAGGGGAAGAGGCTGTTCCTGAGTCTGCCAAGGTATACGTTCAAGCTTCTGTACCTTCTGCTTGGGAGCAGGGAGAAAGAGGAATGACCGGGGTGGGACGTCTTTGATTATTACCCTGTCTGCTTTTCCAAGCCATCATGAAGCACCATATATCTGTGCCAGGGCTCCAAGACAGCTTGGTTCCTATGATTTTAAAACTCTCTTGTCAGCCATGCTGATCACTAACATTTGGAATTCCCTCATAAAGTGCCATTTCCTCTGCTAACTTGCTTGTTTCTCTTTTTTTTTCTCCACCCTTAGTTTTTCTTTCCCCTTCTTCTCCCCCTCTTCCATCCCTTGTCCCACTCCAGCCATTCCTCCATCTCCCTGACCCCGTCAGACAGAAGATCTGTCTTCCCCTCTGTTATCAGACTTCTGCATCTGGGATGCTGTCCGATTCACCTCTACCCCATTGTGGACATTGGATTTTGTCACTGAAACTATTTTGCTACAATGCTGAGAACTATATCCTGCACTCTGTATCTTCCCCTTTGCTCTGCCTATTGTAGTTGAGTTTGACGATGGTATTTATGTGTAGATGGACACACAAAGCTGGAGTAACTGAGCGGTGCAGACAGCATCTCTGTAGAAAAGGGATAGGTGACGTTTCGGGTCGAGACCTTTCTTCTGACCTATTCCTTTTCTCCAGAGATGCTGCCTGACCTGCTGAGTTACTCCAGCTTTTTGTGTCTATCCATCCTCTGTTTCAACCAGCACCTGCAGTTCCTTCCTACACGTTGTATTTATGTGTGGTTGGTTATGTGCTATTATCTGATCTGATTGGATAGCATGCAAAACAAACCATTTTTGGAAAGGTGACATTAATAAACCTAAGTCACAGATGCTCGTCAACACCAACCGCCCCATTATATTGTCAACTGATGTTTGACAACACTCCTGTGAAGTGATTTGGGATGTTCTACAATATTAACAATCATATATACATTTTATTTTAACTTTTAACTTCTGAGCATTGCTTCTCGGAAATCTGCAACAGAGTCTATAAAACATTGTTAATGTTAAAATTACACTGGCACCTACATGGAACTTCCATGAAAAGTTGCCAGACCTCCTTTGAATTTCTGAAATGAAATCTTCAGAAATGTGTAATACAAGGCAAAAAAATGCAAATCTGCTTTATTTTTGTTCATTGAACACCGATGCCAGCTTAAATATTACAAACAGAAAAAACAAAATTCCATAGACTTAAGGGTTTTAAAGTATTAACTTGGCTGACTGAGCACCAGCCATTGTTCGTCTTCTGGCCATTTTGGTGCTTGCTTTTAGTTACTGCCACTCTTGTTATCATGGTAGGAACTAAGTTTGGATTGCTCTAGTCTTGCTGTGTTAAGCAAAATCAAACTGTACCGCCATTGTCCTGCAAGCCCCTCATTGTACAGCACTGTGGGGGGGGGGGGGGGGGGGAAAACATAAAAGAAAATGAAACCTATAAGTTTACTGTGGTATTGAAAGGAATACATTGTTCTGCTTGATTCATTGTGCAAGTGAAAGGTTTGTTCATCAGTGGTTTCAGCAATTTGAAACCAATCTATTTTACTTGGTTTTGTTTTTAAAAGGATTTCAATTCTCTTATTATTGATGCAAGACTTCCATCACCATTATTCTTTCCCGTTCAAATCTACGGGGAGGAGGGTGTCGGCCAAGCTTGGCCTCGAGTTTGCACCGTGCATTTCTGTCTCCGCTGGTTTTGCAAAATCGGTCATATTTTTTAAATTGACTCTATAAATCCTCCCCAGCTAGACAGGGCTCTGAAAGATAGCGGAGTCAGGGGATGTGGGGAGAAGGCAGGAACGGGGTACTGATTGTGGATGATCAGCCATGATCACCTTGAATGGCTCGAAGGGCCGAATGGCCTAATCCTGCAACTATTGTCTATTGTCTAAGATGCCCACCTTTGCTGGCCCACATCTCAGAGCCTGACTGCTCAAAGTGGAGATGAAGCATTCTGGATGGAATTAAGAACTTCAAGGCTACATTTAGAGTTCAGAGGTCCAGGCATGGCGGGAATGTCATATGCTGAGGGAATGGAGCGGCTGGGCTTGTATACTCTGGAGTTTAGAAGGATGAGGGGATCTTATTGAAACATATAAGATTATTAAGGGTTTGGACACGCTAGAGGCAGGAAACATGTTCCCGATGTTGGGGGAGTCCAGAACCAGGGGCCACAGTTTAAGAATAAGGGGTAAGCATATAGAACAGAGACGAGGAAACACTTTTTCACACAGGAAGTTGTAAGCCTGTGGAATTCTCTGCCTCAGAGGGTGGTGGAGGCCAGTTCTCTGGATACTTTCAAGAGAGAGCTAGATAGGGCTCTTAAAGATAGCCCTGTCAGGGGATATGGGGAGAAGGCAGGAACGGGGTACTGATTGTGGATGATCAGCCATGATCACATTGAATGGCTGGAAGGGCCGAATGGCCTACTCCTGCACCTATTGTCTATTGTCTACTAACTCTGTGCACGGTTATCCCAGAGTTGGTGGAAACTTTACACTAACTCCGTGCATGGTTATCCTGGAGTTTGGGGAAGAGTTATGCAGCTGCGACCAATAGGGGGGAAGCAACCAATCTAGCCCCTTTTCATCCCCTGAAGACCATATACCAGAAAGAAGGGGACGACAGAGTAGAGCAGCAATGACGGTAGAAGAGAGAACCAAAGTCTGGCCTGCCGTGCCCTCAAGGTCGACCGTAGGAGGTGTCTCTGGGACATAAAGGTCAACGGGCTAGGAGAGGGTTGATCCAGACATCCAAAGAAGGCAAGGGGCGGAGGCCCTGCAGCAGCCTGAGGCTCGCCTGTATCCGGCGCGGACTGGATTTGGAAATTGGTGTCAAAACTTGGCGTTCTCACTGAACTATTTCTATGCACTTTGCTAATCGGTGATTGTGCTGGGGTTTGGCAATCCTTTACTGAACTGTATGCACCACAAAGGATTTTACTCTGCGTTTGTACATGTGACAGGAAAGCACCATTCATCTCCCATGGTTTCATCCAACATCGTACCTGTCTGTTGAAGTCTACTATCCCCACAATTGTTCCACCAGTCACCTCACAACCCGCAAAAGTGGAGTGGAAGTGAGTCGTCTTCAGTCCTGAGGGACATTCTAAGAAGACTAGTTTATGTACAATTTGGTCCCAGTGATCATCTTTTTATAGGTCTCAGGTGACGCTGACCTATACGTAGATCTTTGTGTTGCCATCTCTGTGGAAACAGAAGTTTAGGGGTAACATGAGGGGGAACTTCTTTACTCAGAGAGTGGTAGCGGTGTGGAATGAGCTTCCAGTGGAAGTGGTGGAGGCAGGTTCGTTGGTATCATTTAAAAATAAATTGGATAGGCATATGGATGAGAAGGGAATGGAGGGTTATGGTATGAGTGCAGGCAGGTGGGACTAAGGGAAAAAAGTTGTTCGGCACGGACTTGTAGGGCCGAGATGGCCTGCTTCCGTGCTGTAATTGTTATATGGTTATATTATATGGTTATGAAAAGGAATAGGTGATGTTTTGGGTCGAGGCCCTTCTTCAGGGGAGAGAGAAATGAGAGATATGTAAAGGTATAAAATTATGAGAGGAATAGATCGGATAGATGCACAAAGGTGAATCGAGGACCAGAGGACATTGGTTTAAGGTGAAAGGGAAATGATTTATTAGGAATCTGCGAGGTAACTTTTTCACACAAAGGGTGGTGGGTGTATAGAACAAGCTGTCAGAGGAGGTAGGTGCGGCTTGGACTATCCCAACGTTTAATAAGCAGTTAAACAGGTACTTGAATAGGACAGGTTTTGAGGGATATGGACCAAATGCAGGCAGGAGGGACTAGTGTTGCTGGGACATGTTGGACGGTGTGGGCAAGTTGGGCTGAAGGGCCTGTTTCCACACTATATCACTCTGATTAAGAACAAATAATTGAAAGGTATTGAAACGTTATATACCTTATATTCATTTGTTCAATGTTCCTTTTCATATCTCTCATTTCTCTCTCCCCATAGTCTGAAATAGGGTCTCGACCCAAAACGTCACCAAAATGTCTTTATTCTTTGGAGCGCAGAAGGTTAAGGGGGTACTTGATAGAGGTCTTTAAAATGATGAGAGGGATAGACAGAGTTGACGTGGATAAGCTTTTCCAACTGAGAGTAGGGAAGATTCAAACAAGAGGACGTGACTTGAGAATTAAGGGACAGAAGTTTAGGGGTAACATGAGGGGGAACTTCTTTACTCGGAGAGTGGTAGCTGTGTGGAATGAGCTTCCAGTGGAGGTGGTAGAGGCAGGTTCGATTTTATCATTTAAAAATAAATTGGATAGTTATATGGACGGGAAAGGAATGGAGGGTTATGGTCTGAGTGCAGGTAGATGGGACTAGGGGAGAATAAGTGTTCGGCACAGACTAGAAAGGCCGAGATGGCCTGTTTCCGTGCTGTAATTGTTACATGGTTATATGGTTATTCCTTTTCTCCAGAGATGCTGCCTGATCTGCTGAGTTAATCCAGCTTTTTGTGTCTATCTGGTGTAAACCAGCATCTATAGTTCCTTCCTACACATTGTGTTGCCACCTATTTGGGGACTGTAATGTTATATATTCTTCCTGTGAGCGTGTAAATCTGATTCGAGCTTACCTTTCCATAGCAGTGACGAGAAGTAGCTTAACATCCACTGGTTATCACATAGTAATGTTGAGGGGGGCTGGTGGATGGATAAGGAGTCCATTCTAGTAATTGTATACCACTTTAGAGGTGGATTACCAGTCACTGACATTGATAGTGTCTATGCACATCTTACAAGTTAAACTGTCCATTCAAAGACAAAAGAGAACAGGAATCTAGCTTGCATGAAATGAGAAATATGGGGATATTTTTATCTGTCGATGTCTACTTGGATATTTTAAAACATTTTTGCTTTTATCTTGGATTGGTTGGGAAAGTGCTGAATGAACAGTAAAACCTACTAGACGGTTCAAGTGCCTTGCTGACAGATACCATCAGTTTACCTTATTACATTGATATTCTGAGCCAAGACCCTCCTTTTAATAACTCCATTAACAGCTTTCAGCAACTTTTCTATTATTCCCAGGGTACACATCCTTGAAAATTCAAATACCAAGGGTGACGAAATAAGCTCTGTGTAGCGTGGAGTGAAGAACGTTAGTGTGGTTTGCAGGACGTGGCATTTCTGGCTATCTTGGCGTTTATTGCCTCTCTCTAATTGTCCTCTGATCTGCTATTCACTGGGGAGAGTTACATATGGAGTTGCATATGGGTCAAAACCGATTCCCTGAAGAACATGCATGAATTGGATCAATTCTCATAGTCACTAATAGCAACATTTTTCATGGAGATTTATTTAACCAAATTGAGTTACCCAGCACACTGACGCAGCGGTAGAGTTGCTGGTTTTCAGCGGCAGAGACCCGGGTTCGATCCTGTGTACGGGTGCTGTCTGTACATAGCTTGTGCGTTCCCCATATCACCGCGTTGGTTTCCTCTGAGTGCTCTGGTTTCCTCCCACACTCCAAAAATGTACAAATGTGTAGAAAGAAACTGCAGATGATGGTTTAAATTGAAGATAAACTCAAAGCTGGACAATGGACAATAGGTGCAGGAGTTGGCCATTCGGCCCTTCGAGCCAGCACCACCATTCAATGTGATCATGGCTGATCATCCCCAATCAGTACCCTGTTCCTGCCTTCTCCCCATATCCCCTGACTCCGCTATCTTTAAGAGCCCTATCTAGCTCTCTCTTAAAAGTAGAGGTGCACAACCTTTTACCCGAAAGCCTTGGGATCAGACACTTTTCGTAATTCGGAATTTTTCGGCTTTCGGAATGGAAGATTTTTAGCGTAGATTTTAATGGCTGGCTCAGTGGTAGAGTGCTCGGCTCATGTCCGCAAGGTCGCAAGTTTGCGCCTCGATCCCGGCAGTTACTCGATCGCGAGTTTGAGTCTTCAATGTAGTTTTTTCTTGCAGAATAGGGAGGGTTAGGCTGGGATCATTCTCTGCGAGATGATCTTAGTGCGGGAGACAAGTGTAGGAGAGGTGTACTGACTGTGTGAGCAGAACTTTGGAAGTGATTGCCCACCATTCTCAAAAGCTGCTGTGTCTCCCTGTCCCTGGGATAGCAGGGGGCGATCAAACAGCACAATACCCCCCTCCCCCTCCAACTCCAGAGGAATCCGCTCCCCGATGGGCCGCTACGGCGACAAGTGGCAGTTCGCCCACAGCCCGAGCTGCGCCACCCCAAGAACAAGACGTACCTTGCACACCATCAGCTTCTGCCCCTACTGTTCCTCTGGAGTTGGAGCGGGGCTGGGCTGGCAGTTGCTGAGTCTTGGATCTCCGTGCTTGCAGTGTGCCTGGGGAGGGTCGGTGTCCCGTTGGTCCTGGACGTCTCCGTTAACTGGCACTGACCTGCTGGCATCGACGCGTGAAGACAGTGCCAAAGCCCCCGCGCCGGGCAATGGCGGGAGCTGGAAGGGGAGGAAGGGTTCACACACATGGCCGGGAAGCATAGGGGTGTAGGTGGGGTGAAACTGAAGGGAGCGACAAGCGCTGCTGCCTCCCCTGAGTTAAAATTTCCCACGCAAGAATCATGATAACACGGTATCGTGATTCTTGCTTGGAACTTTTTTACTCAGCGGCAGTCCACATTGTCATTCTCCCGGCAATATACCCTCACCTTCTCTTATAATGGGGTTAGTTCCCCTTTCTTCGAGGACCGACCAGAGGCGCCGCTGTCACCTCTGCGGGCCGCCCTCGGTGAACGTCTTCAAGGATCGAAAAAATGTCCGCTATTTGGAGCTTTTCGTTATTTGGAATTTCGGATAAAAGGTTGTGCACCTGTATCCAGAGAACTGGCCTCCACCGCCCTCTGAGTCAGTTATTAAAGATGGGAGCCAGGTTCTATTGTTCCTTACTATACATCAATAATCAGGATCTGTCCAAGCGATGAATCTGAAGAAAGGTCTCCACCCAAAACATCGCCTGGCCGTTCCCTCCACACATCTGCCTGAATTGCTGAGTCCCTCAAGTACTTTGTGTTAAGCTCAAGATTTCTGGATTTTGCAGTTGTGTATGTCTCCAAGTATCTATCCTAATCCCATTTTCCAGCAGTTGGTCCATAACATTCTACACCATGATATTTCAAATGCACATCTCAGTACTATAATGTTGTGAGATTTAGTGTGGAAACAGGCCCTTCAGCCCTCTGAGTCCACACGGACCAGTGATCCGTGCACATTAACACTTTCCTACACACACTAGGGATAATTTATATTTATGCCAAGCAAATTAACCTGCAAACCTCTACATCTTTGAATATGTGTGGACCATGGTGGGGCTCGGGGAATGAGGTCAGGCAGAGGGGTGGTATTGAAATTGGAGAGTTCAATGTTCACACATTGGGTTTAAGAAAGGAGCTTGACATTAATTTGGCGACCGGGGATGTGATAAAAAGGAACTATGGATGCTGATTTATACCATAGATAGACAGAAAATGCTGGAGTAACTCAGCGGGTCAGGCAACATCTCTGGAGAAAATAGGGAGGTGACATGTCAGGTCGGGACTGTCCAAGTGATGGCTCCATCGAGTGTGGCAGCCTCACCTAGCAGCTGTTCGTCCTTTCATCCTTTTTAAAATTTTTAATCTGTCAAAGTTTTGTTTTGGTTGCCTTTTAGTCTTTTTTATGTGGGGGTGGGGATCACAGTCGCTACCTGGTCGAGGAGGCGTCTTTCATCCGAGCCGCATCTTCGCCCCTTCCTTGCAGCCTACCATCTGGATTGGCGCGGCCTTTCCTTACCGGAGCTTCAGCTTCAGCAGCGGCGCAGCACTGAAGTACCATCGCGGAGCGGGCGATGCTTTACTAGGGTCGCCGTGTTGGAAGCCTCGGAATGCTGGGACTGCCGACTCTAACATCGTGGAGATGTGGTCTGCAGAGCTTCCAGCCGCGGGCGACGCTGACTTTAACATCGCGGAGTCCTGGGATCTTTTGCCGAGGATCGCCAGTGTTGGAGCTCGGCCCAGCTCGGCCTGTGGTCTCCGGTAGGAAGCGGCCAATTCGGATCTCCAAGCCGCTGAGAGTGTTCTTCCAACACCGGAGTTCCATTAGCCGGCGAGAGGGCCTGAAACATCGGGCCGCCGTTGCGGCGACTGCGGAGGCCTCAATAGGCCCCGACCACAGGTGAACAAGAGGAAAAGGACTGAACTTTGTTGCCTTCCCTCACAGTGAGAAACATTGAGTCCGCTGTGGGGGGAAAGTTTTTTATGCTTAATGTTAAACTCCATAGTGTTGTGTTTATCTTATTTGCGTGCTGCATGGTAACTCAAATCTCACTGCACCAATTGGTGTACGTGACAATAAATGTCCTTTGTCCTATGTCCTATGGATCCACCTTCAGTCTCATGACTTCAGTCATGCCCCGACCCAAAATCTCGCCTTTCAATTAGTTCCAGAGATGCTGCCAGACCCCTGAGTAAATCCAGCACTTTGTGTCTAACACAGGATGCGATGTTTGCTGTTCCCCAAACACGAGTTTGATACAACTGAGTTATGAAAATAGAAAAAGGTCAATAAAAGGAAAGCAATTTTTGATGTGGTTTCAGTTGTTTAATAAATTGATTCATTCCCCTTGACTACTTTCCCCGCAAATGCCTGAAGTCATGTTCTTAAACCTGGCCAGAGTCTGTGATCACTTAACCAATCACTTCTATTGGAAAGCATAATCATTATCCCGAGATTTACTACACAGCAACTTGCAGAAAGGATGAAGTGAATGTTAGCTTATCACTCAATTAACTTAACTATCGTGCTGTGGTAATTACTTAGATTATTGCAATGTGTATATTATTATCAGTGCAGTCTGATCTTCAGTGAAGCCGCGTTACTTTGGAAGTAGAGAAGAATCAACCACTTAGTATAATTTAGCAAACACGGCGCCAACAATATCAGTCATGCTGTAAAAGAGAATCAGTGGTTGAATATTCAGGAAATTGTCATGTCTGTTTTAATAAATAAAACTCCCAGCACCTGGATGGCACCTGGATTTGTGCATGGTTTTGAATCGTAAAAATACAAACTACCACCCACTCCTCCCATGATATAAACATCTTTGTGGAACTCTGGGTTTCAGTGTAGACAGGATGTTGAGATGTCTGCAGAAGGGTCCCGACCCGAAACATCGCCTATTCACATCCTTCAGAGATGCTGCCTGACCCGCTGAGTTACTCCAACACTCTGCGTCTTTTTTTGCAACTGCAGTCTCTTGTGTCCACATTACAACTTGTTTGCTCTTGTCACGATAGGTGCAATAGCGGCATTTCAGATGCGTTTGACTAGCCCAGTGGATATGGAGGGATGTGGATTCCACGCCGGCAGAAGAGATTAGTTTAAAGGTCTCATGTTCTGCATGGATAATTTGGGCTGAAGGGCAGAACCTTTATGTTATCTGTCATGTGTACCGAGATACAGCAAGTTTGGTAGCAATGCCAATTTTGATAAGGAGACATGCTGACTGGTTGCATCGTGACCTAATTCGGCAACTTGAGCGTCCAGGAGCGGAAAAGGCTGCAAAGAGTTGTAAACACTGCCCAGGCCATCACCGGCTCTGACCTCCCCACCATCGAAGGGATCTATCGCAGTCGCTGCCTCAAAAAGGCAGCCAACATCATAAAGGACACACAACATCCTGGCCACACACTCATCTCTCCATTGCCATCAGGTAGAAGGTACAGGAGCCTGAAATCTGTTACATCCAGGTTCAGGAAGAGCTGCTTCCCCACAGTCATCAGGCTATTAAACACATCATCAAACAAACTCAGAAGGGTTTCGGCCCGAAACGTTGCCTATTTCCTTCACTCCATAGATGCTGCTGCACCCGCTGAGTTTCTCCAGCATTTTTGTGTACCTTCGATTTTCCAGCATCTGCAGTTCCTTCTTGAACACTCTGAACTATAACAGCTTAGTGCACTTTATCTGTTTATTTATGCGTGTATATATATGGTCTATGCTATATAGACACACTGATCTGTTCTGTATTTACGCTTACTATATTCTGTTGTGCTGCAGCAAGCAAGAATGTCATTGTCCTATCTGGGACACATGACAATAAACTCTCTTGACTTGACTCTTGAGATGGCACAATAAATACAAGCTGTGCATACAAGTTGCTCCCTCTCTTTAGCCCACCCAGTTTTCATTTGTGCTGAATTTCCTGCTTGCAGTGCACAAGCTACAATTGCCGACATTTACACCTGTTTATGGGCATTCTGAGAACTAGTTTAAGGTGAGAGGGGAAAGATTTAATAGGAACCCGAGGGGGGGCTTTTTCACACAGGGAGTGGTGAGTATATGGAACAAGCTGTCAGAGGAAGTAGTTGAGGCAGGTACTAAAACATTTAACACATTTGGCCAGGTATACAGAAAGGAAATATTTAGGGGGATGTGGGCCAAATACAGGCAAATGGGACTAGTTTAGATGTGGCAACTTGGTTCACATTGACGAGTTGGGATGAAAGACCCGTTTCCGTGATCTATGAATCTATGGTCCAATTCCATGGTATTTTGTGCTTTATGGTACAGGTCTAATATTACCCTGCATTTTCATGATTTGTTTTCATTTGTGTTGCCTCAATAGCATGTGTTTGGGGACGGGTTTTTAGAAGACTTTATGATTTTGCTTATTTGCTATCTGTTGTCAGAAAACACTAATATGTGTAAACTCTGAACAAGCAAGTTTAAAACATCAATATCAGACATGTTGATACTACTGGTGATTAAGTCTTTTATTCTGAATTGTTGTAAAATAATCCCTGATCAAAACAAAATTTTCACCAAAAATTCATCGTATTAAATGCATCAAAGTGGAAGAAATTCCCAGTTTATAAAAGGATTGTTAATTGAATCATATTGAGCACAATCCATTTAAGTATGGCTTTGCGATCTCTGCTGATACGGGGCAAAGCTCAATCAACTGAAACCCCCACCCCACCATCGTTCCTCAATTGAGTTGTGCATTCATGTGACCAGTACTCCATCGTAGGCAATTTAAATTGATCATACATTCCCAAGCTTGGTTTAGGTCACGTGTACAGAGCTCCAGTGAAAGGCTTTGTTTTGATAGAATAAAACTAAAAGAAAAGATGTATAACATAGCAAAGAGTAGCCGGAAGCCAGAGGATTGGGAAACTTTCATAGGACAACAGAAGGAAACAAAACGGGCAATACGGGCTGAAAAGATGAAGTACGAGGGGAAGCTGGCCAGGAATATAAAGGACAGTAAAAGCTTCTTTAGATATGTTAAGGGAAAAAGAGTAGCAAAGTCAAATGTGGGTCCCTTGAAGGCAGACACGGGTGAAATTATTATGGGCAACAAGGAAATGGCAGAAGAGTTAAATAGGTACTTCAGATCTGTCTTCACTAAGGAAGACGCAAACACTCTCCTAGATGTACTGGAGGACAGAGGATCTAAGGGGGTAGAGGAACTGAAAGAAATTTTCATTAGACAATAAATTTGTATTGTATTGTATTGGATAGGCTAATGGGCCTGAAGGGGGATGAATTCCCTGCCACAGAGGGCAGTGGAGGCCAAATCACTGGATGGATTTAAGAGAGAGTTAGATAGAGCTCCAGGGGCTAGTGGAGTCAAGGGATATGGGGAGAAGGCAGGCACGGGTTATTGATTGGGGACGATCAGTCATGATCACAATGAATGGCGGTGCTGGCTCGAAAGGCCGAATGGCCTCCTCCTGCACCTATTTTCTATGTTTCTATGCATGCTATCCGAACAGTTCAAATACATCATGCATCTATACAATCAAATCAAACTCATTAGAAAGAGCAATGAGGAAGAAGATGCCAAGTGCAGAATATAGTTCTCCGCATGAAAGACCATCTGTCTCATAGAGAAACTCCATCGTCCGCAGTGGTGTAGGGGTGAATTGGACTGTACCCTAGCTTATGGAAGAACCGTTCCTGAGCCTGTTGCTGGTGCTGCTGGCAAAGAAAGAACGGAAGGGGAAATGCTTGGACCACTTGGCACATGGAAAGAGAAAGAGTTAGGTTTAGGTTTTTTTATTGCCAGGTGTACCAAGACATTGGTGAAAAGCTTTTGTTTAATACTATACATGAATAGAATCAAGCCAAACATGAGTACAGGATAGAGTGAAGGGGGATAACAGTTTGCAAGTTAAAACTGGGGTTAGAAGGATGAGGGGGATCTTATAGAAACAGAAAATTATAAAAGGACTGGACAAGCTGGATGCAGGAAAAATGTTCCCAATGTTGGGCGAGTCCAGACCCAGGGGCCACAGACTTAGAATAAAGGGGATGCCATGATCACAACGAATGGCGGTGCTGGCTCGAAGGGCCGAATGGCCTCCTCCTGCACCTATTTTCTTTGATTCTAAAAAAAGTTGTCCGATTGCATTGGATGAAAGATCCTCTCTGAGACCATCACACAAAGTGCCGCCATACTTCAGTGCCATCTTGCAGTTAATATTTCATGTTGCCTTAGGTTACAATGAAGAGCCTTCGACCTGAAACTGACCACTTCACCCTCCGCAAATACTGCCTGACCAGCTGAATGTTTGCGGCTTTTCTCCATTTGTCTCTCAAGCTAGAAGCAATGAGTAAGAACGTTCACTGCATTTATGCAATGTCTATAGCTCAGTAAAACGTCGCAAGGCTCCTCAAAACCCGGATCGAAACATGTGGCTCAGACATGGAAGATGTGTCTGATTTTTGGACAAGGAGGAAGGATTTAATTAGCGTAATTAAGGAAAGAATGAAGGTTTCTGGGGGGAATTCAGGAAGTTGCATCATCGGGAGGTGTGACAATAGTTCGTGCCGATAAGGTAATTGGCTATAACTAATGCAACAAGGTTTTGGCTCTGGTAATAGTTGAGTTAGTGTGGAAAGTGGAGCTAAATTCTTTCTTAGAAACTGCATGCTAGAATAAATGTCTCACGGAAGTAAATCCATTCTGTGCTCAGTCCGGCAGTTTGTAGGTCAGGCTGAAGGGAATGGATTGGAAACCAAAGATAATCTTACGACATGATAATCATTATTAGTTGTTTTTTTTAAGTTTAGAAACGGGCACTTCGGCCCACTGAGTCCACGCCGAGCAGTGATACCCGCACACTAATACTATCCTACACACACCAGGGACAATTTACAATTATACCAAGCCAATCAGCCTACAAACCTGTATATTGGACTGCGGGAGGAAACTGGAGCTTCCCGTGCAGGTCAAGGGGAGAACGTACAAACTCCGTACAGATAGCACACGTAGTCAGGACCATACCCAGGTATCTGGTGCTGTAAAACAGCAACGCTGCTGCAGCGCCACTGTGCCGCCCTACTATACACAGGATTCAGTTGTTAACCTGGAGATTAATAAGTCCAGTGCATGATCATGTATCTTCAAGCTAAGAGCCATAGTCATACGTCGTGGAAACGGGCCCTTTGGTCCAACCTGCCCAAGTCTAGCAACATGCCAAACTATACTTGTCCCACTTGCCTGCTTTTGGCCCATGTCCTTCTAAACCTGTCCTATCGTTTCGGCCCGAAACGTCGCCTACTTCCTTCGCTCCATAGATGCTGCTGCACCCGCTGAGTTTCCCCAGCAATTTTGTGTACCCCCTATCCATGTACCTGCCTGAATGTTTCGTAAATATTGTGACACTGCCTGCCTCAACCACCTCCTCCTGCAGCTCGTTACATACACCCACCGCCCTTTTTGTAAAAAAAGGATAGCCCTGCGGTTCCAATTAAATCTCCGCCCCCCCCTCTCACCTTAAACCCATGTCTTCTGGTTCTCGATTTGCCTACTTAGGACAAGAGACTCTGTGCATCTACCGGATCTATTCCTCTCATGGTTTTGTACACCTCCATAAGATCACCCCGCATCCTCCTGCTCTCCAAGTAATAAAGTCCAAGCCTGCTCAACCTCTCCCTCTAGCTCAGGCCCTCGAGTCCTGGCAACATCCTCGTAAATCTTCTCTACACCCTTTGCAGCTTGATAACATCTTTCCTATATAACATGATTGGAGAGATAAGATGAACATCTCGAACCTTACCTTTTTAGTCTGTTTTATTACTGATCGGCCCAGATGTACGTGAGCCCGTGTCACTGCTCTCTTTGTTGCAGGCATTTGTCAAGTATGATTAATCAGCTGATTGCTTCAGTAACCTAAGCAATTCAAGAAAATAAGGGCTGCTTTTGAGAGAGGTGCCAGAGTGTCATATCACTCCTACCTGGAATGTGTGAGAAGTTATTTTTGTTATGTAGATTTTATGATTACCAGATGACTTGAGGTTTGTGGGAGATGCTATCATTTAATCTACTAAATGATAACAAAATGCGTGATTGAGTCATTATATCCTATTTGAATATAGTCTATTCAGGAGCTAGTGGTAATCTACCAATCTGCAGCCAGGCAATTTTCCTGACTTCCTCAACATTGTTCCAAAAGGTGTGGGAGTGGAAGAGTGAGCTAACGAAAACCAAATATTTTTTGTGGTTAGAAGTGGTGGGGAAAAAACACTCCCTGTCTTTTGTAATGGACGCGCGGAGCAGACTGCTAGACAGGGTAGTTGAACTCTGGGTCAGTCCGTGCCTTCAAAGATAGACACAAAATGCTGGAGTTACTCTGGGTCAGGCAGCTTCTCTGGAGAAAAGGAATGGGTGACATTTCAGGTCGAGACCCTTCTTCAGTCAGAGTTGGGGGAAAGAGAAAGGAGAGATATAGATGGTGATATAGACAGAGATAGAACAAATGAATTAAAGATATGCAAAAAAGTAATGATGATCAAGGAAGCAGTCCATTCATTGTTGGCTGTGGGCTAGGTGATAACCAGTTATACCAACAATGGAACTCGGCAAGACAACAGTGAAACTAGTACAACGACTAGGGTGGGACGGGGAGGGACGTGGATGCAAGGGTTACTTGAAGTTAGAGAAATCAATATTCATACTGCTATTTTGCATATCTTTCATTGACAACTGAGAGATCTTCAAAGTGTTGGAAAAAGTGCATATTATTGTGGAGGAGGATTGTTTGATCTCACGATATTAATCCAGACCACGTATCTGAGGGGAAGGAATTAATAGGGAATTAAGAGTGAATTGGGGAAGATTTCTTTCACAGATCCTCAAACTAAAATGCCCATTCTGGTTCATTGCTCTCTGTATTTTTCTCATTTTCTCTTGGTGTATGGTTTTTGAATGCAATTGGGGTTTTTGTTCAAAAATTCAGATGTGCAGCCTACGTCATGGTGCCAAGCGGTTGCAGCGTTAGAGTTGCTGCCTGACAGCACCAAAGTCCCGGGATCGATCCTGACTGTGGATGCTGCCTGTACAGAGTTTGTATGTTCCCCCTGTGACCGCCAGGGTTTTCTCCGGGTGCTCCGGGTTTCTCCCACTCTAAAGACGTACAGGTTTGCAGGTTAATTGGCTTTGGTAAAATTGTACGTCATCCATCACGTATGGATGTGTAACCTTGTACACCGGTCACTGAAAGTTGGCTTACAGGTACAGCAGGCAGTGAAGAAAGCTAATGGAATGTTGGCCTTCATAACAAGAGGATTTCAGTATAGGAGTAAAGAGGTTCTTCTGCAGTTGTATAGGGCTCTGGTGAGACCACATCTGGAGTATTGTGTACAGTTTTGGTCTCCTAATTTGAGGAAGGACATCTTTGTGATTGAGGCAGTGCAGCGTAGGTTCACGAGATTGATCCCTGGGATGGCGGGACTGTCATATGAGGAAAGATTGAAAAGACTAGCTTGTATTCACTGGAGTTTAGAAGGATGAGGGGGATTCTTATAGAAACATATAAATTTATAAAAAGGACTGGACAAGCTAGATGCAGGAAAAATGTTCCCAATGTTGGGCAAGTCCAGAACCAGGGGCCACAGTCTTAGAATAAAGGGGAGGTCATTTAAGACTGAGGTGAGAAAAAAATTTTCACCCAGAGAGTTGTGAATTTATGGAATTCCCTGCCACAGAAGGCAGTGGAGGCCAAATCACTAGATGGATTTAAGAGAGAGTTAAGATAGAGCTCTAGGGGCTAGTGGAGTCAAGGGATATGGGGAGAAGGCAGGCACGGGTTATTGATAGGGGACGATCAGCCATGATCACAATGAATGGCGGTGCTGGCTCGAAGGGCCGAATGGCCTCCTCCTGCACCTATTGTCTATGTTTCTATGGGACGATTGCTGGGCGTCTAAAGTCTAAAGTAAAGATACAAATTCTGATCCATTATTTGTTCATTACCTGTTGTAAATAACTCTTCCAGGCGTGTTTTTGACCTGGCAACCATGACTCCTCCAGATATATTTCAATAGCTGTGGAGTATATTGTAATATCTGGGAGTCCGTTGAAATAAGCATTCAAAATTAAACCTATTTTTAATCTATTTTTTATCTATTTATCTATTTTTTACCTATTCCCATATCCGACCACTGACCACATCTTCCCATCTCCTCCCCTTTAGTCTTTCCGCAGAGATCTCTCCCTCCGTAACTCCCTGGTCAATTTGTCCCTTCCCACCCAAACCACCCCCTCCCCTGGCCCCTTGTAACTGCAGGAAATGTTACACTTGTCGCTTTACCTCCCCCCTTGACTCCATCCAAGGACCTAAGCAGTCTTTCCAGGTGCGGCAGAGGTTCACCTGAACTTCTTCCAACCTCATCTATTGCATCCGCTGCTCTAGGTGTGAGCAGCTCTGCATCGGTGAGACCAAGCGTAGGCTTGGCGATCGCTTCGCCCAACACCTCCGCTCAGTTCGCATTAACCAACCTGATCTCCCGGTGGCTCAGCACTTCAACTCCCCCTCCCATTCCCAATCCAACCTTTCTTTCCTGGTCCTCCTCCATGGCCAGAGTGAGTCCCACCGCAAATTGGAGGAGCAGCACCTCTTATTTCGCTTGGATAGTTTACACCCCAGCGGTATGAACATTGACTGCCAATTTCAGGTAGTCCCTGCTTTCTCCCTCCTTCCCCTCCCCTTCCCAGCTCTCCTACAGCCCACTGTCTCTGCCTCTTCCTTTCGTCTTCCCGCCCCCCCCCCCCCACCCTCACATCAGTCTGAAGAAGTGTCTCGACCCGAAACGTCACCTATTCCTTCGCTCCATAGATGCTGCCTCACCCGCTGAGTTACTCCAGCATTTTTGTCTACCTTCAATTTTTCCAGCATCTGCAGTTCCTTCTTAAACACCTATTTTTTTTAATATTATTTAAGCTTTAAGTGAGCTTTTCTGGATATGTCCTTTTAAAGTTGCTGGTTATAATTGCAATCGGTATTCTGAATTATTATTTTAGAATGGGTTTAGGTTTGGTATTGTCACGTGTAGGAGTTATGGTGCAAAGCTTTGGTTTGCACGCTGTCCAAACAGATCATATATATACCATACAGAAACACAATCAAATCAAACTCAAGAGCAAAGGGGAAGATACAGACTGCAAACTATAGTTCTCGGCATTAGTTCCATTGAATGATGGAAACAATGCAATATAATTGCATTTAGAAAGATTTGTATTTTGTTTCGCTCAGATACAATTCTTCGCTTAAATATTCTCTGTCTATAAAACTTGCCTTGGTCCTATATTTACTTTCCATTCCGTTTTAATGGCCTCAGCAGGTTTGACTGGTTAGGAATTTCCTCTACAGCATGTACTTAAGTTACCAGTTTTATCCTTCACATTTTTAACATTCTCCAAAAGTAAATCATTATCTTGTAATTGCACTGACAAATAAAATACTATAAGTAAATACATTGCACTGTTTATTTTCTCACAGTTTATTGCTTGAATTATTGCTAGTAGTAAACCATACTACTAAACTGTTTGTCACCTAACTTTCAGAAGGATGTAAAAGGTGTTGAAAAAATTGATTAGAATGAGTAAAAAACAGAACTCTAGAAGAACTCTGTGGGTACTGATTGGGGATGATCAGCCATGATCACATTGAATGGCGGTACTGGCTCGAAGGGCCGAATGGCCAACTCCTGCATCTATTGTCAAGCAGCATCTATGGAGGCTAAAGGAGTAAGTTGACATTTCAGGCCAAGACCCTTCACTGCATAGATGAGGGGAGTTAAAGTTAGGCTGGAATATTACCCCTACAAAGGTGTGAGAGCTTTATATCATCATGACTGGCTGAGTGTAGATGAGGAAACACAGTTGCTTTCAGTGGATGGGACTGATCACATTTCAAGCAAAGACTACAAAGAGAATATATCCATTAAGATGAGAGAAATCATTTTTTTAGATAATCCCCTTGCCATAGAGCTGTGGGATAGAATTATGTGTATACTTACATGAGATGGATACATTTTTCTCCTCAGTAAGAGTACCAAGGATATGGGACAAGGGCACAGACATGGATGTGGTTGATGTGGCATTGCTCTTATTGAACGACAGAACAGACTGGTAGAGCTGCTTCCTCACAGCACCACAGACCCGGGTTCAATCCTGACGTCGGGTGCTGCCTGTGTGCACTTTGCATATGCTCCCTGTGACTGCGTGGGTTTCCTCCAGGTGCTCCAGTTTCTTCCCATATCCCAAAGACGTAAAGGTTTGTAGGTTAATTGTCCCTCTGTAAATTGACTGGGTGAGTGGGTGTGTAAGTGGGGATAATATAGAACTCAGGTGAGCAGAGGATCGATGGTCAGCGTGGACTCTGTGGGCTTGTTTCCATGCAATCAATTCCTATTCCTATTTATTGTCTGAAGTTACACATTTCCTATTCAAAGACTTGGGCAGAGGGAAGGCAATAAGGTTGAGGGTTTCAACGACGGACATTTCCTTGAGTTCAACAAGTCCATTACAAGAGGGAACAACCGATTTAAGATGCGCCAAAACTGCCTCCGATTTATTGATAGGCACAAAAAGCTGGAGTAGCTCAGCGGGACAGGCAGCATTTCTGGAGAGAAGGAATGGGTGACATTTTGTGTCGAGACCCTTCTTCAGACTGCTGTTCTGGCAATAGTCCCACCTCAGTTAAAACCACAAGGATTCATTTCAGTGAGCAAAGTCACCTCAAGCTTGAGATGAAAAATACAGACTGAGCGAACAGTGTTCTTAACATGGAGACACGAGAGACTGCAAATGCTGGAATCTTGAGCAACAAACAGCCTACTGGAGGAACTCGGAAGGTCAGGCAGCGTCTGTGGAGGGAAATGGACAGACAAAGTTTCAGATCAGGACTGGTCAACTTGATCAAGATACTGCTTGACCGGCTGAGGTCCTCATGCACTTTTTAAAATGTTGAGTACCTGACTGTTTACTGGCACCTGTATTTTGTTGCAAGCCATCCTCAGTCGGGGAAAACTGTGAATTGCCAGAGAAGCAGATTGGAAACCGATTGAAGCACATGTAAGAGTATTCAATTTTAAGTGTGAAGTAGATCGTGCTTAAATGAGCAAGTGTCATTCGGTAACTTATCCATAACGTAAGAGTATATTGAATTGCTGCACAAAATACGGTGCTGGAGGAACTTGGCAAGTCAGGGAGCATCTGCAAAGTTGACTCTACGACTCTATAAATACAAAACTGGGAACATTAATATGGGACGGTTACGGAGAGTCGGTTTGTCAAGGAGGACTCTCCCAAACTTCTACAGGTGTACAGTAGAGAGCATGCTGACCAGTTGCATCGTGGCCTGGTTCGGCAACTTGAATGTCCAGGAGCGGAAAATAATGCAGAAAGTTGTGACCACTGCCCAGTCCATCATCGGCTCTGACCTCCCCACCATCGAAGGGATCTGTCGAAGTCGCTGCCTCAAAAAGGCTGCCAACATCATCAACGACCCGCACCATCCTGGCCACACACTCCTCTCTCTGTTGCCATCAGGTAGAAAGTACAGGAGCTTGAAATCTGGTACATCCAGGTTCAGGAACAGCTTCTTCCCACAGCAATCAGGCTATTAAACACAACATCAAACAAACTCTGAACTATCACAGCCTATTGCACTTTATCTGTTTATTTATGTGTATATATATGATCCATGGTATATAGGCACACTGAACTGTTCTGTATTATGCCTACTATATTCTGTTGTGCTGCAGCAAGCAAGAATTTCATTGTCCTATCTGGGACACATGACAATAAACTCTCTTGACTTGATTTCAAATTGGCATAGTTGTGAATGATTTGTTAAAATTAGAGCTGAATGATGGAGTTTTTAGTTTAGTTTATTGTCACGTGTACTGAGTACAGTGAAAAGCTATCCAGTTGCGTGCTGTCCAGTCAGTGCAAAGACGATACTTGATTACAATCAAGCCGTCCACAATGTGCAGAAAAGAGTGGAATGATTGTAATGCGATATTGCAGATCCACGTCTGTGACCAGCACACAGAGTCGCCTGGCTTGGGCGCCATCTTGGATCTTCATCCAATTAGTAATTAAGAATGTAAATAAATGCATAAATATGTTGGCCACAAGATTGTCAGGGCATGCGTATGAGGGCTTAAATGGGTCGTAGTTTTGTTGGGTGCAGGCACAGTGATGGAGTTGCTGCCATGCAGGTTTGATCCTGACTGCGGGTGCTAGCTGTACAGAGTTTGTACTTTCTCCCTGTGACCTCGTAGGTATTTCCTGAGTGCTCTGGTTTCCTCCCACACTCCAAAGATGTGCAGGTTTGTAGGTTAATTGGCTTCTGTAAATCGTCCCTAGTATGTAGGATAGAACTAGTGTACGGATGATCGCTGGTTGGTGTGGACTAAGTGGGCTAAAAGGCCTGTTTCCGCGCTGTATCTTAACTGGTTAACTGGCCTCTGTAAAGTGCCTCCAGTGTGTAGGGAGTGGATGTGATAGTGGGATTACGTAGAACTAGTATGAACGGGTGATCGATGGCCAACATGGATTCTTTGGGCCAAAGGGCCTGTTGCCATGCTGTTATCTCTAAACTAACCTAACCTAAGGTATAAAACTCTAGTTACTGATATAAAGGGTGCCTAGGGTAGCTATTGTCTGGTTCTTGAGCAAGCGGTTTGAGAGGGACTTGGAATGTAGGACAAGGGAACAGAGCACTAGCAATGATTGAACCCAAAGACTCTGTTTAGTTTAGAGAATCAGTACGGAAACAGGCCCTTCGGCCCATCGACTCCACGCTGACCATCGTTCCCTGCACACGAACACTATCCAATACACACGAGTAATTTAACGAAGCCAATTAACCTACAAACCTGCACATCTTTGGAGTGGGAGGAAACCAGAGCACCCAGAGAAAACCCACATGGTCACATGGAGAACGTACAAACTTTGTACAGACAGCACTCGTAGTCAGGATCAAACCTGTAAGGCAACAACTCTATCACTGCGCCACTGTGCCTGCACCCAGCAAAACCAGGACCCATTTAAGCCCTCGTACCCATGCCCTTTGGGGTGTTGGAGGGAACTGGAGCTCACGGAGAAAAACGGGTCATGGGGGGAGACGTAAAAACTCCAAGCAGACAAGACTCATGGTCAGGATTGAATACGGGTCACTGGCGCTGTGAGGCAGAAAGTCAACCGCTACGCCACCGTGTTCTTGTTGCTCACCGACTTTTTCACATGTAACCACATTGAGAAGCTATTGTTCAATGTCTGGGGCATGATAAAGCATGATTAATTAGGTAGGCTACAGAAGAAAAGAGCTCTGGATATTCCATCCTCTCCCTAACAGTAATTCATTTTGTAGCTGTTTGATTTTGTGACAGGACCACTGATGGTGACAGGCTGCTTTAAAAAAAAAATTTTTTAAATCTTATTAATGTCCCTTCCCATGTGAAGGATTCACAATAACATCAGGGGCTTATTAAAACCAAACCAGCTGCAGTAACTTCTCTGGTATGTAAATAAATTAAAGATTTTGAACTGAGCAGTGCCCACAATTCTTCAAAGAGCACTAATTTATCTTGCATTTTGAAGGCTCAATTCAAGGAGGCTGTCTCTAACAGTTGAATCGGGTTTACTTCGTTTTAAGGAGGTTTTGTTATTTTGCTGCAGTGATGAATGAGTCTGGTTGCACTTATCAATACCAGGTTAACCTGATGCTTCCTTGAATTCTCCAACTCATCTTCTCTCCAGTACAATTTGTTCCCCTATTCCCTCCGCTGTGTTGTGAATGAATATTTAAGGAATTTGTTAGACTTCAGATCTACAGAAGATATTGTAGTTCCTCACACATCATTTCATGATGCTGGACTTTGGTTTGCTTTTACTACTTTTCAAAAACAATCGTAATATTTTTTCATTGTTCACCTTTGGAATACCAATGGTGCAATTCAGTAAACCTTTGTTTTAACGGACCTCTTTGTAATGGTTATAGCGTGCAGACCTGCTGGTGGCAACCCTGGCTCGCAACCCCTCCAACTGACCGTTAACAACCCCAGCTGCCCACGCCACCGCCTGGCCCACACAGCTTCCTCGGCCACCTCCAGGCCGCGCCTGCCACCGCTACCACCGACCCTTACCCGCACTGTGGCCGCGACCATCGACTCCGCCGATCCTAGCTTCTCCCCTGATCGCTAGCAGGCCGGGGCCATCAACTCACTTCGATTCCAGGCCCAGTTCCTGACCAAGAGTCTGAAGAAGGGTCTTGACCCAAAATGTCACCTATCCATGTTGTCCAGGCTGGCCGACCCGCTGAGTTACTGCAGCACTTTAGGTCCTTTTGTGTATTAATCAGCAACTGCAGTTGTTTGTTTCTACTACTTAAGGGGCTGTCCCACTTGGGCGACCTAATTGGCGAGTTTAGGAGAGTTTGAAAAAAATGTCATGTTGAAGACCTCCTTCGACTGTGTAGAAGACCTCCTTCGACCTCCTTCGACTATGTTGAAGACCTCCTTCGACCTCCTTCGACTGTGTAGAAGACCTCCTTCGACCTCCTTCGACTGTGTAGAAGACCTCCTTCGACCTCCTTCGACTATGTTGAAGACTAGCTTCGACTCGCTACGACAAGCTACGACTAACTTCGGGAAAATTGGACACCGAATAGTGGAGAGTGAAGACAACCTCCTTCGACCTCCCTTCGACTATGATGAAGACTATCTATGACCACCTTCGATTACCTTCGACCACCCTCGATTACCTATGACTAACATGCCAACCTACTAGGACCTACTATGACCTACTACGACTAAACCTACGAGTAGAAAAAGTATCGATTTTTTCCATGGCGACCTTTTTTTACTCCTGTGCATTTTTCAACATGTTGAAAAATACGGCGAGACCTAGCTGAGGCCTCGAGTACGCGGGGACTACTCTCGAGCATGAAGGAGAGTTACAAAGACCTCATGTCGACCTTGCTGCGAGTATGAGTTGAGGCCCAGGTGGGACAGCCCCTTTAGACAATGATAATACCATACTTGGTTATAGCAGACAATTGGCAATAATGGCGGTCACGGTGGCGCAGCGGTAGAGTTGCTGCCTTACAGTGAATGCGGCGCCGGAGACCCGGGTTCAATCCCGACTACGAGTGCTGAATGTACGGAGTTTGTACGTTGTCCCCGTGACCTGCTGGGTGTTCTCCGAGATCTTCGGTTTCCCCCCACACTCCAACTACGTAGGTTAACTGGCTTGGTAAATGTAAAAATTTTCCCGAGTGGGTGTAGGATAGTGCTAATGTGCGGGGATCGCTGGTCGGCACGGACCCGGTGGGCCGAAGGGCCTGTTTCCGTGCTGTATCTCGAAACTAAACTAAAAAAAACTAAACAACCTTCTCCCCCATGGTCCGTTATAATGAGGGTAAAGGAGAAGACTTCTCTATTATCTACTCCCCTTGAATCTCTCTACCCTTTAAGTCCTGCACAAGCTGATACCATGCTGGTAAAGGGAACGGCAAATTTTACTCCTCGCCATAAACCAACACTTCTATGAAACTTTATCATCATTAGCTGTCTCAGCAAATGCAATAGAACCTACACAGAAAGATTGAAAAACAGGGGAAACATCTTCAAAGTGCGACAAACTGGAACCTCACCATAATCAGTACTGCAAGCAAACACCATTTGATACAAAAAGTAAGTTGATTTTTTTAAATTTTTAGATGTACGTAACGGAGCAACTAATTTTTACCCTGCCACCTCCAACAAATAGCATTGATAATTACCATTTCCTACATAAGCGTACACAATTAATCTAATGCAAGGAACTGCACATGCTGGATTAATACAAAAAAAGACAAAAGTACTGGAGTATAATGCCCCTGTCCCACTTAGGAAACCTGAACGGAAACCTCTGGAGACTTTGCTCCCCACCCAAGGTTTCCGTGCGGTTCCCGGAGGTTTTTGTCAGTCTCCATACCTGCTTCCACTACCTGCAACCTCCGGCAACCACCCGCAACCTCCGGGAACCGCACGGAAACCTTGGGTGGGGCGCAAAGTCTCCAGAGGTTTCCGTTCAGGTTTCCTAAGTGGGACAGGGGCATTCCTCAGCAGGTCAGGAAGCTGCTCTGGAGAACATGGATAGCCTGAAGAAGGGTATCGACCCAAAACTTCATCTGTCCATATTCAACATAGATTCTACCTGACCTGCTGAGTTACTCTAGCACTTTGTGCTTTTTTAAAAATACAATTAAGCACCTCATTGCCATTCAAGTGTTTGGCCTTTTCCAGAGGTCGTGAAAGGTGTATCATGTGCCGGTCTTTTTCTTTCCAGTCTGTTGATTGGACAGATAATCAGTGAGAATTCCTGTACTGAAAGTGACAAGGGCTCTTTGACAGTCACTTGAGAAGTCAGACTGGCCCTTGGTTTGATGTTTCATCCAGAATACGTGGCACTGCATCCCATGGGCGGAAATCCTGGGGGGACGTCGTCCTCCTCCCCCCCCCCCCCATGCTTTGAGAGGTGGGGGACCACCCCCCCCCCCCCCCCCCATGTTTTGTAATCCGGACTTTATCAGACGCTTTCTAAGCAATGAATCGGCCCGTTCGCGGGGCCTTTCAGCGCCCGGCACGGCTTAAAATCAAACTGCTGCATCGAGGCGATCAAGGCTCCAGATGTTGAAGCCCCCGCCAGCAGATGAAAGGCCCCGCGAACGGGCCGATTCAAGCCCCACAATTCGGGGGGGACGAAGCTGCTGTTGCTGGTGTTCGGAGTCGGTCACCAACCAGGTCAGCTCACGATGTTACAGTCCACAGAGCCCACGGCCGAAGCCTCGCTTGTTTGTGAGCATGTGCGCGGGCGGCCGTAAGGAAATTGTGTCCCCCCTCCCCATGTTTTGATAGCGATTTCCGTGCCTGCTGCATCCTCAGTCCTGCACTGGAGTTGTTGTTTGAGGTTTGGAGTTAAAGGATTTGATTTGTTTTCTGACTCTGAAACTGGCTGAATCTGAACAGCAACCCCTTTAAGGATGCGACCAAATGCTAGATTTTTACTGAAGATAGGCTCAAAAAGCTGGAGTAACTCAGCAGGTCAGACAGCATCTTTGCAGAAAAGGAATAGGTGACGTTTCAGGTCGAGACCTTTCTTCAGTCTATCCAGGTTCTCCAGAGATGCTTCCTCACCTGCTGAATTATTCCAAGGTAGACAAAAATGCTGGAGTAACTCAGAGGGTGAGGCAGCATCTATGGAGTGAAGGTGATGTTTCGGGTCGAGTCCCTTCTTCAGTACTTTTGTCCTTTTTTCCTCGACCCAAAACATCACCTATTCCTTTTCTCCAGAGATGCTGGCAGACCCGCTGAGTTACTCCAGCTTTTTAAGTCTATCTTCAGGTTAAACCAGCATCTGCAGTTCCTTCCTACACATTTTGTCTGCCAGCGTGTTACTGTTTAGTCCGAGTGCATCATTTTACTGTGCTCACGTTGACGTTGGGGTTGATTGATATTGCAGGCAAAAGTTTGTATCAAATTACATCTCCAGCAGAGTGTGAACAGTGGAGTTGAAAATAAATTGAAAGAAAGATGAGAAAAGATAAATACAACTTTGTTTAAAAAAATTATTTTATATTTAAAAACAAAAGCAACAAATATATACCATTTTGATCCCCTGGCAAGGTTAGAATGAGACTATCGATATAATCTTAGCTCACATTTTAAACTCCCTTACTTGACTGTAAGGAAATGGGATGCTGGAGGTATTCCAGGTCTTAAAACCTTCCAGCATCATATTCCCGATTATTTCTTTCTAGTAAAGTCACTCTAAACTTCTTTCCATTTCTGACATTCGAGAGCATGTCAATATCAAGAAGGTGGTTGTAAAGGGTATCTTGAAGAACGTTATGATGGTCAGTTTGTTTAAGAAGGAACTGCAGATGCTGGAACAATCGAAGGTAGACAAAAATGCTGGAGAAACTCAGCGGGTGAGGCAGCAACTATGGAGTGAAGGAATGGGTGACGTTTCGGGTCGAGACCCTTCTTCAGACTGATGGATGGTCAAGTACCCAGCGCCTGATAGTATCTATAGACAATAGACAATAGGTGCAGGAGTAGGCCATTTGGCCCTTTGAGCCAGCACCGCCATTCAATGTGATCATGGCTGATCATCCCCAATCAGTACCCCGTTCCTGCCTTCTCCCCATATCCCCTGACTGTGCTATTTTTAAGAGCCCTATCTAGCTCTCTCTTGAAAGCATCCAGAGAACCTGCCTCCACCGCCCTATGAGGCAGAGAATTCCACAGACTCACCACTTTCTGTGAGAAAACGTGTTTCCTCGTCTCCGTTCTAAATAGCTTACTCCTTAATTTTAAACTGTGGCCCCTGGTTCTGGACTCCACCAACATGTTTCCTGCCTCTAGCGTGTCCAAGCCCTTAACAATCTTATATTTCAATGAGATGCCCTCTCATCCTTCTAAACTCCAGAGTGTACAAGCCCAGCTGCTCCATGCTCTCAGCATATGACAGTCCCGCCATCCCAGGAATTAACCTTGTAAACCTACGCTGCACTTCCTCAATAGCAAGAATGTCCTTCCTCAAATTAGGGGACCAAAACTGCACACAATACTCCAGGTGTGGTCTCACTAGGGCTCTGTACAACTGCAGAAGGACCTAGGGCCCTGTACAACTGCAGAAGGACCTAGGGGCCTGTACAACTGCAGAAGGAACTAGGGCTCTGTACAACTGCAGAAGGACCTAGGGGCCTGTACAACTGCAGAAGGACCTAGGGCCCTGTACAACTGCAGAAGGAACTAGGGCTCTGTACAACTGCAGAAGGAACTAGGGCTCTGTACAACTGCAGAAGGAACTAGGGCTCTGTACAACTGCAGAAGGAACTAGGGCTCTGTACAACTGCAGAAGGACCTAGGGCCCTGTACAACTGCAGAAGGAACTAGGGCTCTGTACAACTGCAGAAGGAACTAGGGCTCTGTACAACTGCAGAAGGAACTAGGGCTCTGTACAACTGCAGAAGGAACTAGGGCCCTGTACAACTGCAGAAGGAACTAGGGCTCTGTACAACTGCAGAAGGAACTAGGGCTCTGTACAACTGCAGAAGGAACTAGGGCCCTGTACAACTGCAGAAGGACCTAGGGCTCTGTACAACTGCAGAAGGAACTAGGGCTCTGTACAACTGCAGAAGGAACTAGGGCTCTGTACAACTGCAGAAGGACAGTTGTCCTGTATCTATCAGTTGACCTGTATCTATCCCAGGATACAGAGGGAGGGACATGGCTCAAGCCTTGACAGAAATTTGTATCCTTTGCAGCCATTGGCAAGGTCCCAAAATACCTTACCAATGGGTAAAGAGGATACAAAGATCACTGTCAAGAAAATAACCAATGTTGTTCTTGTGTTGAAGAAGGGCAACAGGAATAATGCATATAATTCTAGTTGGTGAGCTTTCCATCAGTGGTTGGAAAACTACACACAGTTTTATGGGGTTGGGATTAACTCACATTTGGAAAAGCATCGGCTTGTTTGAGATCGCCACATGGCTTTGTGTGGGGGAGGTCCAGGTCTCTCAAATTTGAGCCAGTTTTCTGAGGAAGTGATTGATGAAGTTGGCAGTGGGATCTTGGACAAAACCTTTAGTGAAGTATTTGACAAGGTATTTCAGATAGCCTGGTCTAGAAGATTAAGTCACATGAGATTCATGGTAAGTTGGATACAAATTGGCTTGGTCATAGAGGACAGAAGATAGTGGTGATTTTTCTAACTGGTAGTCGGAGACCAGGACCACTGTTTGGACCCCTTTTGTTTGCGATACAAAATAGCCAACGCCTGGTTCGCAAGGTTGCAGACTGCACAAATGTTGTCAGAGTTGTGAATAGTGAGAAATGTTATTAAAGAAAACAGAGCTGTCAGGATAAAGATCAGCGAGAAATTGGGACCCATGTGAGTTGATGCATTTTGGGATGTCAAATGCAAGAGGCAAGTATACAGTACCTGTCAGGACCTTAAGATGTACAGAAGGATCTTGGAGTGTGCCCATAGTTCCCTTGTAAATGGCAGCACACATTAGGGTGATAAAGAAGGTATATGGATGGCATGCTTGCCTTCATTGGTCAGGGTATTGAGCATAATAAATAGGGAGTTATGTTGCGGCTGTAAAGCCCCTGTCCCACTTTCCCGAGTTATTCACAGATTCTCGCCAGTTTTCCTCGATTCAAACTCGGAGAATTACGGTAATAGCCAGCCGTAGGTACTCGGGGCTTTTTTTTACTCGTGGACATTTTTCAACATGCTGAAAAAACGTCCCGACTTACCTGATGCCCCGAGTACCTATGGCTGGCATTACGAGCCGCTACGAAACATCTACGAAATCCTACGGCCTCCTACAGACATTCTCCGAGTTTGAATCGAGGAAAAAACACGGGAGAATTCGTGAGTAACTCGGGAAAGTGGGACAGGGGCTTTAAAACTTTGTTGGACCAGAGTTGGAGTCTTTAGTACAGCTCTGGTCGACGCACTCCAGGAAGGATGTGGAGTCTTTGAAGAGGGTGCAGAATAGGTTCACCACGATCTTGCCTGGGTTGAAGAGTTTTAGTTACAAGGAGAGATTTGTCAAACTTGAATTGCTGTCTCTGGAGTGTCAGAGGCTGATGGGCGACCTGATAAAATTGTGAGGCACAGGCCGGGTAGAAAGTAGGCGCTTTTCCCAGGGTGGAAATGCCAAAGACAGGAGGGCATAGCTTTAAGGTGGAATGAGTAAAATTTAAAGAATCTGTGCAAAGCACTTGTTGTTTGCAGGGTGTGCTGGGTATCTGGAACATGCGATCAGGTATGGTGGTAGAACGTAGATACAATAGTTTAAGAGGCATTTAAACAGGCGCATGAACAGCCAAGGACTAGAGTGATACGGACCATGTGCAGGCAGATGGGATCAATTAGATTGCAGATCTGATGCGCGGAATGGCATGTTTCAGTTCTATGTCAACGTCTAACTGTTTGCTATTAGTGGAGAGGAATGTTGTTCGTTGTTGGTGTCAAATCCAAGGTTCATTTTCTCATGGACCCGGAGAACTGCTAAAAATATGGGATAAACATATATTTCAGTTGTGCGTAGTGTAGCATTACGCTGGAAAGGAGAAGCAAAGTTACATTATATACAGATTAGATATGTGTCTCTTGAGGCAGCCGTGTCATTTTAATCATGATTGAATCTCTACATCAATCCCTGCAAACCTTGGTTCCCTTTTTGCCCAACAATCTGTTTCTCATGATCTCATTTATATCCATTAGTGGAGTATCCACAGACCTCCTGGGTAGAACATGCAACCAACTGACTGAAGAAATTCTTCCCGCTTCAGCCATAAAGGGTAAGCCACAAGCTAAGACAATGTTTCCTGCTTCTGGACTATCCATCAGGGGAAGCAGTCTGATGCTCTGCTTCCCTTCAATAAATGCAACTAAAGTGCGTCCTGTGGGAAAAATAGGATATTGTGTAGAATTTGAGAGCATGAAAGATGCTTCAAAGCCTTGTCATGCCTGTCTCGGTATTATTGTTCAGTTGATGGAACTCTGCTTGGCTGGGTCTATCTGCTGTGGATTCTCCCAATTTCACACACCACTACCTCAGATGTCTCTGAAGATCTCTCCATGGCCTTATCCAATTTTCATTGTTGTCTGGGCGATCCCTTACCAATACTTGGCTGCTCCAATGGCTCTGAGTTGTCAAACTTTTGTTGAAGCAACAAATGGTTTTGACAGAGCAGGCACACGAAGGAAAGAACCTGGTCATTTTATTCATTCATTTCGGTAGCAAATTAATCCATATTTTTCATTTGCAATTTATGGGATTTATCTTTACACTTGAGAGTGACCATTTTAGTCATGCCTTGGAAAATAATGCCAAAAAAACACTATTTGGATTCAAGCTTGTGCTGAAAGTTAGTTACTGGGTTACTGGCAGTGGTGCCATATGAAACCGTTATAGCTACGTGACATTTGCCATCGGATGAATGGTAAGTAAGGTGGAGTCGGCGTACAGGAGGGAGATCAACAATATGCTTGGGTGCTCTCAATGTTAGCAAGACTATTGACCAGGAAGGTAAATCCTGGGGACTGTACAACTGCCTTCATTGAAGGATGGCGGTGGAGAGAGTCAAAAGCTTCAAGTTCTCTGATCTGTCTTGGGCACAGCACAATTACACAATCCTGGGGGGGAAAAAAAGCTTACCAACACCTCTAATTCCTCAGACGTTTGAGAAGATTCAGCATGTCACTGACTGCTCAAGAGAACCTCTACGAGTCCACAGTGCAGAACATACTGACTGGTTGCTTTGCAACCTGCTTCGTATGCTCAAGAACACAGGAGGCTTCAGAAAGTGGTGGACATTGCTTGGGAAGAAGGTACAGGAGCCTGAGAACCAGGTTCGTGAACAACCTCTTCCCGTCAATTGTCATTGTCGTGGCTATCCCTCGACGTCGAGGATGATGGTCTACGTTGTGTTGTTTTTATGGACTCTCCAGGTGGCTTATGAGTCCAATCCTAAAGGTTTTGTGCTGCTCACAGAACGAATCCGCCTGTGCGTGTGTTTGTTTAACGTGTACTTGATGTTACACTCCAAGACGCACACGGTCCTTCACAAATCAATCAACTCATTCCAATGGCAAGGGAACCGAGACGTTTGGAGCTGATAGATCTGTTGCAGCCTCCATCCGCCTTCACAGCCGTTGAGTTCAAGATAACTTTGTCCGCCTGGTCCGCCGTTGAGGTCTTGTAGGTTGGATCGTTCTTAGTCTGGACCCTCATCCTCGACCTCACCGCCATGGGTGGCCCGACCAGAAGCTGGTGCTTCCGACGGCATCGATCTCGGAATCATGGGGACACGCAAGCCTCTTCACCACGACAAGGTCAACGATCCGCAGAGGTCCCGTCAATCAGCAGGTTCTTAAACAACCCACACAACCCGACTTTGACCACCCCAACCCATCTACACCACTGGGGACAATTATGATTTATCTGCGTACTCTGGTTTTTGCAATATCGTGGTTTCATTTATTGAGAATAATAGATTTATTCTGTATGTATTCTTGTGTCTACTGTGCCCATCAAAGATTTTCATTGTTCAGTTGAATCAGTTCATTGCTGCAGATACATTTAATTTGGCATCATGTTTGGCGCAGACATTGTGGGCATGAGATTCTAGAGTATTGTGGATGCAGCGAGACCATCACACAAACTAACCTCCCTTCCATTGACTCATAAGGTCATGTGATAAGATAGGATTAGGCCATTCGGCCCATCGACTACTCTCACTCAATCATGGCTGATTTATCCATCCAAACCACATTCTCCTTCCTACTCCCCATAATCTCTGACACCTGTACTAATCAAGAATCTATCTGTGCCTTAAAAATAGCCACTGACTTGGCCTTCCACAGATTCACCACCTTCTGACTAAAGACATTTCTCCTCCTTTGGAACAGTTCCACACTGCATGGAATTTCATCAGCGCCTGGCAAAAGTTTGTGTTAAACAGTTAAAAATTCGCAACGGTATCAAAGTCTGAATTTCTCCTCATCTCCTTCCTAAAAGAACGTCCTTTAATTCTGAGGCTATGACCTCTGGTTCTAGACTCTCCCACTAGTGGGAACATCCTCTCCACATCTACTCTATCCAAGCCTTTCACTATTCTGTATGTTTCAATTAAGTCCCCTCTCTTTCTTCTAAACTCCAGCGAGTACAGGCCCAGCGTTGATAAACGCTCATCATAGGTTAACCTAATCATTCCTGGAATCCATTTACACTACCTGCTGCCTCGGCAAGGCCAGCAGCATAATCAAGGACGGACAGGTCTCACCTCGGTCACTCCCTCGTCTCCCCTCTCTCATCAGGCGAGAGATACAGATGTGTGAAAATGCACACCTCCAGATTTAGGGACAGGCAACTGAACCATCCTATCAACACTAGACAGCGATCCTGAGCTGCTATCTACCTCTTTGGAGACATTTGGACTATGTTTAATTAGACTTTACTGGGCTTTATCTTGCCCTAAACGTTATTCCCTTTATCCTTTATCCTGTGTCTGTACACTGTGGATGGCTCGATTGTAATCATGTATTGTCTTTCCGCTGACTGATTAGCACGCAACAAATGCTTTTCATTGTGCCTCGGTACATATGAAAATAAAATAAACTAAACTAAATGGCCTGTCCTGTTCTGTACTGTTCTATGTGACAAATAACATTCTTAATAAACTCTGAAAGCGCTTAAACCTGACTCTGTTGCAGATGGTTAGAGGCTGAGGCAGCACCATGTGTAGAGTAGGTGGTTCTCTTTGCATTTTCACGAGTGTTTGGCCCTCAAGCAATAATACCAAGAACCAAAGATCAAAAAAATCTGGAGATGTTGGAAACGTGCAGAAGGTCAGGCAGCATCTATGGGAAGAAGCAGTTAACGCTTCAGGTCACAGATTTTTATCAGAACCTGACGCAACCTGAAACATTAACTCTGTTTCTCAATACACAGATGCTATCTGACCTGCTGAGTGTTTCCAGCATTCTCAAGTTCCATACCACCAAGAATATGTCTTGTATTAGTTGCACTTGGAATATTCTGGTCTGTTTTGGTCACCCTGCTGTAGGAAAGAAGTCATTAAGCTGCAAAGAGTGCGGAGAGGATTGTTAAGGATGGTGTCAGCACTCTTGGACGAGCTGCAAAGAGAGGTTGGACAGACTAGGACTTCATTCAATAGACAATAGACAATAGGTGTAGGAGTAGGACATTTGGCCCTTCGAACCAGCACCGCCATTCAATGTGATCATGGCTGATCATCCCCAATCAGTACCCCGTTCCTGCCTTCTCTCCATATCCCTTAACTCCGCTATCCCTAAGAGCTTTATCTAACTCTCTCTTGAAAGCATCCAGAGAACCGGCCCCCACCGCCCTCTGAGGCAGAGAATTCCGCAGACTCACAACTCTGTGTGAAAAGATTTTTCCTTATCTCCGTTCTAAATTGCTTACCACTTATTCTTAAACTGTGGCCCCTGGTTCTGGACTTCCCCAACATGGAACATGTTTCCTGCCTCGAGCGTGTTCAAACCCTTAATAATCATATGTTTCAATAAGATCCCTACTCATCCTTCTAAATTCCAGAGTATACAATCCCAGACGCTCCAATCTATCAACATATGACAGTCCCGCCATCCCGTGAATTAACCTCGTGAACCTACGCTGCACTCCCTCAATAGCAAGAATTCCTTAGAGCGCAGGAGGTGTATAAAATCATGAGGGGAATAGATAGTAGGGTGAATGTCCCAGGGTAGGGGAATTAACAAACAAATCAAGACCAGAAGGCATGTTTATGTGTCAGGGAAAACATTTAATAGGAACTGTATGTGTAACTTTTTCACACAGCTGGCTGTATTTGGAATGAGCTGCCAGAGGAAGTAGTTGAGACAGCCACCAGAACTACATTTAAAAGACATTTGGACAGGTGCATGGGTGGGAAAGGTTTGGAGGGATATGTGACTAGCGTAGATGATTATAGGAGCAGGGAGGTTCTACTGCAGTTGAACAGGGTCTTGGTGAGACCACACCTGGAGTATTGCGTACAGTTTTGTTCTCCAAATTTGAGGAAAGACATTCTTGCCATAGAGGGAGTACAGAGAAGGTTCACCAGACTGATTCCTGGGATGTCAGGACTTTCATATGAAGAAAGACTGGATAGACTTGGCTTATACGCGCTACAATTTAGAAGATTGAGGGGGGATCTTATAGAAACTTACAAAATTCTTAGGGGGTTGGACGGGCTAGATGCAGGAAGATTGTTCCTGATGTTGGGGAAGTCCAGGACAAGGGGTCACAGTTTAAGGATAAAGGGGAAATCCTTTAGGACCAGTTCATTGGCTATATTTAAGAGGAAGTTAGATGTGGCCCTTGTGGCTAAAGGGATCAGGGGGTATGGAGAGAAGGCAGGTATAGGATACCGAGTTGGATGATCAGCTATGATCATATTGAATGGCCGAAGCTCGAAGGGCCGAATGACCTACTCCTGCACCTGTTTTCTATGTTTCTATGAAGCATCTAAGTTGGCATGGACAAGTTGGGCTGAAGGGCCTGTTTTCATGCTGTATGACTCTGACGCTATGACTCTAAGTCAACTTCACTTTTTTGTTTCGAGAATCGGTGGGGGCCCTGCCAGCAGGGGGGTAAAGGGGAAACCGCTTTCGGTCGCCTCCTCCACCGAGTGGCGACTTTTTCCATGTTGCCTCTCTTGCGGCCTAACACCAAGGATTGATGCGGCCCTTCCTGGAGTCGGGCCCGGAGCTTCAGCAGCGGCGCAGCGTGGACTATTTACGTTCGCTGGCCCGCGGCCTACAACTTCTGAAGCCGCGGTTTGCGGAGCTTCCAGCCGCGGGCGCAGCGTCCGGAGCCTGGGATCCCTGACTGGGGATCCCCGGAGAAGAAGATCACCGACCCGCAGGCCCGCGGCCTTCAACATCTTGAAGCCACGGACTGCGGAGCTTCGAACCGCGTCGTGGCAGGGAATTACGGACATACCATCTGGAGCGGGATCCCTCGTCGGGGATCCCTGGAAAAGAGCTCCGACCGCTGGCCTGTGGCCTACGTAACCTTGAAGCCGCGGTCTCCAGTAGGAAAACACCAATTCGGGACTTACCTTTCAGACGAGAGGGCCTGTACATCTGGCCGCCCACAGCAATGACTGCAGAGATTTATGGCCCTGACCACGGGGGAACAATGGAGGAGGACTGACTGTACCTTTGTGCCTTCCACCACAGTGATGAATGCTGTGGTCAATTTTTATTGTGTATTGTGTGTTCTTTTTTGTTGTACCGCTGCTGGCAAGTTCATTTCACTGCACTTTATTGTGTATGTGGTGAATACAACTGATTGATTTATTGATTGATTGATAGTTTTGAGGATAACAAATTTACCTCATTTATTTATGTAAGAACCATAAATACTTGTGTATATAAAGGACTTTTGGCCACGATAATTAATGGCGCAGCTACTAAAACTGTTGCCCCCCCCCCAGTGCCAGAGACCCAGGTTTGACCCTGACCTCGAATGCTGTCTGTGTGGAGTTTGCATTTTCTCCCTGAGACCATGTGGGTCTCTTCTGGGTGTTTTTGTGTCCTCCCACATCACAAAGGTGCGTGAATTTGGCCCCTGGTAACTAGTCAGTGAATGCAAAAGTGTGAAATCATAGAAGTAGTGTAGATAGGAGATGGATAGAAACATAGAAAATAGGTGCAGGAGTAGGCCATTCGGCCCTTCGAGCCTGCACCGCCATTCAATATGATCATCCAACTCAGTATCCTGTACCTGCCTTCTCTCCATACCCCCTGATCCCTGTAGCCACAAGGGCCACATCTAACTCCCTCTTAAATATAGCCAATGAACTGGCCTCAACTACCTTCTGCGGGAGAGAATTCCAGAGATTCACCACTCTCTGTGTGAAAAATGTTTTTCTCATCTCGGTCCTAAAAGATTTCCCCCTTATCCTTAAACTGTGACCCCTTGTTCTGGACTTCCCCAACATCGGGAACAATCTTCCTGCATCTAGCCTGTCCAACCCCTTAAGAATTTTGTAAGTTTCTATAAGATCCCCCCTCAATCTTCTAAATTCTAGCGAGTACAAGCCGAGTCTATCCAGTCTTTCTTCATATGAAAGTCCTGACATCCCAGGAATCAGTCTGGTGAACCTTCTCTGTATTCCCTCTATGGCAAGAATATCTTTCCTCAGATTAGGAGACCAAAACTGTACGCAATACTCCAGGTGTGGTCTCACCAAGACCCTGTACAACTGCAGTAGAACCTCCCTGCTCTTATACTCAAATCCTTTTGCTATGAATGCTAACATACCATTCGCTTTCTTCACTGCCTACTGCACCTGCATGCCTACTTTTAATAACTGGTGTACCATGACACCCAGGTCTCGTTGCATCTCCCCTTTTCATAATCGGCCACCATTCAGATAATAATCTACTTTCCAGTTTTTGCCAGGTTTTTGATGGTCGGCATGGACGCGGTGGGCCAAAGGGCCTGTTTCCATGCTGTGTCTCCAATACCAAAATGATGTTATTTTAACATGCACTTGCATTTTGTTTTACAATATATGCTCACTTGGTTTCTTTCTGATCAATTTGTTATTTCTCCAGAAGTTGCAAACAATGGGATTGCAATCTAATGCTCAGTGTTATTCTCAGCACGCGCTAAGTACATTGTGTTCCAGCTCTCTCTGCCTATTAGTAATGCCACGGCAAGAAGCAGTCAGGAGACCTCACCAAATGCTGAAGCTTTCTGCACTTATTTGGCATAGAACCCAAATTGTGCAGCATTTTGTTTTAGTGAGCACTCAAATATCCTTTTTTTTCTAATAATGAGAGTGTCTTCAAAGCTAGGGTTGGTTATATGGGAGACAAAAATGCTGGAGAAACTCAGCGGGTGAGGCAGCATCTATGGAGCGAAGGAATGGGTGACGTTTCGGGTCGAGACCCTTCGTCAGACGGATATATGGTAATCTATATATTGGTTATATGGTCATCTCTTTAGTATTTTAATTACTGGTGACGGTGATCCTTGAAGATTCTCTGAAACCAAACCATATTGTGGCTCTAGTTTGTAAATGTAATATTCTTGTACAAATGACTTTTGAAAACACATTGTGGTTGCATCCACTCTTACCCTGTTGAGTCAGATACCAATTTGTAGCCACAATGTGTCAATCCTCAATAATTAGCCTCAGCCGTGGTTAGCCACCTGTTCCCCTTTGTTTTAGATGAGCCATTTTTCCAACACTCCATCCAATTCTGTTGAAATCATCCAAATACGTTGTCATTTCCAATTATTCCAGTGATGATTGTTTTGGGAATGGCAAGGGAAGTCAAAATGACGAACAGTAGGGCAACTTGCAATCAAATGCTCAGTGGATGGACCAGTTGTCTATAAAATGCAGAAGAAGGTATTGTACAAGGTCTTTAGGTTCAAATTGATTGAATTGGGTCCATTATGGTGCTGTTTAGAATCGAAGCAGGAGGTGCAGTGTAGTGAAGGTTTCCTCCCACACTCCAAGATACACAGGTTAGTAGGTTAATTGGCTTCGGAGAGAAAAAAAAAGTTATTTGTCCCTAGTGTGTAGGATAGTGTTAGTGTACGGAGTGATTGCTGGTTGGCACCTATTCGGTGGGCCGAAGGGCTTGTTCCCGGGCTGTATCTCTGTAAAGACTTTCCAATGTCTCTAAAATGTACCGAGATACAGTGAAAAGCTTTGTTTAGCACTACTACCTGAACAGAGTAGATATACCATACATAAATACAATCAAGTCAAACTCAAATACAATAGTTAGATCTAAGTGAAAGATACAGTGCAGAATATAGTTCTCGGCATTGCAGAGCATCAATCTCTCTCCTTATTACTCCCTTGTAATCAATTTATTTCAGAATTATTTCTTGCATGCCTTTAAATAGACTATTCAAGTTTGCACATACCAGGAGACAGATCTGCACCTGTAGAAACTTGTCATTGAAAATAAGAAATAAAACCACTTGGTTTCAGAAACCAAATTGTTCTTAAATTTGGGAATGTGTGTTCTGCACATGCCATATACATGAATCGCCACAAATAAGCAGGAAGGATGCAAAACAGATGTATCCTGCACGATAGGGACCAGCTGAATCCAGTTATTATCGTGCGCTGGATTATAAAATGTTTTATTACGCTGTTGTATTGAGGATAAATGCTTTAATAGCTCCAAAATAGCAAAGGGTAATATGATGTAAGTTTGGCACGTGCAGTCAAATTGACATTAACGCACTCATTTAGTTTACAAAGTTATAAACTTGCGTAGGGCCGAGAAGATAAGGCAATGCTCTGGCAACAGTGATTTGATTTATGGTCTGTTTTCCTTTTGTTTTAAACTGAGCAAGTGACATCTGACTTTGATTGGGAAGTGTTAGGAAATTAATTGTTTGCCAACGAATATCTGAAGTATTCGTCGTGCAGCTGAATAATTTCACTTTAGTGCAAGCAAAGTAAATTTCTAGCCAAAATGAAGAAAAGAGTAAATTTTAAAATTGAGGTATTTTTCTTTTTTAAATAACTGGTTAGGTAGCTTAATCTATTTCTTGAGGTTATCAGTGGTCCTGGAATTATCAGTCAGCACATGCAAGAAGGCATTGAATTTCTAGATAATGATTTACAGATTATTTTGTTTGTCCAAACTGTGGCAAGAAATGTCTTAAATTAATGCATGAATGTCCTCTCACATCAAGGGTAACAAAAAGCGCCAGCAGCGGAAAATAATTAAAAACAGAAAACAAAAGCAGAGCACATTAATAATTTTAAATAGTCCGTGCTAGGATTAAGCACAAGGTTGCAATCTGATCTCTAGGTTAAAGCAGTTATAAACTGCACGATCTTGACCTCAATTATGGGACACCCATCTAATCACTGCCAGGTATCCACGCTGTACATCTAAATGGTGCTTTTAATCTCCACACTGGGCTACAGTGTTCATGTTTTAGTTCTGGAGATACAGCATGGAAGCAGAGAAGTCCACACCTACCATTGATTTCCCCCCGTTCACACTAGTTCCACTCCCCACACAATTTACAGAGGGCCAATTAACCTACCTTACCGCATGTCTTTATGATGTGGGAGGAAACCCACACGGTCACAGGGAGGAGAACATGCAAATTCAAGTCAGACTGCAGCCGAGGTCAGGATTGAACCTGAGTCTCTGGCGCTAATGGTCAGCGGCAAAGTCTGAAAACATGAAATTGTTGCTCGAACAGTGCAAAGTTTGGCAGGTTTTACTTTGTTCCTGCACCATTTAACAATCACTATCAGAGATGCACAATTTTTGGAAGCTTATTTCTACCAGCGATTATACTTCAACTTGTGGAACTTCCAGTGTTAAACTTGACAAGGCTTATCAGCGATTTCATGTGTTTCAAATGTTCCAACAGGGATGGAAGATGAATGGGTTTTATTCATTTGTTGCATTTGTTTAGTTTAGTTTATTATCACGTGTACCAAGGTACAGTGAAAAAGCTCTGTTGCGTGGTAACCAGTCAGCGGTAAGACTATACATGATTACAATCGAGCCATCCACTGTGTGCAGATATATGATAAAGGGAATAACGTTTAAAGCAACTTAAAGTCTAGCAATGTCCTTAGTCCGAGGATTGCCAATAAGGTAGATGGTAGGTTAACACCGCTCTCTAGTTGGTGAGAGGACGGTTCAGTTGCCTGATAACAGCTTGGAAGAAACCGTCCCTGAATGTGGAAGTGTGCATTTTCACACTTCTGTACCACTTGCCCTATGGGAAAGGGGAGAAGAAGGAGTGACTGGGGTGAGACTGCTCCTTGATTATGCTGCTGGCCTTGCCGAGGCAGCATGAAGTGTAACTGGAATCAATGGAAAAGGAGGTTGGTTTGTGTGATGGTCTGGGCTGCGTGCACGACTCTGCAATTTCTTGCGGTCTTGAATGGGGCTGTTCCCAGACCATGGTGTGATGCATCTCAATAAAATGCTTTCTATATTCTGTCGAAACTATGCCAGCATACAGTACTTTTTTTGTGATTACACAAACCGTCAACTTTTTTCAAAAAGTTAAAAAACTCATGCATAGAGCCTTTTACCCCATGTCGGGGAAATCAAGAAATGGAAGACATAGGTTTAAGGTGAGAGGGGAAAGATTCAATAGGAGCCTGAGGAGAAACTTTTTCCACAGAGGAGGGTGTATATGGAAAGAGCTGCCAGTGCAGGTAGCTGATTCATTTACAGTAACATGTAAAATACACTTAGACAGGTGAATGGATTGGTAACGTTTAGAGGGATATGGACCAATTGCAGGCAAATGGGATTAGCTTAGATGGTGTAGCTTGGTTGGCACGGACGGGTTAGGCGATGGGCCTGTTTCCATGCTGTATGACTCTAACTAGATTCATGTACAGCAGCCACTGTTATGTGTACTGGCACCCTTTTGTCTACAAAAAAATGTATTGCCAAGATTTCATGCAAAAATACCTAATTCAGCAGATCAGGCAGTATCTTCCAGCGCTTTAGAGTTCTTCCAGCGCTTGTGTTTCATTCAAACTTCCAGCATCTGTTCATTCTTATGTCACTATTTTACTGCCAATGTCTATTTAAATAAGTTTCTTTACCACCTCTCTGTGCTGAGCAAAACTATTCATTTGCTTGCATGTCATTCCTAATCAATGACTAAATGAGCAGATTAAATGTACTATTACATATTCCTCTCAACATTTTAATATCTGTATTTGTTTCCTCATTAATTGGTATCATGATCATTCATTGTGTTTCCTTTGAACCTCTGTAAGGGAAGACTGCACATAGGATACTTTGTGCTGTTTTGGCATCAAAAGTACTGCAGTAATAAATATTAAACATTAAAGCCAGAAAGATTTGATTTGCCAGAGAGAAATGGTACTGTGGTAAATAGAGACATAACATTGAGAGTAAATCCACTGAAATGGCCAATGTGGAGACAAATGAATAGACATTTTAAAATTATACATTGTTTTTATAGTGTGCTGGGCTATTTCTTACAGTCAGGGAGGTTGTGACCTGGACACAAATTTACTATTTAACGAGGAGAGTGGTTATGTTAAAATGCTTTTTGCAGTGGTTTATTTTCCCACGTTTGGAATACTTTGCTGCACATTGAGTTAGCGATTTTTGGATTGTTAATGGGGCAATTGTCTCAATACTTTAGTTTAGTTTAGAGACACAGCGTAGAAACAGGCCCTTCAACCCACCGAGTCCACATCAACCAGCAATTCCCGTACACCAGCACTATCCTACACACGAGGAACAATTTCCAATTTTCACTGAAGGCAATTAACGTACAAACTACATCTTTGGAGTGTGGGAGGAAACCGGAGCACCCGGAGAAAACCCACGCGGTCACAGGGAGAGCGTGTAAACTCTATACAGACAGCACCCATAGTCTGGTCTCTGTTAGGGTGCTGTAAGGCAGCAACTCTACCACTGCACCATCGTGCCATACTTGAAGGTGAATATCACGTATACAACCAGAGTAAAAGAATATTCGGCAGTACCTTCTACTTTAGCTGTTCAAACCAGAACCGATCTTCTTCCCTCCATTGGTGCTGCCTGACCTGCTGAGTTCTTCCAGCAATTTGTTTATTACTGAATACTTGGTACAATATTCCTTTGAAATACAAAATTTGTTTGGGTTGTTTTTTGTATATTTAAAAATATTCCTGTGATTTGATGGTATTTCACAGTGTGCTGAGAATCCTCAGAAAAGCAGATTTATGCATTTGGTTGAGGGAATTGATATACAATGTTTATTTTGTGAGATGAAAGGCATTGTGCTTTTAATAAAAACTAAAATTAATTTAAACTGAATTGGTTATTTTTAACTTTGTAATGCAGAGTGAGAAAAAAATCACATTTACTTTACCTTCTACTAAGAGTAAATAAGCTGTCTAAGTTAAGAACTTTTTGCATGAAGTCCCCTTCCAATAACTTGAATAAGAATTTGGCAGACGGAATTAAGTTGGATCTTCCTTTTAAATCTTGAGAGACTGAAAGGTGTTGTTGAGTAAAACCTGGCATCCTTAAATACAAATCGCAAACATAAGTTGCAGATACAGCATGTATTTAGGAAGGCAGTGCAGTATAGAGCATAGAAAAGTATAGCACAGGAACAGGCACTTCAGCCCATCGAGTCTGTGCGGAACATGATACCCGCCTGTACATGATTCCGATCTCTCCATTCCTTGCATGCACATATGCTCATCCAAAAGTCTCTTAAACACCACTATCATATCTGCTTCCACCACCACCACCCCTGGCAGCGAATTCCAGGTAACTGTGTTTAAAAAGAAAATTGCCCTGCGCATCTCCTTTAAACTTGCCCCTTTCATCTTAAAGCTGTGCCCTCTAGTCTTTGACATTTCCACCCTGGGGGGAAAAAGGTTCTGACTGTATAACCTATCTATCCCTCTCGTCATTTTATATTCGTCTCTCAGATCTCCCGTCAGCCTTTGATACCCCAGAGCAAACAATCCAAGTTTGTCCAACCTCCCCTTATAGCTAATATATGTCAGCTTTGTATCTAAGAAAACTTCACCACAAAATGAAAGATGTCTTGCTCCAATTATGTAGATCCCGTGTGAAACTGTGTCTGGAATATCATGCCATCTTGTTATCATTAGACAGCATCGAGATCGAGGAGGATTTGCTTCCGTTTCAGTTTTATCGATGCTGAGCTGTCCGACTCCAGTGTAAACCCAGGCACACCCTTTTGCAGATGGCAGGAGCAGTCTGATGGGGCAAGCAGGTTGGGTGGCTTGTTTGTGAGCTGGTGCACTCATTCTGCCATTTATTCGGGGCTTCCATGTTTGCATGAGGTTCTCGATTCCACCTTCACATTGGCTGAAGATTCCCAAGAGTTGAAGATTTCACATTATTTTGCAAAATGCTTCCATCGGAAGCAGATGTCGAATGAGAAAGCAGGAACGGGGTACTGATTTTGAATGACCAGCCATGATCATATTGAATGGCGGTGCTGGCTCGAAGGGCCGAATGGCCTACTCCTACACCGATTTTCTTTGTTTCAATTTTTATTGTATTGTATCTGCAAGGATTATGTGAAGGTCTCTGTTTGAAGAAAGTACAATATTACCCCCTCAGTGCTGAGAAAAACCTATCCACGTCTTTAATAATGCATCTATATTCGCAATCTAAATGTGCAGGTAAGTATGCAGATGACACTAAAATAGGTGCTATGCCAGTTAAGAGGGTTATGAAGAATTGATCAGCAGCTTAAGTGTGACGAGGAATGGCAGATAGAAAGACACAAAGCTGGAGTAACTCATTGGGTCAGGCACCATAGGTAGGTGGTCTCAGGACGGGACTCCTTCCCATTCTGTGTAATGGAGTTTAATTCAGATAAGAGTTGCATTTTGGAAATTAAACCAGAGTAGGACTTTCACAGAGAATGGTAGAGTCATTGAGAGTGGTGTGGAACAGGGAGGAGCATTAAATACATGTTCTTAATATCCTGAAATTGGTGTTATGGTGTTACAGGGAGATGAAGAAGACTTTTGCCTTGATCGATAAGGGTATTGAGTGCAGATACAAAATGCTGGAGTAACTCAACGGGTCAGGCAGCATCTTTGGAGAAAAGAAATAGGTGACATTTTGGGTCGAGACCCTTCCTCAAACTGAGAGAGAAGAGGGAAGCTATAGGTATGAAACGGTACAGAACAAATCAGAGCTCTCACCAATGACTCAGGAAGGGTGGAGCCCACAATGGTTCAATGTTGGCAGCTGAAGAGGTGATAACGAAGTGATACAAACAATGAAACAACATCTTGAAACAACATGTTTAAGAAAGAACTGCAGATGCTGGCAAAATCGTAGGTAGACAAAAATGCTGGAGAAACTCAGCGAGTGAGGCAGCATCTATGGAGCGAAGGAATAGGTGATGTTTCAGGTCGAGACCCTTCTTCAGACTGAAGAAGGGTTTCGACCAGAAAAGTTGCCTATTCCTTCGCTCCATAGATGCTGCCTCACCCGCTGAGTTTCTCCAGCATTTTTGTCTACCCTCGTTAAACATTATAAACCTTGGGACAGGTGACAATAAACTAAACTAAAGTATTACAGACACAAAATGCTGGAGTAATTCAGCGGGACAGGCAGCATCTCTGGAGAGCTGCCTGTCAAGACACTTCTTCAAACTAAAGGATTGATCTCATTAAACAGTGCAAGAAGTGACCTCCATTTTTTTGTTGTTCTTCTAAATTGTTCATTATTTAAATGTGGCTGGCACTACTAAATTCGATATTTATTGCTTATTCCTAAGCAGTATAACTTGAGATGCTGGGCTATTTCAGTGGGAAGTTAGGAGAGAGGGAGGTTTAACATATGAGCTGGATTGTGTATAGACCAGACTGAGTAAAAAGGCACAAGGAGACACAATAAACTGCAGATGCTGGAGCAATGTTTTCTTCACTGAAGGGCATCATAAACCAGTTGGTTTTCTCCATGAAAATTTTCCAAATCATTTCTCTGATGTAAGCAACAACCACTTATTTTTTTGCTGCTTGTTTCTTTCTATTTGTCATGTTGATGGATGGCTGGTGTTGGGTGATGGAATTATTTTTTACCCTCAGTGCCAATATGCACTGCTTTTTAAAGTCTAAGCACGGCCAGATGTTGAGAAATTTTGTTCCTTTCGTTGAATTGTTGCCATTTTGATTTACCTCACGAAATATTAAAAATCTGCTTCAAATGAGGAGGAGATGGTAGAGACTGCACAGGGCCGCAGCAGGTGGAGCTGCTGCCATGCAGCAACGGAGATCCGAGTTCATGACTGACCTTGGTTGCTGTCTGCGTGAAGTTTGCACTTTTTTCCCCATGACCACGTAGTGCATAGACAATAGGTGCTGGCCCTTCAAGCCAGCATCGCCATGAAACGTGATCATGGCTGATCATCCACAATCAGTACCCCGTTCCTGCCTTCTCCCCAAACCCCTTCATTCCGCTAGCCCTAAGAGTATCTTAAGCCCCTATCCCACTTTCCCGAGTTACTCATGAAGTTTCCAGAGTTTTCCCCTTGATTCAAACTCGGAGAATGTCAGTAGGAGTCTGTAGGCGTCCGTAGATGTTTCATAGCGGCTCGTAATGCCAGGCGTAGGTACTCGGGGCATCAGGTAAGTCGGGACGTTTTTTCAGCATGTTGAAAAATGTCCACGAGTAAAAAAAACGTCCTGAGTACCTATAGCTGGCTATTACCGTAATTCTCCGAGTTTGAATCAAGGGGAAAACTCGGGAGAATTCGTGAGTAACTTGGGAAAGTGGGACAGGCCCTTAACTCTCTTTTGAATGCATCCAGTGAATCGGCCTCCACTGCCCTCTGAAGCAGAGAATTCCACAAATTCACAACTCTCTGTATGAAAAAGTTTTTCCTCATCTCAGTTCTAAATGGCCTACCCCTTATTCTTAAACAGTGACCCCTGGTTCTGGACTCCCCGAACATCGGAAGGGTTTTGGCCCGAAACGTTGCCTATTTCTTTCGCTCCATAGATGCTGCTGCACCCGCTGAGTTTCTCCAGCATTTTTGTGTACCTTCGATCTTCCAGCATCTGCAGTTCCTTCTTAAACACATCGGGAACATGTTTCCTGCATCTAGCGTGTCCAATCCCTTACTAACTTTTTATGTTTCTATAAGATTCCCTCTCATCCTTCTAAATTCCAGTGAATACAAGCCCAGCCACTCCATTCTTTTATCATATGACAGTCCCGCCATCCCGGGAAGTAATCTCGTGACGCTGCACTCCGTCAATAGCAAGAATGTCCTTCCTCAAATTAGGAGACCAAAACTGCACACAATACTCCAGGTGTGGTCTCACCAGGGTGCTGTATAACTGCTGAAAGATCTCTTTGCTCCTATACTAAACTCCTCTCGTTATGAAGGCCTCCGGGTGCTCCGGTTTCCTTCCACATTTCAAAGATGTGTGGGCTTTTTGGTTCATTGGCCATCTATAAATCTGCCCCTGCTGTGTAGGCAGTAGATCCACCAGTGGGAGATAGCCTCAGAATTAAAAGACGTTCTTTTAGGAAGATGAGAAGGAATTTCTTTAGTCAAAGGAATCTGTGGAAGGCTTTGCTACAGGTGCTGTGGAGGCCAAGTCAATGGATATTTTCAAGGCAGAGGTACCGTATTTCCCAGCAATGAAGACGCTATTTTTTACCCTAAAATAAGGCCCGAAAATTTACCTGTATCTTGGAGGCGGAAGGTTAGATTGTTAGCCAAGAAAGGTAGATGTTGCTGTACTGAGGGATAGTCAAGTCTATCCCTCATTGCTGGCAGCTGATATAAAAGGACAGCGCTGCTGGGGGGGGGGGGAGAGTTCCTTTCACAGCGTGTGGGGAGTCTGGCCCGGGTCAGCACGAAGTGGCAAACTTGGCTGGGCTGCCAGGCGTAAAGTTGCGGGGAGGGCAGGAGCGTTGGGGAAGGAGGGGGTCGGGAATCATGCCAGCAACTCGCGCTGTAGCTCGGGTGGCTGCGAGCGGCTGCCTGGATCAGACAGCAGAACCGGCTACCACCTCAGCGCCTTCTGCCATCCTGCCTGCCAGCCACGGTGTCCTTCGGCACAGGTGCAACCGGTGGAGGTGGTGGTTGGGGGTAGCTACTGGGAGTGTGTCTTCATTGCCGGGAAATACGGTAGATAGATTCTTGATTAGTATGGGTGTCAGGGGTTATGGGAGAAGGCAGCAGAATGGGATTGGGAGGGAGAGATAGATCAGCCATGATTGAATGGCGGAGGAGACTTGATTGGCTGAATGGCCTAATTCTGCTTATCACATATGATCATAAAAGTGGGATAACATAGAACTAGTGGGTCGAGTTGGAGTGGACTTAGTGGGCCGAAGGGCCTGTGTTCTTACTGCATCTTTACAATTCCATTCAATAAGAGCAACACACCACAAAAGCTGTTCTACATTTGAAGTTCATTTCATCTGTATCTGAAAAAATGTAAATATGACAATGATTCATTGTTATTTTCTGATAATAAATAACAGGCACAGCAGCAATATAGTGGAGGAGCAGGATGATGTGACTAAGGATCCATAAAATATCAAACCATAATTTTTGTAAACACTGTTGCCCCAAAGGAACATTTGTTTCCTATTAAAGGCCATACGGTTCTATCCATTTCTTTTTTAATTTAAAGGAGGAAAGTGAAGTAAAGAAACTCCCAAGTTGTAACTTGCTGGTGTTTATAGTTTTCAAGACACTTTTATTGCAGCCTGGAGGATTATCTTGCATGGTATAATGGTGCAGTGCCAGTGAGCTACCAACACATACACATACCTAATGTCTTGATTTCAGCTAATCCTCATGGAAGGATCCTCTGCTGTCTGCTGACCTGTCGAATCATGTATTTCAATCACGGATCAGAGTGTATTGTAGGTCAGTGCTACATTGATTTATTAAAGATGGAGTTTACGGAATTGGACTCTGCTTTAAGCAAAGGGTCAAACAGCACAGTAGCACATCAGGCCATCGCGGCGGTATAGTTGCTGCCTTATGGCACCAGAGACCCGGCCGGGTTCAAACCTGACCATAGGTGCTGTCTGTATGGAGTTTGTACGTTCTCCCTGTGGCCGCGTGGGTCACCTCCTCGTGCTCCAGTTTCCTCCCACACCTCAAAGACGTGCGGGGTTTGTTGGTTAATTGGCCTCTGTGTATTGTCTCTAGTGTGTAGGCTAGAACTAATGTATGGGTGATTGTTGGTTAGCCTGGACTCGGTGATCTCTAAACGCTGTATCTCGAAACAAAATTAAAGATGTGTTTTTTTAACGCAGAGTGGTGTGTGCGTGGAATGAGCCAGCAGAGGTGGTGGTGGAGGCAGAGATGATGGTAACATTTTACAGGCTTTTTGGATAGACGTGGATATGCAGGATAGACGTGGGGATTACGTGCAGGGCGATGAGATTACTTTAACTTGGCATTGTGGGACGAAGGGACTGCTCCTGTGTTTTACTGTTCTCTGTTCATCGTAGCAAGTACTAGCTTTCTAATCTCAGAGACTCCATCATCAGGCCAGTTAGAAGGCAGGTTGATGAAGAAGGGTTTCGGCCCGAATCGTTGCCTATTTCCTTTGCTCCATAGATGCTGCTGCACCTGCTGAGTTTCTCCAGCATTTTTGTGTACCTTTGATGAAATGGACTGAGGATCATTTAGTAAGACATAGAAGAAGCTTTCAAACACACGCAGACGATAACATTTGTTGGCGCAAGGAGTTGCAGGTGCTGAATCCTGAACAAAACGCAGTGTGGGAATAATTCAGCAGGGCAGGCAGCACTGTGGAGGGAATGGACAGACAACATTTTGGGTTGAGGCCCTTCAACTGTCCGCTGCTACCAATTACCCTTGCCATCACGATGATGAGAGGCCATCTCACCGGTGATGAGGATTTAGAATGGCAATACCAGAACATTCCAGCGAGTAGTTTGAAGGAATGAAGAGAGAAGGATTGATTGAGATTTCTAAATCAGGGATTCTTTCATAATTTGACTGCTTCATAATGGAAAGGGATTGTGGTACGATGGAACATGGTTGCAATGAACAATCAGCATCAGTGATTAGTGTGAGTATTCGGCGGCATGATGACGCAGCGGTAGAATTGCTGCCTTACAGAGCTTTCAGCACCAGAGACGCGGGTTCGATCCCGACTACAGATTGCTGTCTGTACGGAGTTTTACGTTCTTCCCATGACCACGTGGGTTTTCTCCGAAATCTTTGGTTTCTTCTCGCACTCCAAAGATGTACAGGTTGGTAGGTTAATTGGTTCAGTATAAATGTAAATTGTTCCTTGTTTGTATAGGGTAGTGTTAATATGCGGGGATCGCTGGTCGGTGCGGACGCATTTCCGCGCTGTATCTCTAAAACTTTAAAAAACAAAAAATAGTTTTTTCTGAAAAGGTTTTGAACCGTTGACCTTAGAGAGGTTGGGAAAGGTATGGAATTGTTTTGGAGTATCGTGATTCTAAAATGCAAATGTATAAATAAAGAAAAATAAATTAGTAGTTAGACTTCCCATCATACATCCATATCTTGATTGTATGAAAGTAGGCCACATTCCAGTGAATGATCCGAGCAAAATGAGGTTAGACGTCCTCAAACCAGTTAATGCTATGAAATGTTCTGGATAGCGGATCTCTTAATCTGACAGAGTTTAATTTGGGTTGTAAGTCCATAGCTCCCTGAGAGTGACGACACAAGTAGACGGAGTGGTAAAGAAGGCATAGCATGCTTGCCTTCATTGGTCAAGCCAGAAAGTGTAAGCGTCAGGAAGTCATGATGCAATTTTATAGGACTTTGGTCAGTCTGCATTTGGAGTATTGCATGCAGTTCTTGTCACCCCATCACAGGAAGAATGTGGAGGCTTTGGAGAGGGTGGATAGGTGGTTTAGCAGAAATTAGAGGCTGAATTAGAGTAGAGGGTATTTTCTACAAGAAGTTTGACAGAGTTAGATTGTTTTCTTGGGAACTCCAGAGGTTGAGGGGAGACCTGGTCGAAGTATATGAAGTTGTGAGAGGCATATATCGGGTAGATAGTCAGAAACTTTGTCCCAGGATGGAAATATCAACAGCTAGATGGAGTAGCGGTAAGGTGAGATGAGCAAAGTTTAAAGGAGTTGTGTGGGGCACACCTTTTACATAGGGTGGTGGGTGTCTGGAACGCGCTGCCAGGGGTGGCAGTGGAGGCAGATACATTGGTATTATTTAAGAGACATTTGGATAGGCAGTTTAGATATTTGGACAGAGAAGAGCTTGTTTCAACTCTATATCTCTAACACTAGGCTAGTAACTCCTCCAACGTCGGCCACATGAAGGGGCTAGTTATTGACGTGTACTCCATCAATGGTGCCGAAGTGGAGATAATGCCTTTCGCTGTTTGCAGGGTCTGGACACAAAATGGGGACTGTCCACTTCCCTCCACAGATGCCGCCTGACCTACCGAGCTCCTCCAGCACTTTGTCTTTTGCTCATGGATAAGTGTGTTTGACGGGAAGGCCGTGTGCTTGCAGATCCTTGCTGATCAGCTGCAGGACTGTCTTGGCTTGGAGAGCACGTTGGAAGAATCAGCCCACTCCCGTCAGCAAGTTTGGACTGCTCTGCCTGTCCTGCCCAATGTTTTCAGCCATTGATCTGTGCCACTATTGTGAGCCTCAGCAGTCTCCTTTTGCACTGTTTATTTAGAGACTCAAAACAAATCCTTTGTGGCAAACCTTAATGCATCAAAAATGGGAAGATCCAAAAATCCTCTCAATGAGATATTTTGTTTTCTTAAGTGGTAGGCTCAACGGGTCCAATATCCGTTTCCTGCTACTAAACAGGTCGTGAAACTGTATTCCTCAATTTTATATTATTTTGTGCTAAAAAACATTCATTGTTACAGCAAATCCCTCCTTACAGCTTAAAACTACAGTGCATGCTAACAATTAAACATGCCAGGTGATGAATTAGCCAAGTTCAAACCAAGGCCAGACTTTGTACACAATGCCCCTTTAACATTGGGGCCATCCTAAAGCAAACACTCTCTCTCCCTGAAAGGCCAAGCTTCAAGTTGTTCGACATGGGAAAGTTTATTTTATTGTGGTGAGGAATGAAAAACAGAATTATTAGTGAATTCCTTTTGTTAAGGGAGCCGACACGGAATTCATTTTTATCGGGATGATGGAAGGCCGAGTGGTTTTCACCGCACACTGAGTTGCAGCACTGAGGTGGGAACAAGCTCTTTAAACGGAGCCAATTCCTTCTACGTTGCAAACTTGCTCAGAGAAAGATAACTTCCCACCTTGCCACCGTCTCATTCCTTTCCCCAGTCTAGCCCTGTGGCACCCTGACACAAAAGCTGATGTGATAAACTTTATCAAATATAAAATCTTTCTGTGAATGGAAAAAAAAAAAAAAAGCAATTCTGTACAGTGAAAAGCTTTTGTTGCATGCTAACGAGTCAGCAGAAAGACAATACATGATTACAATCAAGCCATCCACAGTGTACAGATACATGATAAAGGGAATAATGTGAATAACGTTTAGTGCAAGATAAAGCCCAATCAAAGATAGTCCGAGGATAGTAGCTCAGGACTGGTCTCTAGTTGTTGGTAGGGTAGTTAGACATGCTGTTTATTCATTAAGAGGGATATCAGTTACCACCTATGTGTTTATTTAATTGCCACACTTCTCCAATGGATTCTGTAATACTTCCCTTGGGAAACTGATTCCTCGGGATCGGTGTACAAAATGATGAGATGAAAAGATCGGGTAATCACACAGTCTTGGCTAGAGTAGGGGAATCGAGAACATAGGACACAGGTTTAAGGTGAAGGGGGAAAGATTTAATACGAACCTGAGGGATAACTGAGATAGTTACTATCGCAACGTTTAAGATACATTAAAACAGGTATTGAATAGGATAGGTTTAGTGGGATATATGGGCCAAAGGCAGGCAGGTGGGACATGTTCAGTACCCCGTTCCTGCCTTCTCCCCATATCCCCTGACTCCGATATCTTCAAGAGCCCGATCTAGCTCTCTCTTGAAAGTATCCAGAGAACCGGCCTCCACTGCCCTCTGAGGCAGAGAATCCCACAGACTCACAACTCTGTGAAAAAAAGTGTTTCCTCGTCTCTGTTCTAAATGGCTTACCCCCTATTCCTAAACTGTGGCCCCTAGTTCTGGACACCCCCAACATCGGGAACATGTTTCCTGCCTCTAGCATGTCCAAACCGTTAATAATCTTATATGTTTCAATAAGATTCCCTATCATCCTTCTAAACTCCAGAGTATACATGCCCATCCGCTCCATTCTCTCAGCATACGACAGTCCCGCCATCCCGGGAATTAACCTTGTAAACCTACGCTGCACTCCCTCAATAGCAAGAATGTCCTTCCTCATATTAGGGGACCAAAACTGCACACAATACCCCAGGTGTGGTCTCACTAAGGCCCTGTACAAGACTGTGCAAAAAAAAAAGAGACTTTAGTGCAAAAATATAACTAGAAAACAAGTCCATTGTAGTGCAAGAAGTGGACCGTCGTGTGTCGTTGTTGAGGTAGGATCAGAGTTGTGCAGGTCGGCTCAAGACTTGATGGTTGCAGGAAAGTAACTGTTCGTGAACCTTGAGGTGTGGGACCTCAGGCTTCTGTACATCCTGCAGCAGCGAGAAAAGATGATCGATGCCGCATTTTTGAGGCAGCACCTGGTGTAGATGATTTTGATGGTGGGAGGGCTGTGTCCGTGATGGACCGAGCTGAGCCCACCGCTCTCTGCAGCCACTTGTGTTCCTGAGCGCTGGAATTGCTGTATCAGGCCACAATGCAATGAAACCGGATACTTTCTACAAAACATCTGTGGAGGCTTTGTTAGAGTATTCTAAGACTCTCTTTAAACATCTAAAAATGTAGAAGTGCTGGTGATTCCATCTCCATGCTGGGTCCACGAAAGGTCATCTTGAGATGTTAATGCCCAGGAATTTGAAGCTGCTAACTCTCTCCACCATCGACTCACCAATTTAAGAATTTTAGGTGACATGGACAGAATGATTAAATAACTCTGTAGAAATTGCCTAATTCCCACTTTTGTTGCATTTGGACGTCTTCAATGTGAAAGGCATGTATTTTTTAACTTCCTGCTGAGTACAAGAAATTCATATCCTCTATTTATTTTTGGACAGCATCTCCAAAAAATTATCTGTTAGAATTTAAACTCCCCATTGTATGGCTATTGCTTTTGGTCAGATATAGTGAAAGTAGCAAGTAGCTGCCTGGTTAGTGAGATCTTTAAATGGTATTCATTGTGCTCTGAATTTTCCATTGCTTTTGCAACCTCTGTTGGAATACAGGACGAGGAACATTTGGGGGGGTTACCAGCCATGTTTTCTGGCTGCTTTGGCCAACAATTTAGATGGAGTTCATATTTAAGCGAGAATTGTTCATGTAGAATGTGACCTGTGTGACTGTGGGACTACAAAAGGTTGTAAACACTGCCCAATCCACCATCGGCTCTGACCTTCCTACCATCGAGGGGATCTATCGCAGTTGCTGCCTCATAAAGGCTGGCAGCATCATCAAAGACCCACACCATCCTGGCCACATACTCATCTCCTCGCTACCTTCAGGTGGAAGGTACAGGAGCCTGAAGACTGCAACGTCCAGGCTAAGGAATAGCTACTTCCCCACAGCCGTCAGGCTATTGAACTCAACTCAAACAAAATTCTGAACATGAATAGCCCATTATCTGTTTATTTGCACTTTATCTGTTTTATTTATTCATGTATGTACCTGTATATATTTATATAATGGTATATGGACACACTGATCTGTTCTGTATTCATGCCTTCTATATTATGTTGTGCTGAAGCAAAGCAAGAATTTCATTGTCCTATCTGGGACACATGACAATAAACTCTCTTGAATCTTGAAAGCATTTAGGTGTCAAGAGAGGACTGATCAGACGAACGTATTCTGTAGATTGTTTGCACTCAAGGTTCCTCCATCGTTTCCTTCAACTTCACTCCATTAAATGGGTTGGCCAGCATCTGTGGATGCAAAGGGTTGGCCATTTCAGGTTGAGACCTTGAGTGATGGTTGACAGTGCTGAGGGAAGATTGCCAGGAGAAGCAACTGAGAGGGAGGGGTGAGGCACGAGCTGGTACGTGACAGGTGGAACCAGTTTAGGGGCCAGGTTGGTGGAGGGTGCATGGCAATGTTGAGACTGAGGATGATGGGTGCAAAACAGATTTTTGGGCGGGGGGGGAGGAGGGAGGGTGGAGGAGGAGAGAGTTGGGGGGAGAGGTATAGAACTAGTCTGAAGAAGGGTCTCAACCTGAAACGTCATCCATTCCTTCTCTGCAGAGTTGCTGCCTGGCCCGCTGAGTTGCTGGAGGGTTTTGTGCCGATCTCCAGTGTATAACCAGCATCTGCAGTTCCTTCATACAAACATCATACAAACTGATCTATAACAGCCTATTACACTTCATCTGGTTATTTCTGTGTGTATATATATATTCTATGGTATATGGACACACTGATCTGTTCTGTATTTATGCCTACTATATTCTGTTGTGCTGCAGCAAGCAAGAATTTCATTGTCCTATCTGGGACACATGACAATAAACTCTCTTGACTTGACTTGACTTGACTTGACTTGACTTCCTACATAATAGTATTAGGCAGATGGAACTGGCAGGGTGGGTAAGCGGCAATGTAAATGTTGAGATTGAGGGAGAGGGGGTTGAATTCGGCAAATGGTACGGTGGGGAGGTAGAGAGCAGAGCTGGACTAGAATTCAATGAGGGGGGTGAGGGACAAAGGGAACCGGAAAGTTGAAACAAGGAAGAGACCCAGGTAGGTGAGTGTGTGGGAGATGGTAGATGGAACAGGTGGGGAAGGGTGATGAGTCTTGGTGGCGAGGGGTGCGGGATGGGGAAAATGAACAAGCAGAAGATGCAGTGTTGATCTTACAGTTCATTTGGACTTACCGTGGCAGCGGGGAAGGCTGTGAGGCCAGAGAGGTTGGTGTGCGGCTGGTTAGGGGATTGAAATGTGCTGCAGTTATGTACTGAATATGGATTGTAATATCCAATCGAGCTGCTAGGGTATTTTTGAACAACTTTCAGAAGTCTGACAAACCTTTGAACGAGGAGCCCAATCATTGAGTCACACAGCATGGAAAGAGGCCCTTCTGCCCTACTTACCCACACTGGCCAATTAGTCCCACCTGCCTGTGTTTGGCCCATGTCCCTCTAAACCTGTTCCATCCACGTACCTGCCTAACTGTTTCTTAAACGTTGTGATAGTCCCTACTTCAACTACCTCGTCCGGCAGCTCGTTCCATACACCCACCACCCTTTCTGTGACAAAGTTACCACTCGGATTCCTATTCAATCTTTCTCCCTTCACCTTAAACCTATGTCCTCTGGTTCTCGATTCCCCAACTCTGAGCGAGACTCCACTTCTACCTCAGATAGACACAAATAACTGGAGTGACTCAGCAGGACAGGCAGCATCTCTGGAGAGAAGGAATGGATGATGTTTCGGGGGAGACCCTTCTTCAGACTACCTGATCTATTTCTCTATACATCTGTGATATGCCAGCATGTGAAAGAAATGAACCAGAAGAGTCCACTGGTTTGCTTTCAGTTTGTTCTAATTTTATCGCAGTAATTTTTTACTTGCCATTCCACTGTGTATGTGCGTCCATGTTTGCGAGTGTCCGTCCCTTTGTGTGTGTGTGTGTGCGTGTCCTTCCGTTTGTGTGTGTGTCTGGTCATTATCCTTAAACTGTTTTCTGGCATTTCTATTATGTCACAACTTTGTGCTGAAGCGGCATAACAAAGCATTCCTTCTCGGGAACCCTTTCAATGGCCCCATTTTCACCATGGTCCAGCGGGGAGCTTTAATTGTTCGGGGGGGAGGAAGAGAACTTGATTGGTCTGAAAGTGTAACTGGAGCACCTCTTAGATTTAAGTGTTCATTTAAGCGACTTCAGAGTCTAGTAAGAGTTTTGTTTAAGGACAGGCCAGGGAACTGCAGGCTGGTGAGCCTCACGTCATAGGTGCCAAATTTGCGGGAGGGGATTGGTAAGGAGAGGGTCTGCCAGCATTTGGATAGGCACACAGTGTCTGTGCCGAACCTGATGCCAAGATAAATTAATCTCATCATCCGCATATGATCCAGATCTTTCATTCCTTGCATATCCATGTGCCTGTCTAAAAGCCTCTTTAATACCACTAGCGTATCTCCTCCCTTAGCAGCATGTTCCAGGCACCCACCATCCTCCCACAACATCTCCTTTAAGCTCTCCCCCTTTAGTTAGCTTTGTTTATTTTTACGTGTACCGCGGTACAGTGAAAAAGCCTTTCTGACAAAGCTATGCCTTCTTTCACATTTCCACCCTGGGGAAAAATGTTCTGACTGTCTACCCTACCTATGTGTCTCATAATGTTATACATTTCTCTCAGATCTCCCCTCAACCACCATTGTTCCATAGAAAACAATCCAAGTCTGTCTAATCTTCTCTTGTAGCTAATACGCTCTAATCTAGGCAGCATTCTGGTAAACCTCTCCTCCAAAGCCTCGCATCCTCTCTATAATGGGGCGACCAGAACTGCAGGCAGTACTTCAAATGCAGTCAAACAAAATATTTTATTCGTGTACCACTGATTCTTAATAGTATCGCACTAGTGGTGACCTTTTATCCATGCAGGTGTGGACAGGAAATAATCCATCCGATAAAGCACACAGGGCAATACAGCTACATTTCTTAAGTGCATGCATACTCCACTGAGAGTTACTGACACTGAGAGACAAGAAATAAGCTTATTCTACAAAACATTGGAAGGGTAATTTGTTTCCTCGTAGAATGCATCTCTTGGTCTCCCTTTGAGAGTTACTTTCTACATCCAAACTACAATCTTTTCTTTCCTTTAGAAAGTGTAAAACAGTGAACATTATACACACATTATATCTCCCTCCCTGATGAATGTCCAACCCAGGCGAGGATGTGCACGCTAGGCACAGAAGCAGATCAACAATCTCATATTACAATCGCTACACTCTTTTAAATCTCTATTCCTGCAGCAACATTTATTCCGCTGTAAATGAGTCTATCGTAATCATGTATTGTCTTTCCGCTGACTGGATAGCACGCAACAAAAGCTTTTCACTGTACCTCGGTACACGTGACAATTAACTAAACTAAATTAGAGAAAGAAAAATGCCATGAAAAAATTATTTTGCAATGCTTTCCAAAAATGCTGGAGAAACTCAGAGGGTGAGGCAGCATCCATGGAGCGAAGGAAATAGGCGACGTTTCGGGTCGAGACCCTTCTTTAGACTGATGTGGGGGTGGGGGGGGGAAGTGGGGGAAGAAGAAAGGAAGATGCGGAGATAGTGGGCTGTGGGAGAGCTGGGAAGGGGAGGGGAAGGAGGGAGAAAGCAAGGACTACCTGAAGTTGGAGAAGTCAATGTTCATACCGCTGGGGTGTAAACTACCCAAGCAAAATATGAGGTGCTGCTCCTCCAATTTACGGTGGGCCTCACTCTGGTCATGGAGGAGGCCCAGGACAGAAAGGTCGGATTCTGAATGGGAGGGGGAGTTGAAGTGCTGAGCCACCGGGAGATCAGGTTGGTTATTGCGAACCGAGCGGAGGTGTTGGGCGAAGCGATCGCCAAGCCTATGATGTAGAGCAGCTGACACCTAGAGCAGCGGATGCAATAGATGAGGTTGGAGGAGGTGCAGGTGAACCTCTGCCTCACCTGGAAAGACCTGCCAAGCTTTACTGTGTTTGATGCCACTGTGGAGTATTCTGAAACCACTTACAGTTCTGGTCCCCCAGATGCCTGTAAAATCTAGGTTCTCTTGTGTTTGCTTTCACAGGTTCCCCCTGTATCCAAGAGGTGGTGAGAAGTTTCAGTTTGAATATGGAGTTTATCTACTAAACAAAAATATCGCACAGGTAGGTGTGATGGGGAGAAGGCAGGAGGAGTAAGTGAAACGTATAAGTTAGTGCTCTGTGGGTGGTGAAATGCTTGCATGTAATGGGGGAGGGGGGGAGCACTGGAAGTGTTTTCAATTAACAGCATTTTTGATAAGCTTCAAACTTTGCATCAGTCCACAAATATTTGCTCGCTGCATTTTCATCATTGTGTGGATCTGAAGTAAATGGGTTCAGGTTCAAGACCTCCAGGTTCAAGAACAGCCTCTTCCCAACAGCTATCAGGCACTTGAACACTGTACTACACTAAACACACCCCTGCATCATAAACTATGATCTATTATAGACTCTATCTTGGGTTCACCGCATACATTGATTTAGCGCTGTTATGATCAGGTTAGCTAGTTTACTGATTATTAGAGTCATGCAGTGTGTAAACAGCCCCTTCTGCCCAAATTACCCACACCAACCAACATGTCCCATCTGCACTAGTCCCACCTGCTTGTGTTTGGCCATATCCCTCTAAACCAGGGGTGCGCAACCTTGTTCTGCAAAGGGGCCGGGACGCATGTCTGTGAGCGGATGGCGGGCCGCATCTATCACGTGTACACACGGATCCCGCCCCGGATGGCAGGCATCAAATCACGTGTTCACATGGATCCCACCCCTTCGAGGACACCACCTGGAGCACTGGCCCCTAGTTACGGGCGCTCACCAACATGGCATCCCTAGTAACGGGCGCTCACCAACATGGCGTCCCTAGTTACGGGCACTCACCAACATGGCGTCCCTAGTTACGGGAGCTTGCCAATATGGCGTCCCTAGTTACGGGTGCTCACCAACATGGCGTCCCTAGTTACGGGTGCTCACCAACATGGCGTCCCTAGTTACGGGCACTCACCAACATGGCGTCCCTAGTTACGGGTGCTCACCAACATGGCGTCCCTAGTTACGGGCGCTCACCAACATGGCGTCCCATAATTACGGGCGCTCACCAACATGGCGTCCCTAGTTACGGGTGCTCACCAACATGGCGTACCCTACGGACCATTGCCTTGGCTCTGGCCTGAAGGCGGTGGCTCAAATACACTCACTCACTCGTCCCCGGCCTATTGACAACCCCGATCCCCACAGTGAAGCCCAGACACAGAAGGTGCGCGGCCGTACCGGCGACTTTGCGCAGGATGCGGTACATCCAGAGCTCGGCGCTCAGCGGCTCCGCAATTGCGGCAGCCTGTGAAGGCCTCCTTGCGTCCTTGCATCACCGCACCTGAGCGCCTCGGGCCTGGGAGGTACCGGAGATGAAGGAAGTCTGCGGGCCGGATGAGTACGAAAAAAAAAATACGTCTGCGGGCCGGATGATTTCGGGTTACGGGCCGCATTCGGCCCGGGGGGCCGTAGGTTGCCGACCCCTGCTCTAAACCTAACCTATCCATGTACCTGTCTAAATGTTTTCTTCAACTTTGCGATAGTCCCTGTCTCAACTACTTCCTCTGGCAACTTGTTCCATGCTCCCACCACCCTTTTAAAAAAAAAAAAAATCACCTCTCATGTTCCTATTAAATCTCTTCCCCCCTTCCTCACCTGAAACCTATGTCCTCTGGCTCTCGGTTCCCCTGCTCTTGACAAAAGACCTGATCTATTCTCTCAATAATTTATTATATTATTGATTATTGTACATATAATTGTCTTATTGTGTTTGTGGGCCAGGAAAGCAGCAACAAGTAAGAATATAATTGTTCCCTTGCTGCTACTTCTGTCAATTACAGCTTTCCTTCCACAGTGATTCATTTGTGAGAAAAGTAGGAATTTATTTCTGGAAGCAAAGCAAAAGTAGTCGACCTACCGGCCTCTCAATCCTGATATGCTGATAAGCTAAACCAAAGCTTCCCTTTATCTCTACTCCTGCCTTACCTCTGCAGCCCTTAATAACCATCCCTAACAGAAAAAGAGAACATTTCTTCTTCAGAGACTGTTCAAACTTGGCTGTTTGTGGAATTGTTGATAACCAGTGGAATTAAATGCTATTTTGTATCCTTGTTATGGAAAATAACTTGCATCTCCCACAGCCCACTGTCTCCGCATCTTCCTCTCTCCTTCCCTCCCCCACCACCCCCACATCAGTCTGAAGAAGGGTCTCGACCCGAAACGTTACCTTTTCCTTCGCTCCATAGATGCTGCCTCAACTGCTGAGTTTCTCCAGCATTTTTATCTACCTTGCATTAGTAAAGCATATTTGCATCCTTTTCATGGTTCCAAAGTATTCTTCATGATATGAACATCACATGAACTGCTGATGCTGAAATCTTGAGCAAAACAGAATGTAACTCGGCAGGGCAGGCAGCATCCATGAGGGGGGATGGATAGGTGATGTGTCGGGTCAGGACCTTTCTTCACATTGATTCTGATCAATTAGTCTGAAGAAGACCCCCGACCTGTAACATCGCCTATCCATTCCCTCCATGGATGCTGCCTGACCTGCCGAGTTGCTATGTCTACACTTGATGCCTTAGAAAAGCAGCCAACATAATTAAAGGCTTGTCCCACCCTGGTCATTCCTTCTCCCATTTCCCCTTTCCGGCTGATGGTACAGAAGCTTGAAAGCGCACACCACCAGACTCGGGAACAGCTTCTTCCCCTCTGTTATCAGGCTTCTGAACGGTCCTTCCATAAACTAGGGTGCTGTGTGATTCACCTCTACCCCATTGTGGACATTGAACGTTGTGGATGGAACTGATGCTCTACAATGCTGAGAACTGTATTCCGTACTATGTATCTTCCTCAATACTCTACCTATTGTAGTTGAGTTTGGCTTGATTGTATTCATGATGGTACCATATATTTCACCACTAACTTCCATCCGGCACTCAAATTCACCTGGACCTCACTATCTCCATCACAGGTAACAGACTACTGACCGATATCTACTACAAACCTCACTGACTCCCATGGCTATCTGGACTACACTTCTTCCCACCCTGTTTCCTGTAAGGACTCTATCCCAATTCCTCCGTCTACGCCGCATCTGCACCCAGGATGAGGTGTTCCACATCAGGGCATCGGAGATGTCCTCATTCTTTAGGGAATGGGGGTTCTCCTCTTCAACTATAGATGAGGTTCTCACCAGGGTCTCCTCTATATCCCGTAGCTCCGCTCTCACTCCCCATCCCCCACCCCACCTCCCCCACTCGTAACAAGGACAGAGTCCCCTTGTCCTTACCTTCCACCCCGCCAGCCGTCACATACAACAGATAATCCTCCGATATTTTTGCCACCTCCAACGGGATCCCACCACTGGCCACATCTCCCCATCTCCTCCCCTTTCGACTTTCTGCAGAGACCGCTCCCTCCGTAACTCCCTGGTCAATTTGTCCCTTCCCACCCAAACCACCCCCTCCCCTGGTATTTTCCCTTGCAACCGCAAGAAATGCTACACTTGTCGCTTTACCTCCCCCCTTGACTCCATTCAAGGACCCAAGCAGTCTTTCCAGGTGAGGCAGAGGTTCACCTGCACCTCCTCCAACCTCATCTATTGCATCCGCTGCTCTCGGTGTCAGCTGCTCTACATCGGTGAGACCAAGCGTAGGTTTGGCGATCGCTTCGCCCAACACCTCCGCTCGGTATGCACTAACCAACCTGATCTCCCAGTGGCTCAGCACTTCAACTCCCCCTCCCATTCCATATCCGACCTTTCTGTCCTGGGCCTCCTCCATGGCCAGAGTGAGTCCCACCGCAAATTGGAGGAGCAGCACCTCATATTTCGCTTGGGCAGTTTACACCCCAGCGGTATGAACATTGACTTCTCCAATTTCAGGTAGTCCTTGCTTTCTCCCTCCTTCCCCTCCCCTTCCCAGCTCTCCCACAGCCCACTGTCTCCGCCTCTTCCTTTCTTCGTCCCGCCCCTCCCACCTCCACATCAGTCAGAAGAAGGGTCTTGACCCGAAACGCCACCTATTCCTTCGCTCCATAGATGTTGCCTCTCCCGCTCCAGCATTTTTGTCTACCTTCGATTTTTCCAGCATCCGCAGTTCTTTCTTAAACGTACCGTATATCTGATCTGTTTAGATAGCATGCAGAACATAGCTTTTCACTGTACCTCGGTACACATGACAATAATGAACCTAAACCTTAAATCTAAACCACTTTGTTTTGTTCACCAAATGAAGTACTCTTGAAGTCATTAAAGGCAAGTCATCCCATTCCTCCTCTATATCAGCATCCGTGCCTAATGTTGAGCCCATGATAGTCCAGCACTCAGGAGAGATACATATATTTTACCTCTAATTGTAAGGATAATTGGTTTCCTTGTTGAATGTATATCTTGTTCTCCCTTTATTGGGAGATCTATTCTGAATCCAAATGGTGACGGGGTTTTTTTTTGTTTGGAAAGTGTAAAACAGTGAGCTGTACATATTTGATAATAACCTCAAGTTTGATATACCTCTCGTACCTCAATGGTAACCTGCGGTTCCATGCAGTACCACAGTTAATCAGAGACAGAAAACTGGTCATTGAGCTACTTCACAGATGTTGATTATTCTAGATAGACTTGTACATTTTTTTTTTAAACCTTAGCTGCAGCAGCGTACTGTTTTTTATTAGCTGTGAATGCATATCCTTGACAATTGTGAGCTTTAGTGTCCTGAGGCCAATTTGGCTCAGTTTCCTATTCTCCATCAGGACAGTACTTTGTCTTTATGTGAGAGGCAGTTGTTGTGCTCAGGTCCATATCAACAGGCAAGATGAAAAGAACATAATGGCAAGATGAAAAGACTCCACCAATAAAAGATAGACCCAAAATGCTGGAGTAACTCAGCAGGTCAGGCAGCAACTCTGGAGAAAATCGCTAGGTGTCATTTTGGGGCAGGACTCTTCTTCAGGGGGGGCTGGAAGCAAGAATTGACCAGGCTAAGCCAGGGCTGGCACCAGATGACCTCAAGCAGAGAGGTTCCCTGAAGAAGGGTCTCAACACGAAACGCTCCTTCTCTCCAGAGATGCTGCCTGTCCGGCTGAGTTACTCCAGCTTTTTGTGTCCACGCATGGGCAACTGATAGTAGGTAGATACAGATGAGGGCGGTGATTGGCACATAGGAGGACAAGGACCAGAGATGAAAAGGATGCAAAAGGCCATGAGGTGACGAGAGCAGAGGCATTATAGTGAGAACAAAGGAAGTGATTTGGATGAAAGGGGACAGAGGGATGAGGAAAGGGGATGGTATAGGAGGAGAAAAAAAAAGGAGAGATGGGTTGTAGGTTCGTTAGCTAAGATTGGAGAATTTAATGTTCAAGCCCATTGGGTTGTAAGGAACCCATGCGTAATATGATACCATTTATTTGTTGTCATTTGAACCTCATTGAGGTTCAAAAGAAATTTGGTTTCTGCAGTCATACACACAAGGAAAAGAACCAAGACACAACACAATTTACACAAACATCCATCACAGTGAATCTCCTCCTCACTGTGATGGAAGGCAAAGTCTTATCTCTCCCCTGCACTCCTCATTCTCCTCCCGATGTCAGAGTCAAGGCCCCCGGCGGGCGATGGTAAGTGTCCCGCGGCTATTAAAGCCACGCCGGGTGATGCAAGGCCACGCTCCGGGTCTTGGTGTTGGAGCCCCCGGCGTGCGCTAACAAGTCCCACGGCCGTTAAAGCCGCGCCGGGCGATGTAAGGCCCCGCTCCAGGTAATAATCAACCCCGCAACTCGGGCGGGAGAAGTCGCCGTTGCGGAAGCCCCGAAAAGTGGTCTCCCAGCAGGGACCCGCGGGCTCCTGGTGTTACCGTCCACCAGACCTGCGGTTGGAGCCTCCAAATCTTCTGGGTCGGGGCGCAGCAGCGCGCCACCACCGCTCCTCCCGCTCCGAACTCGGCCAGCTCCACGATGGTGGGTAAGTCCGCAGGCTCCACGATTGGAGCCCCAGGTCGTTCCGGTTGGAGGCCGCCTACAGTGCTAGGCCCCAACGACAACGGAGACCCGACAGAGAAGATTCTCCGTGCAGGGGATAGATTCTCCGTGCAGGGGAAAGATTTTAAAAGTTTCCCCCCCGACCCCCCACACACATACCCAGTTTTTAAAAAAGCACTTTAAACTACATTTAAACGAGACAAAAAATTTAAAACACGACAGACGGACTGCAGAGGCCGCTGCGACGTGAGTCGCGCCGCCCACCCAAAGTATGAGGTGCTGTTCCTCCAGTTTGCGTGTCAGTCCACTTTCCCTTTTACTTCCTTTTTGTTCAGAAACTTCATTGAAGGGCCATCCTTAAGGTGGCCTTTTCCTCGTCCCAGACTCGTCAGCTTATTGGAACAACTTACCTCCATCCACACTTGTCGTCCCCCACAACTAAAACCTGATGCATTTTTTATGGGATTGCCAGTGAATCAAGTAACTGGACATGCAGTGTGGATTGGACTTGACACTGCCCTACTGGACATAGCTACACCTGTTGACACCTTGACTTCAATAGCCATTATCGATTATAATATTTTTATTTTGGAATAAAAATGGAAGTAACGGATATTGCAATATGTGGAAGACTTCTGCTTGCATAGATAAAAGTAAAACTATGTGCCTCTCTTGGGATACTTTGACAGATAACTGCACGCAGCTGAATATATGTGCTGGCAAGTACATGTTGACTATGTCAGTGTTCTGATGAACTGCTTGCGCTCGTCTGAGAATGATTATAAGCCGATCTTTCTTCGCACTCCAACGTACACTCAGCAGAAGTAGCATGTGTGCGACTTTGGCCAGTGAAGTCAAAGTGCAGTCTGTATTCCTCCTGTTCTAGGAGTATTTAATAATAATAATACATTTTATTTAATGGGCGCCTTTCAGACATCTCAAGGACACCTTACATAGTAATCGGAATAAAAACATATAATCGGAATAGAACAGGTAAAAAAGACATCACAGAGACACAAATTAGAAACAGAATTCAATCCAAAAACAGAAAATCAAAAACAATTTGATATCAACTATCCAATTGAAAGTGCTAATGTTAACGTAATACCTATCCCCACTCCAGAACATGAATGCTTTGCCATGTACAATATTTTCAAGATGCAGCACAGTGGCGCAGCGGTAGACTTGCTGCCTGACAGCACCAGACACCTGGGTTCGATCCTGACTTTGGGTGCTGTCTGTGTCTCTGTGTGTATGTGTGGAGTTTGCACATTCCTTCTGTGACAGCGTAGGTTTCCTCCGAGTGCTTCGGTTTCCTCCCACATCGCAAACACGTACAGGTTTGTAGGTTAATTGGCTTCTATAAATTGTCGCCCGTGTGTGGGGAGTGGATGAGAAAGGGGGGTGACATAGAACTAGCGGATGATCGGTGGACGATGGGCCGAAGGGCCTCTTTGCGCACTGCATCTCTAAACTTAAACTATGTAAAATTATGTCAGATGTGCCTCAACTAAATCTAAAATTAATCTAAAACTATCACCTTTAATAATGAGCACTAATAAAATATTTCACGAAGAGTGGAAAATGGAGAAATGCTGGGGGTCGATTTCAACTCTTTAGCATTCAAGAGAATTTTAAAGATCCTTCAGGTTTTTTTTAACCTCTGTGGTCCTGCTTCCCAGATTATTGCAAACATCTATCACTGTGAGGTAATTCTACCGGCTTGTTTCAGATTTGCTACTCACTAGTTTAAATTTATGTACTCTGCACCTATTTGCCTGACTGACGTCCAAATAATACTCAGAGATGTAAAAAATCAGCAGATGCTGGAATATTGAGCATAAAACAAGGTGCAAGAGGAAAAGCGGGTCAGGAAACGGACAGATGGGTTTTCAGATCAGGACTGCTCCCCCCCCCCCCCCCCCAAACCCTGCCACTCGTATCAGTCCCTCTGGCTTAATATTTCGCTCTTTTTCTATCCTTATCGGACACCCCCTTGTCTCTTTTTCACCTCTAGCCTTTGTCACTATCTGTACTCATCTGCCAATCACCTTCCCCATCACCTGTATCCACCTATCACTTGCCAAACATTGCCCTGTCCCTATATCTTTTCCAGCTTTCTCTCCCCCGCCCCATATCTATCAGTCTGAAGAAAGGCCCCAAACCGAAACATCGTCTGTCCACAGATGCTTCCTGAGCCGCTGAATTACCCCAGTACCTTGTTTTCAGAAATATAACATAGAAGAGTACAGTGCAGAAACAGGCCCTTCGGCCCACAATGTCTGCACCGAACATGAAGCTAAGATAAGCATGAAGCCAAGATTATCTGCCTGCACATGTTCCATATTCCTCCATTCCCTGCCTATCTAAAACCATTTTAAACACCACTATTACAGTGCCTTGCAAAAGTTTTCATACCCCTTGAACATTTCCACATTTTGTCACGTTACAACCACAAACGTAAATGTATTTTATTGGGATTTTATGTGATAGACCAACACAAAGTGGTGCATAATTGTGAAGTGGAAGGAAAATGATACATGGTTTTCAAATTTTTTTTACAAATAAAAAACTGAAAAGTGTGGCGTGCAAAAGTATTCAGCCCCCTTGAGTCAATACTTTGTAGAACCACCTTTCGCTGCAATTACAGCTGCAAGTCTTTTGGGGTATGTCTCTACTAGCTTTGCACATCTAGAGACTGAAAATTTTGCCCATTCTTCTTTGCAAAATAGCTCAAGCTCAGTCAGATTGGATGGAGAGTGTCTGTGAACAGCAATTTTCAAGTCTTGCCAGAGATTCTCAATTGGATTTAGGTCTGGACTTTGACTGGGCCATTCTAACACATGAATATGCTTTGATCTAAACCATTCCATTGTAGCTCTGACTGTATGTTTAAGGTCGTTGTCCTGCTGGAAGGTGAACCTCCGCCCCAGTCTCAAGTCTTTTGCAGACTCTAACAGGTTTTCTTCCAAGATTGCCCTGTATTTGGCTCCATCCATCTTCCCATCAACTCTGACCAGCTTCCCTGTCCCTGCTGAAGAAAAGCATCCCCACAGCATGATGCTGCCACCACCATGTTTCACAGTGGGGATGGTGTGTTCAGGGTGATGTGCAGTGTTAGTTTTCCGCCACTCATAGCGTTTTGCATTTAGACCAAAAACTTCAATTCTGGTCTCATCTGACCAGAGCACCTTCCTCCACATGTTTGCTGTGTCCCCCACATGGCTTGTGGCAAACTGCAAACGGGACTTCTTATGGCTTTTTTTCAACAATGGCTTTCTTCTTGCCACTCTTCCATAAAGGCCCGATTTGTGGAGTGCACGACTAATAGTTGTCCTGTGGACTGATTCTCCCACCTGAGCTGTGGATCTCTGCAGCTCCTCCAGAGTTACCATGGCTGCTTCTCTGATCAATGCTCTCCTTGCCCGGCCTGTCAGTTTAGGTGGACGGCCATGTCTTGGTAGGTTTGCAGTTGTGCCATACTCTTTCCATTTTTGGATGATGGATTGAACAGTGCTCCGTGAGATGTTCAAAGCTTGGGATATTTTTTTATAACCTAACCCTGCTTTAAACTTCTCCACAACTTTATCCCTGACCTGTCTGGTGTGTTCCTTGGGCTTCATGATGCTGTTTGTTCACTAGTGTTCTCTAACAAACCTCTGAGGCCTTCACAGAACAGCTGTATTTATACTGAGATTAGATTACACACAAGTGGACTCTATTTACTAATTAGGTGACTTCTGAAGGCAATTGGTTGCACTGGATTTTATTTAGGGGTATCAGAGTGAAGGGGCTGAATACTTTTGCACGCCACACTTTTCAGTTTTTTATTTGTAAAAAAATTTGAAAACCATGTATCATTTTCCTTCCACTTCACAATTATGCGCCACTTTGTGTTGGTCTATCACATAAAATCCCAATAAAATACATTTACGTTTGTGGTTGTAACGTGACAAAATGTGGAAAAGTTCAAGGGGTATGAATACTTTCGCAAGCCACTGTATATCTGCCTCCAACACCACCCATGGCAATGTATTCCAAGCAGCTACCACATTCTGCGTTTTTAAAAGTAACATCTCCGTAAAACTTAAATAATATTCCGTTTTATTCTCCAAGGAAAAATGTTCAGATTACTGTGACTCCCCACATATGTATACTTTTTGTTTGAAGGTTAAATTTCTGGTTGCCCTTCATAGCTCATAGCATTCAGTATAGTTTATAGATACAGTGCGGAAACAGGCCCACTGAGTCCGTGCCCACCATTCTACACACACCATGGACAATTCACAATTCCAAGCCAATTAACCTACAAATCTGTACGTCTGTGGAGTGTGGGAGGAAACCGGAGCACCTGGAGGAAACCTACGCAGGTTACAGGGAGAATGTACAAACTCTGTACATACAGCACCCGTAGTCAGGATCAAACCCGGGTCTCTGGCGCTGTGAGGCCATAACTCTACTGCTGCGCCACCGTGCCACGCTGATAGTTTTTTGGGAACATTCTTTCTCCCCATGCTGTGAAATCAGGAGGACTGAATGGAAAGAGTTCCTTCTGTCACTACAAAGGAAAACTCATTTGTCTCCCATGAGCAGGGAGCACTTTAGCTTTTGGATTAACACCTCCTCCACCCCCCATTGATCTGTTGCTGAAAGTTGGTTGTGTACTTCCGTAAAACAAATTGCAGCTGTAAAACCATTTATCACCATGCATAACCCTCAATATTAGAATTTTGCAATTCAATTAGATTACCAGTTGTTTTCTCCCCTGCAATTAGAGCCAATCCAGATGTGGCGACATTCCTGTTTAACCTCTGTCATTTGTAATGGAATTCCTGTCCCAGAGAGTGGAATGGAGCAGTCGTCTTTTAAGTGGTTGCAAAGCATTTGTAAATTGCTTTCATCCTGGTGTTAGTTATGAAAGTGAATACTTTTTGTTTTGTTTGACATGATGAGACTCTTCTGTACTATTAACAGCAACCATTAAGTGGAAGGGTCACAGCGCCTTGTGAAAGATCAATGATCACTCTTTATGCCGTAGAATGAGGGTTGTGGCAGCAGTTTACATCCTGTTCCGTAGCATTTACGGGGGCGCAGAGTGGCTACGGGTGCTGTCAGTTTGTTACCACGTGGGTTTTCTCCGGGTACTCCGGTTTCCTCCCACTTTCCAAAGGCATGCAGGCTTGTCGGTTCATTGGCAATTGTACTTGGTATGTTCAAGTTCAAGTGGACATCAAGGTCAAGTGAGTTTATTGTCATGTGTCCCTGGTAGGACAATGAAATTCTTGCCTTGCTTCAGCACACAGAACATAGTAGGCATTTACTACAAATGTCCATATACCATAATATAAATATATACACATATGAATAAATAAAGTGATAAAGTGCAAATAACAGATAATGGGTTATTAATAATCAGAGTTTTGTCCGAGCCAGGTTTAATAGTCTGATGGCTGTGGGGAAGTAGCTATTCCTGAACCTGGTTGTTGCAGTCTTCAGGCTCCTGTACCTTCTAACTGAAGGTAGCAGGGAGATGAGTGTGTGGCCTGGATGGTGTGGGTCTTTGATGATACTGCCAGCCTTTTTGAGGCAGCGACTGCAATAAATCCACTCGATGGAAGGAAGGTCAGAGCCGATGATGGACTGGGCAATGTTTACTACTTTTTGTAGTCTTTTCCTCTCCAGGGCGCTCAAGTTGCCGAACCAAGCCACGATGCAACCGGTCAGCATGCTCTCTACTGTGCACCTGTAGAAGTTAGAGAGAGTCCTCCTTGACAAACCGACTCTCTGTAATCTTCTCAGGAAGTAGAGGCGCTGATGAGCTTATGTAGCCTAGAAATGGTGTACAGGTGATCGTGGTTGGTGCAGACTCGGTGGGCCGAAGGGCTTGTTTCCACGCTGTATCTCTAAACTGTAACAAAGTAGGTCCAGGCTGATTCACCCAACAAGACTCAATATATTAATGAGAGATATTCATGCTCCATTTGAACAGCCACCCTCACGTATTCAATCGTACATTATTGTCACGTGTACGTAAGTACAGTGGAATTCTTTCTTTTGCGTACAGTTCAGTGACAATCCTACAACACATTAGGCATAATCATAGTAAGTATAATGGGCCTGTCCCACTTAGGCGACTGCAGGAGACTATGCAGTCGATGCATGGTCGCCACATGTTCGCGGGTGGCGGGTTGCCAGGGAGTCGCCTTCATGGTCGTGAGGAGTTCCCACATTCTGGGAACTAGTCGCGGCCTCATTATGGTCGCCGAGAATTTTCCAAAATGTTGAAAAATTAGCGGCGACTAGAATGAAGCCGCCATGGAGAGTAGCGAGATTTCTCGTGCCGTAGGTGGGTCGCAAAGAGATCCTAGTGGGTTGCCAGGAAGTCAAAGGTTCTCTTAGGTTCTCGTCGGCTGTAGCCGGTGCTGACCGGAGAATTTCATTGGCTCATTGTGGAAAGAAAACGTAAGCAGTAGTTTTCAGACCCAAGGATAACCGACCGGTAATGTTAAATGTCCGCCGAACTTCACAGCCGTGTATCTCTGGCTTCTTAAACGTTGTCTTCACTTCTTCTCCCACCTCCTGCCCACCTTCCTCCACACCCCCCCCCTCTTTTAAAGGACTTACTGTACACTGTGCTAGCCATCTTAATTACAGCACCAACCTTCCTGTTCATCGCGGTGTGTGTCTGTGTCACCTTGGCTTTGCACCGTGTGAATTTCAGACAGCGATCCCCCACGCTTGCCCTGTCCCCCGCCTTTGCGGTGTGTGTGTGTGTGTGTCTTCCACTCTGACACTCGCCGTTCCAGTTGCCGGTTTTTCAGGCGACTACCGGCAAATTGACAGTCGCCTGAAAATTTGCCTAAGTGGATCAGGCCCACAAGAGTGTGAGATCATAGACCACACTAACTCAGAACACCGAATCACTACGATCTAGGCACCACCCTGTACACTTCAAGTCCGAAAATTGTTTTTTAAATAAATCATAGTCTTAACTTGGCCGTGAAGGCCCATTCTGTAACGCTACAAGTTTAACTTTCAATTCTTTTCCCCTTCCAGTTTATCTGCTTTTCCTTAAATACATCTGTGCTATTCACCTTAACTACTTCCTTTGGTGGCGAGTTGCACAATCACACCAGTCTGGGTAGAGAACGTCTCAAAATTGATGTAAAATTTACAATACGCGAGTCCTTTTAAAGAGTGTAATTCCATCTCGACCCCTTTCTGCCTTGGTTTTGACCTGTTCAGAAGCAGTTCTTTGAAATCAATCATCTGTTCTCGCATTGTAGGATGTTATGTTTTTATAGGTCTTCTGTTTCAGCCTGTAAAGTACCATTGGGAGTGTTTTTACATTTGGGTTGCAGCTACACGGCCCCTGGTTCAAAGCCCAGGAAGCGTGGACTGTCTCCCGGAATTGATCTTGACCACTTGACTTCACAACAGTTGAGTGTCAAGTCACCTTCTAAATGGCAAGCTACAGCTTTGGTTTCTTGTCCATGTGCATATCTGGTACGAACTGATAGCCTTAGCCCAAAGATCTGCCATCACCTTGGGCACATTGTTGTATTAACGTCTAAAGGTCTTTTCACCCTTCATCGTTCACAGTGCCTATGCAGGGGAAATACAGAAGGTTTCACTGTAATCCAGCATTGAATTGGTGGTGGTCTCAAACCCCTCTTTCATCACACGCAAAACACACATTTCCTCCTTCGTGCCATTCAGCGCAAGCTAAATTGTATTGGGGATAAGACTGGAAACATTTTGGTTCTTTTTCCCATTTCTCTCTTTTGCAGATCAGGTGGACAAATGAATCAATAGAGTGGCGCAGTTGGTAGAGCTGCTGCCTCTCAGCGCAAGATCCTGACCTCGGGTGCTGTCTGTGTGGAGTTTGCTTGTTCTCCCTGTAACCGCGTTGGTTTTCTCCGGTTTCCTCCCATATCCCAAAGACGTGCGGATTTGTCGGTTAATGGCTGTAAATCGTGCACTTTGGTCTCAATCAAACTTGGACTTTATCTTGCACTAAATATTATTCACATTATTCCCTTTATCATATATCTACACTGTAGATGGCTCGATTGTAATCATGCAATGTCTTTCCATTGACTGGCTAGCACGCAACACAAGCTTTTCACTGTACCTCGGTACACGTGACAATAATCTAAATTCAAACTCAAATTGCCACCAGTGTGTTGGGAGTGGATGAGAACTAGGGTGACCGATGGTCGGCATGTACTTGGTGGGCCAAAGGGCCTCTTTCCATGCTGTATCTCTGAAACTCAACTTCTCTGAGAAGATGGTCGCTTCCAACAGCAATACACAATCATTTGACTCTTTGTGCCTTTGGCAGCTGAACAGCTTCTTCCCAATTCTCAGTCTATTGGCCTTAAATGTTGTTTAGCAATGTAAATTTAAAATGTTAAAAGAGTTTGAGGAAGAGTGTTCCATACTCCCACAACTTGGGCAGGGAAAGCAAATTCCTCAACACTTCTCTTCATCCCCGCCAGTTAAATCTAACCTTTATTTATTGGCCCACTCCGTTCGAGATGGTTGGCTTTTGGTGTGTATCCACAAGTTTGCAAACGGATCACGCACAGGCAGAGGAGATTGGTTTAACTTGGCATCATGTTTGGCACGGCCATTGTGAGGCGAAGGGCCAGTTCCTCTGCTGTCCAATTCCGTTTTATGCCCTCACCAGGCTAGCGTCACATCTTTGGGTTGCGAGGAGAAATCTGAACAACGGGTGAAAATCACGCAGCCGTTGGGCAAACGAGTGGGCTCCACACAGCACCCAAGGTCAGGAACAAATCCAGGTCCATGGAACCGTCAAGCTGCACCACTATCCTGCCTGTATGGTCCATTATGGACAGCACATGTCGGCACAGATCAAGTCAAGTCAGGTTTATTCGTCACATACACATACGAGATGTGCAGTGAAATGAAAAGTGGCAATGCTTGCGGATTGTGCAAAAAAAACTACAAAACAGAATGGAACAGAATCACCTATTCACATCAATGTATCTAACATGAAGCAAGGAAGCTGATACTGAATTCTTAGCTGCTTGTTGCCTCGAGCCTCATCATCACCCATCGACTATTGCCCACTAATTTTGAATCCAATTTGCCTTTCCTTTAGCTCCACGGGCACTTCCGTATCAATTAGTCTTGTGGACCTGGCAAAATCGGTACGCACTGCACCAATTGTCGTATTTTCATCAGCCCCTTCAAGGTTTAGAGATACAGCGCGAATACAAGCCTTTCGGCCCACCGTGTCCACGACAACAAGTGATCACCTCACGCACTAGCGTTATCCTACACACTAGGAACAATTTATACCCAAGCCAAATGTTCCTACAAACCTATACGTCTTTGGATTGTGGGAGGAAACCGGAGCACCCGGAGAAAACCCACGCGGTGACGGGAAAAACGTAACAACTCCGTACAGACAGCACCAGTGGTCAGGATCAAACCCAGGTCTCTGGCACTGTGAGGCAGCAACTCTACCGCTGCGCCACCGTGCTCTAAATGTTGCCTCCTCCAAAGTTCAATCAAAGAAAATTCCTCCTTTGGTCAACCAGAACATAGTAAGCTTGATCCTTTAATAACATAGCAGTGATAATTATCTGATGAAGTGCCACCAGCTTTGGTGGGTGCTTTTTATGCTTGCATACCCTGGATTTGTACAAAAGAAGCTTCAGATTTGGCTGTGCATTTACTTGCTCAATTAAAAGAACAAAAGATGATGAAACGTCTTGGTTTGAAAACGTATTTGCTCACTGTCTGCCATTTGCAGCTTGTATTTAAACTAAGTTTAGTTCTCAAAGTATTTTGCGGGTTGAAAACACCTACCTGCTTGTTGGTATTTATGTGGATATTTTAAGTTAGATTTTAATTTCCCACAGGGCGCAGTCTAGACCTGATAAAAAGGTGCTATTAATTCTGTCGGTCTGCCTGACATTATTTATCTTGGGTATTTTTCAAGCGCCACAATCAAAAAATGAAAACCACAGCACCACTTGAGATTGCTTACACAGTCCAATTGTTTTCCCTTTGCACTCGTTTTCCTGCTCTGTCCCCCACTGCAGTTCACACTTGAAATGAAACAACCAAACATTGCTCTGGGTGTATTAAGCATCTGCAGGTACAACAGAGTGAAAGAATTAGTGGGGGAGTGCTGGAGTAACTCAGTGGGTCAGGCAGCATCTCTGGAGAACGTGCCTAGGTGACGTTTTGGATCGAGATCCTTCTTCAGACTGAAGAATTAGTGATGTTGGTTTTCATTTATTTTTGTGAAAACTCCTTTGAAACTCCCAGTATTGTTTATGTCAGAGGTGTAGCAGAGGTTGAGTGAGCTGTGCGAGGCGAGACACATAGTTTCTCCCTGTAGCACCAGAGACCCTGGTTCGATCCTGACTATGGGTGCTATCTGTATGGAGTATGTGTGTTCTCCCTGTGAACACGTGGATTTCCTCCAAATGCTCCGGTTTCCTCCCACATTCCAAAAACATGCATGTTAATTGTCTTCTGTAACTTCTCCCTAGTGTGTAGGATAGAACTAGTGTTTGGGTGATTGCTGGTCAGCGTGGACTTGGTGGGCCAAAGGGCCTGTTTCCACACTATCTCTAAATTAAGCTGGTAGAGTTGCTCCTTCACAGCACCCGGGATCGATCCTGACCTCTGGTGTCATCTGTGTGGAATTTGCCCATTCTCCGTGTAACTGCACGGATTTCTTCCAGGTGCTCTGGTTTTCTCCCAAAGATGTACAGGTTTATAAGATAATTGGCCTCTAACATTTCCACTGGTGTGAAAGAAGTGGATGAGAAAGTGGAGTCACATCAAACTAATGAGAACAGGTGATCGATAGTCAAGTGCTGTCTGTACAGAGTTTGCCACCTGCCCATGTGTGCTGTCTGTACGCAGTTTGTTTGTTTCTCTGTGACTGCGTGGGTTTTCTCCAGGTGCTCCACTTTCCTCCCACACTCCAAACACGTGAGTTAATTGGCTTTGGGTTTTTTTAATTATAAATTCTCCCTAGTGTGTAGAATAGTATTAGTGTACACGGTGATTGCTGGTTGGCGAGGACTTGGCGTGCCGAAGGGCAAGTTTCCATGCTGTATCTCTAAGTCTTAATCTTCCTAGAACCTTCAGCATCCCAGAGAAAACAATTCCAAACAAACTCGGAGCTAGCTAAAGAGTAAAGATTAGATGAAGAGTAAAGGCTCCTCACTTCTTACTCAATAATAAGAGTTACTTTTGCCATGAGAAGATCGGACACTACTTAAGGCATTTTTACAATTGAGTTCTTGAGCTATTGGCTTCACTAAAATGGTGGAGCTTCGAGGTAAGTGAGGTGGCTCCTTTATCACCTGGATGCCATGGTTAACCTCTGGAGCTGTTTTTCATCAAGGATGAGCAGCTTTACATTGTATAACAGTGAATGCTTGTATAACTTCTAATGCACAGCAAGGAAGGAGAAAGCAAAATAGAATTGATCAAAAGACACAGCATGAAAAAGGACATTTCAGTCCACCAAGTCCAACTATCGATCAGTGGTTCACACCAGTTCTGTGTTATCCCACTTTCACCTCCACTCCCTACATAACAAGGGTAACTTTACAGAAATCAATTAACCTACAAACCCGCACGTCTTTGTGATGTGGGAAGAAATTGGAGCACCTGAAGCAAACCCACGTGGTCACGTGGAGAACGTGCAAACTCCACATACAGACAACACCCAAGGTTAGGATCGAACCCAAGTTTCTGGCGCTGTGTGTCAGCGGCTCCACTAGCTGCTTATAATTGCAGTTATATATAGTGCCTTTCACAATTACAGAGAATCCTAGTGTGTGCAACTACATCAGCAAAACACATGAAAGCATCGTTATTATTAGAACTTGGAACACGCAGTTACTATCGCAACATTTAAGAAACATTCAGACAGGTACATGGATGTGACAGGTTTATAGTGATATGGGCCAAATGCAGGCAGGCGGGACTCGTGTAGACGGGACATGGTGGTCGGTGTGGGCAAGTTGAGCTGAAGGGCCTGTTTCAACGCTGTATGATAAATTTGCAGTAAAACTGCTCTTGCCATCACTCTGATATAAGTTAATCTTTGTCTCATCTGTCCACAAGACCTTTTTCCAGAACTGTGGTTGCTCTTTTAAGTACTTCTTGGCGAACTGTAACCTGGCCATCCTATTTTTGTCACTAACCAGTGGCAAGATCAAACTATGGAGGAGATAAGGAACTGCCCAAGATCCAAAGCACACCACCTCATCTGTGAAACACGGTGGTGGGGGTGTTATGGCCTGGGCATGTATGGCTGCTGAAGATACTGGCTCACTTATCTTCATTGATGATACAACTCCTAATGGTGGTAGCATAATGAATTCTGAAGTGTATAGACACATCCTATTTGCTCAAGTTCAAACAAATGCCTCAAAACTCATTGGCCGGCGGTTCATTCTACAGCAAGACAATGATCCCAAACATACTGCTAAAGCAACAAAGGAGTTTTTCAAAGCTAAAAAATGGTCAATTCTTGAGTGGCCAAGTCAATCACCCGATATGAACCCAATTGAGCATGCCTTTTATATGCTGAAGAGAAAACTGAAGGGGACTAGCCCCCAAAACAAGCATAAGCTAAAGATGGCTGCAATCCAGGCCTGGCAGAGCATCACCAGAGAAGACACACAGCAACTGGGATGTCCATGAATCGCAGACTTCAAGCAGTCACTGCATGCAAAGGATATGCAAGAAAACACTAAACATGATTACTTTCATTTACATGATATTGCTGTGTCCGAAACATGATGGTGCCCTGAAATGGGGGGGGGACAATGTATAAACACTGCTGTAATTTCCACATGGTGAAACCAAAATGTATAAAAATTATCTTTATTAAAATGTGCACTTAAACCATCTGTGATTTTTTTCTATTACAAATCTCAAATTGTGGAGTACAGAGGCAAATAAATACATGATGGGTCTTTGTCCCAAACATTATGGAGATCACTGTACTTTATGTCTATCTCAGTGGTAAAACGAAGCCTCCATTCCCCGATGCAGCCAAAATCAATGTCCCTAGGTCTTTGTGCTCATGTCTCTCAAGAGGTCTTGAACCAACAATCTTCTGACCAGCAAGTGAGCTACCACTGAGCTGGAGCTGACACGTACAATGCATGTTCTAAAATTCTATATTTATAGCCTGAACTCTTCCAGCTCGAAGACCTGGTGTTTCAATCAGTGAACGTCTAGATTTATTATCAGTACTTCCTTCAAACTCACAATGTAGCTGCATTCATGTGTCCTGGAGAGTGGTAAACAATCACTGAGCTACTGTGCCATTAAAACGCATGCCTTCATACAAATTGTTATTGAAAGATATGGGTATTTTAATGTCTGAAGAAGGGTTTCGGCCCGAAACGTCGCCTATTTCCTTCGCTCCATAGATGCTGCTGCACCCGCTGAGTTTCTCCAGCATTTTTGTGTACCTTCGATCTTCCAGCATCTGCAGTTCCTTCTTGAACACGGTATTTTAATGACGTTTACAATAGCATGTTGATGATTTCGGACATGGGGCGGCACAGTGCCACAGAGTTGCTGCCTCACAGCACCAGAGACCCTGGCTCCATCCTGACTATGGGTGCTGTCTGGTACAGAGTTTGTAAGTTCTCCCATGACCATGTAGGTTTTCTCCGGGTGCTCCAGTTTCCTCCCACATTCCAATGTCGTACAGGTTAATTGACTTCTGTAAATTGTCCTGAGTGTATAGGATGGTGCTAGTCCATGGGGTGATCACTGGTTGGCGTGGACTTGGTGGCCAGAAGGGCCTGTTTTGACGCTGTATTGCCAAAGTATTCAGAACTATTTGTCTCAGTGTGCCTGTAGTTTAAAATAAACTTATTGTCTTGAATAATCTCCTGTCCAATTCCATAAATTGCCCATTCCTTTGACAGTATCGTGTACAGCCTGCCAGTCACGTTGGTAAAAAGGGGCTCCCTTTTCCTTCTTAAGCAGACCTAAAATATCCCGTAAAACACCTAGTGCTGGAGGAACTCAGCACTCGGGCAGCATCTGTGGAGGGAATGGACAGGCAAAGTTTTGGTAAGAAGGGTCCCAACCCAAAACATCTCCAATCCATTCTCTCTACAGACGCTGCCTGAACCGTTGATGTCCTCCAGTACTTTTGCTCAAGATTCTAGCATCTGCAATTCCTTGTCTCCATTTTAAAATATCCCACAGGATAAGCAAGGAGATTTCCTGGCCTTTAGTTTAGTTTAGAGACACAGCGTGAAAATAGGCCCATCGGCCCACCAAGTCCACAGCGACCATCAATCATGCCTTGTTAGCATGCTCAACCCCCAAGTCCATTCAGTTGCATAGACTTGACTTTCAAGGCTCCCCAAACTAATCTCCCCAGACACACTTTTAGCTTTTCACTTGTTTGGGCCAAGTCATTGTATAATTGGAATCTGTTGTGGTCTCGATACTTTCCATGTACACTAGTCTCTTCTGCCCTCGTTTGGACCATATCCCTCTAAACCTATCTATATATCCAGATTATTTCTTTCTTTTATGGTCATCTTCAAATAATGCCATGTCGTTTTAATAAACTGCAAGAAATTGCAGAGATTTGTAGATGCAGCCTAGTCCATTACACAGACTCTCAGCCATTGGCACTTCACGCTGCCTCGGAAAAGCAGCCAACATAATCAAAGATTTGTGCCACCCCGGCCATTCCTCCTTCCTGCTTCCTTCTGGCAGAAGATACAGACATTTGAAAGCGCACACCACCAGACTCGGGAACAGCTTCTTCCCCTCAGTTATCAGGCTTCTGAACATTCCTTCCATAAGCTAGGGTACTGTCCGATTCACCTCCACCTGTTTGCGCAAATTGGACTTTCTCTCTGGAACTAAACGCTACATTTGCTGAGTACTACAGTGCCCTCCATAATGTTTGGGACAAAGACCCATCATTTATTTATTTGCTTCTGTACTCCACAATTTGAGATTTGTAATAGAAAAAAATCACATGTGGTTAAAGTGCACATTGTCAGAATTTATTAAAGGCCATTTTTATACATTTGGTTTCACCATGTAGAAATTACAGCTGTGTCTATACATAGTCCCCCCCATTTCAGGACAGCATAATGTTTGGGACACATGCTTTAAACAGGTGTTTGTGATTGCTCAGGTGTGTTTAATTGCCTCCTTAATGCAGGTATAAGAGAGCTCTCACCACCTAGTCTTTCCTCCAGTCTTTCATAGAAACATAGAAAATAGGTGCAGGAGTAGGCCATTCGGCCCTTCGACCTGCACCGCCATTCAATATGATCATGGCTGATCATCCAACTCAGTATCCTGTACCTACCTTCTCTCCATATCCCCTGATCCCTTTAGCCACAAGGGCCACATCTAACTCCATCTTAAATATAGCCAATGAACTGGCCTCAACTACCTTCTGTGGCAGAGAATTCCAGAGATGTGTGAAAAATGTTTTCCTCATCTTGGTCCTAAAAGATTTCCCCCATATCCTTAAACTGTGACCTCTTGTTCTGGACTTTCCCAACATCTGGAACAATCTTCCTGCATCTAGCCTGTCCAACCCCTTAAGAATTTTGTGTTCAAAAGGGAACTGCAGATGCTGGAATATCGAGGGTACACAAAATTGCTGGGGAAACTCAGCGGGTGCAGCAGCATCTATGGAGCGAAGGAAATAGGCGACGTTTCGGGCCGAAGAAGGGTTTCGGCCCGAAACGTCGCCTATTTGGTGTACCATGACACCCAGGTCTCTTTGCATCTCCCCTTTTCCTAATCGGCCACCATTCAGATAATAGTCTACTTTCCTGTTTTTGCCACCAATTGGATAACCTCACATTTATCCACATTATACTGCATCTGCCATGCATTTGCCCAATCACCCAACCTATCCAAGTCACCTTGCAGCCTCCTAGCATCCTGCTCACAGCTAACACTGCCCCCCAACTTCGTGTCATCCGCAAACTTGGAGATGTTTCATTCAATTCCCTCGTCCAAATCATTAATATATATTGTAAATAGCTGGGGTCCCAGCACTGAGCCTTGCGGTACCCCACTTTCCATCACCTTTGGAAATTTTTATTGCTGTTTATCAACATGAGGACCAATGTTGTGCCAATGAAAGTCAAAGAAGCCATTATGAGACTGAGAAACTAGAATAAAACTGTTAGAGACATAAGCCAAACCTTAGGCTTACCAAAATGAACTGTTTGGAACATCATTAAGAAGAAAGAGAGCACTGGTGTGCTTACTAATCGCAAAGGGACTGGCAGGCTAAGGAAGACTTCTACAGCTGATGACAGAAGAATTCTCTCTATCATAAAGAAAAATCCCCAAAAACCTGTCCTACAGATCATAAAGTCAGGAGCCAAGTGTGGATTTGTCAATGACCACTGTCCGCAGAAGACTTCATGTACAGACATACAGATGCTACACTGCAAGATGCAAACCACTGGTTAGCCGCAAAAATAGGATGGCCCGGTTACAGTTTGCCAAGAAGTATTTAAAAGAGCGACCACAGTTCTGGAAAAAGGTTTTGTGGACAGATGAAGATTAACATATCAGAGTGATGGCAAGAGCAAACTATGGAGGAGAGAAGGAACTGCCCAAGATCCAAAGCATACCACCTCATCTGTGAAACACGATGGTGGGGGTGTTATGGCCTGGGCATGTATGGCTGCTGAAGGTACTGGCTCACTTATCTTCATTGATGATACAGCTGCTGATGGTTGTAGCATAATGAATTCTGAAGTGTATAGATACATCCTATCTGCTCAAGTTCAAACAAATCCCTCAAAACTCCTTGGGCAGCGGTTCATTCTACAGCAAAACAATGATCCCAAACATACTGCTAAAGCAACAAAGGAGTTTCTTCAAAGCTAAAAAATGGCCAATTCCTGAGTGGCTAAGTTAATCACCCGATCTGAACTCAATTGAGGATGCCTTTTATATGCTGAAGAGAAAACTGAAGGGTACTAGCCCCCAAAACAAACATAAGCTAAAGATGGCTGCAATACAGGCCTGGCAGAGCATCACCAGAGAAGACACTCAGCAACTGGTGATGTCCATGAATCACAGACTTCAAGCAGTCATTGCATGCAAAGGATATGCAACAAAATACTAAACATGACTACTTTCATTTACATGACATTGCTGTGTCCCAAACATTATGGTGCCCTGAAATAGGAGGGACTATGTATAAACACTGCTGTAATTTCTACATGGTGAAACCAAAATGTATAAAAATTGCCTTTATTAAAATCTGACAATGTGCACTTTAACCACATGTGATTTTTTTCTATTACAAATCTCAAATTGTGGAGTACAGAGGCAAATAAATAAATGACGGGTCTTTGTCCCAAACATTATGGAGGGCACTGCGTATGCACTGTCCATCTTTGGCTTGATGATGTTCATGTGCAGTATTATCTGATCTTTTTGGATAGCATGCAAAACAAAGCTATTCACTATACCTCAGTATCTGATAATAATAAACCTAAACTGTTTTCGGTTTTACCACTGAGATTAGTTGCTAATTTAAAGTAATCTCCTCCATCCATCCTTCCACATCATATCTACCTCAATGGAGACCATGGACTATCTTTGATCAGACTTCACTGACTTTATCTTGCACTAAACGTTATTCATGTTATTCCCTTAATAATGTATCTGTACATAATGTGAATGGCTCGATTGTAACCATGTATTGTCTTTCCGCTGGCTGGTTAGCATGCAACAAAAGCTTTTGACTGTACCTCGGTACACGTGACAATAAACTAAACTCAGGTTAGCTGGTGGGCCCAGCCAACTATGCCAGGGTCATCTCAGCCACAGAGAGCTCCTGGCTTTTCATCAAGGGTTATCCATTGCTGCTTTCCCCCTTTTGCTGCACCTTGCTTATTAACCTCAACCACCACCTGTGAAGATAGCTGGTACATAATCGTTTGCTTGTTTTTCATCTTGCTGACAAAGATTGCGATGATTTTCAAAAAAACTGTACATATTATAAGTGTTTCGATGATGTGTTTCTTTTACTGTTTAAAATTGATCCCAGACAGCTGGCTGGGGGCCAGTAACAGCATGTATTCTTTGAAGTATTATCCAACTAGAGATGAATTTTTATTTATAACTTGTGTTTTGAGGTAACTTGACACCACAGACGAGGCTGCAGCAGGTGCTATCACTGTGCTGAGATCCCCATTTCACGTATTGGCTGAACTGCAGGAGTAATCTCTGCAGCTTGCTTCACTCAACGACGTTTTAAAATCATCTTTCATTGAGGGCACATGATAAGGCTTTCCTCTGTCGCCGGGTGAACGTGTTTGTGGCACTTAATTGTGGTTTGCCTAATGCGTAGAGTTCAATTGATCCCAGCTGTGTGCACAGCTTGAAAACACCCCCACCCCTCGCACGCCACCTTTTGTTCTCCACCATGGGCCTTGCTCTTCACCCAGTTAATCATAGTCACACAGCATGGAAATGGGCCCTTCAGCCCATATCATCCCCGCCGACCAAGATGCCCCATCTGTGCTAGTCACATTTGACCCAATATCCTTAAGACTTCCAAAAATTCAGCACGGAAACAGGCCCAAACATTTCGAAATTTGCTTTCCAACCATCGATCCTTTAAATTCCCATCTCTTGAAAAGACTAGGCTTGTCAAGCTAGATGCAGGAAAAATGTTCCCAATGTTGGGCGAGTCCAGAACCAGGGGCCACAGTCTTAGAATAAAGGGGAGGTCATTTAAGACTGAGGTGAGAAAAAACGTTTTCACCCAGAGAGTTGTGAATTTGTGGAATTATCTGTCACAGAGGGCAGTGGAGGCCAAGTCACTGGATGTATTTAAGAGAAAGTTAGGTAGAGCTCTAGGGGCTAGTGAAGTCAAGGGATATGGGGAGAAGGCAGGCACAGGTTATTGATTGGGGACGATCAGCCATGATCACAATGAATGGCGGTGCTGGCTCGAAGGGCCGAATGGCCTCCTCCTGCACCTATTTTCTATGTTTCTATGCCTTAAAATCCACCAAGCATCTGCTCAGTAGAAACAAGGAACTGTGTCTAGTTCCATGCTGTATTACTCTGACTCTAGTCAGCGGGAGTAACATCTACTTTGTTTGTCATTTAGTATAATCATGCGTCATTGAAGCATTTGGGACATTCATTCATGTTAAAGGCCGCATTTGGAGAATTGCATTCAGTTGCAGTCAATTTGCTGTAGGAAGGATGTCATGAAGCTGGAAAGAGTGCAGAGAAGATTTACGAGAATGTTGTCAGGACGCGAGGGTCTGAGCTACAAGGAGAGGCTGTGCAAGCTTGGACATGATTCCTTGGAGGGCAGGAGGTTGAGGGGTGATATAGAGATATATATATAAAAACAATTGATATGGTGCATGTATTGAGTCTTTTGCCCAGTTAGGGGAATTAAGAACCAAGGACAGAGGTTTAAAGGGAAAAGATAGCACTCAGAGGATGGTGGAATGAGCTGCAAGAGGAGGTAGTTGAGGCAGGTACAATAACATTTAAAAGCAGTGGGTGCCTGGGAACATGTGGTCGTGGAGACAGATAGATAGCGGCTTTTAAGAAGCTTCTTAGATAAGCACATGGATATACAGGGAATGGACAGATATGGATCACATGCGGGCAGAGGAGATTAGTTTAATGTGCAGCAAGGAACTGCAGATGCTAATTTACACCGAAGATCAACACAATATGCTGGAGTCATTTCATTTGCTATGTCGCTCTTCCAGGGAGATGCTAAATGCATTTCGTTGTCTCTGTACTGTACACTGACAATGACAATTAAAATTGAATCTGAATCTGAATCTGAATCTGAATTTTGTCTATTGTCTATTGTCATTCAGCGGGTCAGGTAGCATCTTTGGAGAAAAGGAATAGATGATGTTTCGTGTCGAGGCCCTTCTTCAGAGTGAGAGTCGGGGAAACTGGACATGAAAAGGTTCAGAACAAATCAGCCAAAGAAAGATGGAGCCCACAATGGTCCGTTGTTGGCTGGGGAGGAGGTGCAGGACGACTAGGGTGGGGCAGGGACAGAGAGGAAATGCAAGGGTAACTTCAAATTAGAGTTTAACGGGGCATCGTGTTTGGCATTGTCATCGTGGGCCAAAGGGCCTTTTCCTGCTCTGTACTTCCTGGTGATCTTTAAATGAATGCAAAACGTTTTTGCAAATATCAGTGGTTTTATACATGCCAGTATACGGGTCACAACTATGTATTGGGACGATTAAATATTCTGTAATTTAGGCTAATTACTATAATGGTTTTTGTAAAATAGGCAGGTAATTACTCTGCGAACCAGTGGTAGACAGTTAGTGTTTGTGCAAATCTGGGTTATGTATGGTGTGGAGTCACGTGAGATGTTTGAGCTATGTAAAATTATGTGAACATCGATATTGCATGATTGAATATTAATGTGGCAAGTGGATGATGTTTTTTTAAAAATCCCTTCCATAAATCATATAGTAATGGCAGAAACTGTTTATCAATAAGGCACATCATTAACTCCTCAGTTTCTTCTGTACAATCCCAAGCGAGTTGTTCAGGCTTAGCAGAAATCGACATTTTGCCAAGAGCTAGTGCTTTGAACTTAGTGAATTGAAAAAAAACAGTTCTGGAAGTTCCACTTGTACACAGTTTAACTTTTTTGTGGGAAATGGTTTTATGTAACTCGGATATCTCTCTTTTTTTTCCCCTTCTCTGCTGCGTGCTGTTGATGTCAGGAATTCCCAATAGTTCAGGAACGCTGACAGTGAAAGCCCAAGGCTTCCTTAATTGCAGAAAGGAACCACAAAGATTTTGTAAAGAGAATTATTATTGGAGTTGAACGACGCAAAACTGTTCCTTGGGATTTCCTTGGGAAACTTTACTTGCAATTAAAGCTGCATGTGTCCGTCAGTGAGGCATGATCACTTTTTAAGAGCATTCCTCGACATGCCCACCTGTTGTTTTATGTAACGCCTCTTGTCACATAATACGTTTCCATCTTTCAGAGTTGTGAGCCTTGGGGTCTGCATATTCTCGGCAAGATGTCAAATAAATTCGACCCAAGGAGGAACGTCAGAGCGAAAGCTGTGTGCAATGTTCTGGTGCACACATTCCCTTTGTTGGGTTCTTGACATGAAAGTGTCGGGAATAGCTGAGGATATGTGGATGGGAGTTTTTATAATGAGGACTGATTCTCAGTCTTCCAGGCATTGCCATGAGTAATAGCAGCAATAACCTGTTTGTGGTTTAAAGGAGGAAGGAGTATTTCAACTGCAAGTATTCTTTCTTTTCCCTCCCTCCCCTCCCCACCAAAGGGAGGTATTTTTACATCTCCTAACTCTGGCGGTACTGGGTCTGTTTGGTTTGTCAGCACCTTGGCAACACACCATCTCACACATGTTCCCTCTCATCGCACGCCCACTCCACTGATCCTGCACACAGGAGCACGAGCGAGCGAGAGAGAGAGTGAGCACCGCGGATCCAGCAGCTTATTTGATAGTTTGGGGGTTGAGAGATCCAGGGTATGGTTCAATTTTGCTCTTCGCTGTCACCCATGCAGTTTGCAGAATTGAGCACTGGATCATGAAGTGGAGCAAAATCCTATTCTTTCATTGTACAAAGTTCCAGAAATCTACTGGAGTCTCTGCCACTGATTGTGCTCAGAAAATCAAGAAGAGGAACAAAGAACAAAGAACCTGTGTACCTTCGATCTTCCAGCATCTACAGTTCCTTCTTGAACAAAGAACAAAGAACGTAGCCTTTGTCCCTCAATGTCTGTGCTGATCACGATGCCAAGACCATCTATTAACTACCTGTACATAATCCATATCCCTCTATATCCGTGTGCCTATGCATAAGTCTCTTAAATGCCTCTATCTTATCTGGCTCAACCACCACTCCTGGCAGTATGTTACAGGCACTCGCCACCCTCTGTGTGCAGGGAGTATTGTCTTTTATCTCTGTCCTTCTCACTGTAAAACTATGTCCTCTAGCATTTGAATCATCCTTCCTGGGGGAAAAAGTTCTGACTGTCTACCCCATCTGTGCCTCTCATAATTTAATATACTTCTATCAAGTCTCCCCGGAATCCCTGACATTCCAGAAACAAACGATCCATTTGTCCGACCTAATCCAGGCATCATTCTGGTGAACCCCTGCTGCACCCTTTCCTAAGTCACCGCATCCTTCCTGTAATGGGGCCACCAGAACTGCACGCAATATTCCAAATGCTGCCTGACCAAAGCCCAATAAAGCTGCATCAAGGTTTCCTGAGGTCGACAAAAATGCTGGAGAAACTCAGCGGGTGAGGCAGCATCTATGGAGCGAAGGAAATAGGCAACGTTTCGGGCCGAAACCCCATGGTTTCCTGACTCTTGTACTGGGTGTCCTGACCAATGAAGGCAAGCATACACCATGGGGAAGAAGACACTGCATTCACCCTATCTATTTCCCCTCATGATCTTACGCACATCTCTAAGATCACCACTCAGATGGGTGTGTGGCTTGGTCGGCTAATGTATATTACCCCTCGTGTGCAGATGAGTGGTAGAATCTGGGGGTAGTTGGGAATGTGGACAGAATAAAATGGGATTACTGGAAACTCTGGGGTTCGGGACTGGGCTTCCATACTGTTGCACTATGACTGTGAATGCATTAAGCAGTTATTCCACTGGATCCAGTCCAGCAAAGGGAAAGTTGACATGAAAGCATCTATCTGAATGAAAGCCGACTTCATTGATCCTTACAAATCCTGCATTTGAAAGTAAGAATTTTACTGAAGACGCAGCTGGCCTGGACTCTGGTTTATGTTTGATGAGTAGCTTTTTCAAGTTTAATTTAGTTTATCGTCACGTGTACCGATGTACAGTGAAAAGCTTTTGTGTGCTAACCAGTCAGCGGAATGACTTTACATGATTACACTCGAGCCATTCACGGTGCGCATGTACATAGTGAAGGGAATCATGTTTTGATACATGGACCAGTTTTCTTCATTTACCTTTTTAGACTTTAGACGTTAAGAGAGACAGTGTGGAAGCAGATCCTTCAACCCACCAAGAACATGCCGACCAATGATCCCCGTAGACCAGCACTGTCCTACACACTAGGGACAAATTTACAATTTTACAATTTTACTGAAGCCAATCAACCTTCAAACCTGCATGCCTTTGGAGTGTGGGAGGAAACCGGATCACCGGAAGGAACCCCACGCTGTCGCGGGGAGAACAGTAGAAACCCGTACAGAAAGTACCCGTAGTCAGGATCGGGCGCGGGCCTCTGGCGCTGTGAGGTCACATCTCTTGAATTAAACTACAGCAAACTCTAATCTTTTTATGGATGAGAGGAGAAAATTCTAAGAACGATGTTAATCTGCCAAGCAATCAGCAGCATCACATCTGCGTGTAGAGTGACCGTCCTGGATGGCAGGAGATTTGTAAATAAAATTGATTTGGCTCTTTCCGAGTGTGTGGGAAGTTTTTTTTCTAAATGTTTGGATCTGTCAAATTGCAAATCTTGTACTTTTGCTATTAATTATATAGTGTTCGGTTTAATTGAACAGGAATGAGTTGACAAACCAAGCTGTTGACACAGTCTGCAATTGTGTGCGGACCCTTTGGCACCTGCCAGATGGTGCTGGCCATTTAGATAGACTCTGTCATTATTATCAAGACTTTTAAATCCTGTTGCTCTTTCATCTTAAACCAAACATCATTCACTCGGCTGTGAAGTGTCTCTGCTTATGTACTTAGTGAATAGTGCTTCTTGATTCAAGTTTGGTTTCATGACAGTGGAGAAAGATCCGTGTGCATATTTGTTGAATGAGCAATGTTCTGAAATTACACAAGTTGCTCGTTGCAGAACCAGCTTTTTACTTTAGTTTAGAGATACAGTGCGGAAACAGGCCCTTTGGCCCACCAGCGACCCCCCGCACATTACACTACCCAACACACACTAGGGACAATTTATACCAAGCCATTTTACCTACAAACATGTACGTCTTTATAGAGTGGGAGGAAAGCGAACATCTCGGGGAGAACGTACAAACTCTGTACCGTAGTCGGGATCATACCTGGGTCTCTGGCGCGTTATGCGCTGTAAGGCAGCGACTCTACTACTGCGTCTCTGTGCCGCCCATACCCTTGGTTCATACTGTTCAGGATTTGCAAGGTCTTGAAATAAGTCTGATTATTCAAACTTTTCTCATTTACACCTCACCTCACCTTCAGCAAGCTTTCGACTGAAGTGGAACGAACCTTAAAGACCAATGCAAAACTATTCAACATATAGTTGGTAGCATATATTGGCATAGTGGTGCAGTTCTGGAGCTTATCCATATGCCCATCCAAAAGTGTCTTTCACACCAACATCTTATCTGCCTCCATCACCACACCCGGCAGCACGTTCAAGGCACTTGCCACCCCTGCTTAAAAGAAACTTGCCTTTGCATGTTTTGATCAAGGAGGGCATGTTGTACTGATGTAAAAATCCTAGGAGTATTTTATCAAGTGGGCAGAACTAGTCAAGTCTCTTCTTTCTCTCCAGAGATGCTGCATGTCCCTCTGAGTTACTCCAGCTTTTTGTGTCTATCTTTGGTGTAAACCAGCATCTGCAGTTCCCTCTTGCACCGTTCTGACCAAAGATCCCCAACTTGTAATGGTAACTCTGTTTCTCTTTCCACAGATGCTGCCTGACGTGTTGGTCATCTTGCATTTCACACTCAGTTGTAATAAGCAAGACAGTCACCAGGACATTCATTTCTTTGCTATTTGCTCATACTTGTTCTGTGGGAAATGCTTGATCTATTTGCTTCCGAGACCATGGATAGAGTTCAAAAATATTCATTCTGCTTGCAAAATTTTAGGACGTTTTTAAGGGGTGTGATTCCTGTGCAAATGTGCTCTATAAAAACCAAGATATCTTATTTCAGGAAAACATCTGTAATACTGCAGTCCGTGCAAGCTTTGAGTGACATGCCAGAGAGGGAATAAAATGTAAAATAGACTGATATCTTCATTGCACTCTTGAATTGAATATAAAGGAATGAAAAGGCCAATAATTATATTTTTTAAAATAACAATGAGATTGAATATTTTGTACATATCAAAGTTAAAAGAATGAGCAGTACAAACGTGGATACTCTGGCTATAAAGCTACCCTATTGTACAGCTTCAAGACTTTGTAGCCTTCAAGCAAATGTCAAAACGGGCAGCATGATGGCGCAGCGGTGGAGTTACTGCCTTACCGCGCCAGAGATCCAGTTTTGATCCTTACTACAGGTGCTGTCTGTGTGGAGTTTGTACGTTTTCTCCGTGAAGATCCGGGTTTTCCCCAGGTGCTCTGGTCTCCTACCACATTCCAAAGACGTGCAGGTTTGTAGATTAATTAGCTTCAGTAAGAAATTGTAAATTGGCCCCAGCGCGTAGGATAGTGCTAGTATTCCGGGACCGCTGGTAGGCGCAGACTCGTTGGTCTGCTCTGTATCTCGAAACTAAACAAAAGAGTGATGTCCTTGTATCATGTTCCTTTATTTCCTTTTATGTGTGCAGCCTACATATTTGTTAATCTTGTTCTCAGAAGAAATGGTCAAATTATCCATTTTCTGATACTGCGACTCTTATGTGACATTGGAGCAATATTAATTTTGCTGTTTAAAAAATTTAGAATTATGAAAGTGCTAGAATGTAAGACTATCGTACTATCCCACGGGTGATCTTTTTGCATTGCACATTGAAGGAATCTCTGAGTTGAGTCAAGTTTATTGTCATATATTCAAGTGCGGTGAGGTGCAGGTTCAAAGGGCTAGAGATACAGCATGGAAAGTAGTCATGGTCATACAGCAGGGAACAGGCCCTTCGGCCCAACTTGCCCATGCCGACCAAGATGCCCCATTTACATGAGTCACACCTGCCCGCGTTTGACCCATATCCCTCAAACCTGTCCTATAATTGTACCTGTCCAAATGTCTTTTAAATCTTGCCATTGCCTACTTCAACTTGTCTCAACTACTTCATTTGACAGCTCGTCCCACGTACGCACCACCCTCCTCTCCACAAGTCTACGCCAACCATCGATCACTTGATCTGAAGAAGGGTTTCGGCCCGAAACATCGCCTATTTCCTTCGCTCCATAGATGCTGCTGCACCCACTGAGTTTCTCCAGCATTTTTGTGTACCTTCGATTTTCCAGCATCTGCAGTTCCTTCTTAAACTCTTGATCACTTGATCAGATTAGTTCTATGTTATCCCACCTTCTCACCCTCTGGTTATACATCAAGGGCAATGTTTTAATTATAGGCCAATTAACCTACAACCAGCACATCTGGGTTAAGGTCGTAAGTCATAAGAGCAGAATTAGGCCATTCGGCCCATCATGGCTGATCTATCTCTCCCTCCTTACCCCATTCTCCTGCTTTCTCCCCATAACCCCTGACCTTCATACTAATCAAGAATCTATCTATCTCTTCCTTAAAAATATCCATTGACTTGGCCTCCACAGCCTTCTGTGGCAAAGAATTCCACTGATACACCACCTTCTGACGAAATAAATTCCTCCTCCTCATGTTCCTAAAGAAACGTCCTTTAATTCTGAGGCTATGACCTCTAGTCCTAGGCTCTCCCACTATATGAACCATCCTCTCCACATCCACTCTATCCAAGCCTTTCACTACTCTGTACGTTTCAATGAAGTTACCCCTTCATCCTTCTAAACTCCAGCGAGTACAGGCGCAGTGCCGACAAACGCTCATCATATGTTAACCCATGGGTATGGGAGGAAACAGCCCCGATCGCAGGGAGAGCATGCAAACTCCACACAGACAGCATCCGAGGTCAAGTTTGATCCTTTTGTCTCTGGCGGTTTGAGGCAGCAGATCTCCCAGCTGTGCCCCATATAGTTTTGCTGCAAAATCTTGCAGGAGCATCACAGGTACATAGACTCGGACAACACGCAAATCATATATTATGTCGAAATGCAACGGCATTCAACCCTTGTGGTTACTGGAGCAACCTTGCCAGCATCACCAATTGCAAGAATTTGCAGCAGGGCTAATCTGTAACTCAACTCCATTCTCTTGCCCATAACCCATTAATTTTAATACCCTTACTGGGGGAAAACAATCTCTAGTAAATTTAGATACAGAGTGCCAGAGTAACTCAGCAGGTCAGGCAGCATCCCTGAAGAATGTGTCTACGTGATGTTTCGGGTCAGGGCCATGCCTGAAACGTCACCTTTCCATGTTCTCCAGAGATGTTGCCCGACCGGCTGAGTTTCCTCATCACTTTGTGTGTTGTTTTAGCTAGACACGTGGATATGTACAGGCAGAAGAGATGTGTTTCATGGCACTGTGTACAGCACAGACATTGTGGGCCGATGGGCCTGTTGCTGTGCTGTATTGTTCAATGTTCTAATATTTCTATGTGGTTGTGACTCGGGCAGAGGGCTGATCTCATCTTTTGTTGAGCTTCAGGGATGCCATGGAACTGACTCCTGATGGTATCCGCCCAAACCCTGGCTCCTTGTTTCTGCTTTTCACATTTCCCTGGTGTTGCCGCAACCAAACCTATAAGAGCAGCCCAAAATGAGAGGAAGATAAGGAGACTACGTTGGGCAGATGTTTCTTAGATTGATGGATCCTCCAAATGTTTTTCCTTCCATGAATTTGGCAGATTTTTACTTTTTTTCCAAACAATGAAAAAAATAGCATACTTAAAGAAAACGATTTAACATTGCCAAAGATTTTAAAATCTACCTTCTCTGTCTTCCAATCAATTACATAAATGAGTAAACTAATCAAATGGGTTTGAAGCCCAATTGTGTTGAGCTTTACACTTAGTTTAACATTTGAGTTTTGAAAGGCAAAGTTTTCAGTATTACCTCCCTGTGGACACCCCTATAAGCCCCTGTGGTTCCTTCCAACCATTTAATAGGACTGCTTCATTGTCGCACATATTCTGGACTGATCCCCTTATCCTGTGTCTGTGAATCTAGACTCCTAAATTATAGTCATTAAATCATTGTCCTTCGGCCCACCGAGTTGACACCGGCCGTCTGGCTTGTTCTATGTTGTCCCACTTTGTCATCCACTCCCTACATACGTGGGGGATAATTTGCAGAGGCCAATTAATGAAAAGCCTGGAGAGATTGGATGTGGAGAGGATGTTTCCACTAGTGGGAGAGTCGAGGGCCAGAGGCCAGAGCCTCAGAATAAAAGACCTACCTTTAGAAAGGAGATGGGGAGGAATTTCTTTAGTCAGAGGGTGGTGAATCTGTAGAATTAATTGCCACCCACGGCTGTGGAGGCCGTCAATGGATATTTGTACGGCAGAAATTGAAGATTCTTGATTAGTACGGTGTCGGGGATTATGGGGGAAGGCAGGGGAATGGGGTTGAGAGGGAGAGTGATTGAATGGCGGCAGGGGCGGAAATCCCGGGGGGGGGGGGTCATGCGGGACACGTCCCCCCTGTTCTAAAAGTTGGGGGACGATTTCCCCCCCCCCCCCCCCCCCCCCCATTTTTTGTAATCCGGATTTTAGAACTCGGTGAAATCTCCTCTTTCCGTGAGACAGTGGGGATGAGACTGATGATCGAGGGCGCTGATTGGACGAGAGAGATGTCTGACCGACATACCAGGCAATGGGGGCGGGACATGATGATTCAGCGCGATCATTGGAGGAGGGAGGAGTCGATCAGAGGCGGAAGTAGGGGGGTGGGACTGAGGATAGAGCGCGGTGATTGGAGGAGGGAGACATGGCACAGACCTGCGCCTCATCCGCAGCCAGGATCGATCCCGGCTCTCTGGCGCTGTCTCGTCCCCACCCGAGTGCCCCCCACGCCCGGGGGTGGCCAGAGAGGTCGGGAGTCAGACGGGAGCTGTGCCCCCAGGCCCACAGCCAGCGCAGAGAAGCAGCGCTAAACCCAGCTCAACTCTGCCTGTCCCGCCGGGTTAACCTACAGCCCTGCCTGAACTTGCGGGAAATATGGCCCAGGTGTACAGCCAGCGCGGAGAAGCAGCGCTGGTGTCCCGTCAGTCCAGGCAGGGCTGTAGGTTAACCCGGCGAGACAGGCAGAGTTGAGCTGCATTTAGCGCTGGATTAAGCCTCCGAAGCCTCGCGTGTGAGTGTGCGCATGTGCACGCGGCCGCCAAGAAATGGTGTCCCCCCGGTCCCCCCCATATTTTGATAGCGATATCTGTGCCTGAATGGCGGAGTAAACTTGATGGGCCGAATGGCCTAATTTCAAATTCACGAGACATTTATTATCACATGCACCAATTGGTACAGTGAGATTTGAATTACCATACAGCCATATGAAGAAAAAGAACACAATACACGATAGAGTTTAACATGAACATCCCCACACAGCAGAATCACCGTTTCCCACTGAGGGAAGGCAATAAAGTTCAGTCCTCTTCCTCTTTGTCCACCCGTGGTCGGGGCCTTCAGGCCCTCTCGCCGGGATCATCGGAGCTCCGGCGTCAGAACGGAGAACACTCCGCGGCTTGAAGTTTCCGAAACGGCCACTTCCTACCAGAGACCGCGGCTCCCAAAGTCCACAGGCCGAGCTGGCCGGAGATTCAACGTTGACGACCCCCGGCGAGAGGTCCCAGGGCTCCACGATGTTAAAGTCAGAGTCGCCCGCAGCTGGAAGCTCCACAAACCACAGCTCCACGGTGTTAAACAGCAGTCGCAACATTCCGGAGCTCCACACGGCGATCCCCGGTAAAGCATCGCCCGCTCCGCGATGGAATCCAGTGCAGCGCCGCTGCTGAAGCTCTGGCCGGTCTCCGGCAGGAAAGGCCGCCCGCGCCAATCCCGATGGTAGGCCGCGAGTTAATAATTGAGCTTGCATACCTGGGGAAGACAATTCCTGTGGTTTGCAACCTATGAAGTGTAGATATTCCTCCTTGTTTCAGTTCTAAGTGATGGGCAATTTATCCTGAGCCTAATAGAGCAGTGGCTCAAGACGATACAGCCAATGAAAACCTTTTGGCATCTTGTGGACACAAGGAACTGCAGATGCTGGTTTAAAAAAGGAGACAAAGTGTTGAAATAACTCGACAGCGTCTCTTGAGAATATGAATAGGTGACATGCAATTTTGATCCCCTAATTTGAGGAAGGACATTCTTGCTCTTGAGGGAGTACAGCGTAGGTTTACAAGGTTAATTCCCGGGATGGCGGGACTGTCATGTGCTGAGAGAATGGAGCGGTTGGGCTTATACACTCTAGTTTAGAAGGATGAGAGGGAATCTTATTGAAACATATAAGATTATTAAGGGTTTGGACACGCTAGAGGCAGGAAACATGTTCCCGATGTTCGGGGGGGGGGGTCCAGAACCAGGGGCCACAGTTTAAGAATATAGGGTAAGCCATTCGGAACTGAGATGAGGAAACATTTTTTCTCACAGAGAGTTGTGAGTCTGTGGAATTCTCTGCCTCAGAGGGCAGTGGAAGCCGGTTCTCTGGATACTTTCAAGAGAGAGCTAGATAGGGCTCTTAAAGATAGCGGAGTCAGGGGATATGGGGAGAAGGCAGGAAAGGGGTACTGATTGGGGATGATCAGCCATGATCACATTGAATGGCGGTGCTGGCTCGAAGGGCCAAATGGCCTATTCCTGCACCTATTGTCTATTGTCTCTTGTCTATTGTCTATTTTGAGGCTGAAGAAGGTTCCCGACCCAAAACATCACTTATCCATGTTCTCCAAAGATGCTGTCTGACCCGCTGAGTTAGTCCAGCGCTTTGTGTCTTTTAGTTTCTTGTTCCTCAAACCTTCATTTACATATTCCTTTTGGTTGAGGGGAAGACATGGGATCTTCATGACCTTCTCAGTTTGATGTCTTTGGACAAATTTGAGAGAATCTAAGGAAAGATAATGGTGTAACATGCCTTTCCAATTTAGCCCTCTCCTTGTGAGAGAACTAGAACATACTTGTTCCATCCACTATACTCTACTCTTCGTCCACCTGTACTCTTGAATGAATGAATAAGTTTATTGGCCAAGTATGTTCACATACAAGGAATTTGCCTTGGTGCTCCGCTCGCAAGTAACAACACGACATACAGTAACAATTAAGAATGACACATTAAATATTAATAATAAAACATTATAGTTTAAACATGTGAATTAAATAAAATACCAGAGCAAAAGGAGTAAAAAAAGACTTTTGGTTATTGAGTAGAGCTACTACTCGTGGAAAAAAGCTATTTTTATGTCTGGCTGTGGCGGCTTTGACAGTCCGGAGTTGCATTCCAGAGGGAAGTGATTCAAAGAGTTTGGGGTCAGATATGATCTTACCCGCTCACTTCCTGGCCCTTGCAGTGTACAGTTCATCAATGGAGGGAAGGTTGCAGCCAATAATCTTCTCAGCTGATCGGACGATTCGCTGCAGCCTCCGGATGTCGTGCTTGGTGGCTGAGCTAAACCAGACCATGATGGAGAAGGTGAGGACAGACTCTACGATGGCCGTGTAGAATTGTACCATCTTTGCCTGTGGCAGATTTCCTCAGCTGCCACAAGGACACTGCCTGGACATGGCACGAACAGCAGCAAAACCAGACACGGATCAAATCAGCAATCCACAAGTACATCCTCTGTTGGGCCTTTTTATGGTTTTCACTGTACCTCGGTACAAGTGATAACAAACTGAACTGAACTGGTTGAGTGTACATTGATAGAAGTGAGAGAGGATAAAATAGATGAGAAGTTGTCTTTGTAGGTGGCATTCAGAAAGTCTGAATTTGTAAAGAATGGTTAAGATTAGGAGCCTGCCCAACTTGGATCGTGTGTATAAAAATAGACACATGTTTGTTGGTTTTATCTGAATGTGCCTTACATATTGCTCCTTATATACCACAGATGTCACCATTCATAGCCAGGGCCTGAATAAAGCTTTTAATCCACACAGTTGTTTGTTCTATCTTGTTTTGAATGGCATCCAGCACTCCACCCCTCTTCTTGTGTGGGAGAAATGTTATAACCATTGCTCACTTCTCATCTCTTTGTTGTAAGGGAATGCAATCATTGCTAATTGTCCTCTGTTTAGGTATTCAATATTCTTTGTCGCCTTGTCTGGTGATTTAAAAAAAAAAAAGATTTTTTGCACACTGGGTTCTGTAAAACAAAGTCCTTCTTAGTAATTTAAAATAATGTCTCCATAGTTTTCCCTTTTATGAGACGAGTCACTCCCCCGACAAGAGGAATTAAATCCAACTTCCTTCCCATTCAACCCGAAAGTAAATCTTGAAAACCTTAAGCCACTCTTTGAAATGCTGTGAAATACTATCGTAATCTCGGAGGTTTTGAATTATGATTTCTTTTCTCAATTGTGGAATGGATGCCTTGATGCTATTAATGCTTGAAGACAAAACGCCAGTATTGAATGAACTGTATCATCCCTGTCCATTGGAAATATTACTTTCCACAGGCTTTTTGTTTGCCTTCCCATTGCTGTTTTTGAAGCAGCTTACGTTGGTGAGCTGATATATGCGTTCCCAGCACAGAACCCTTCCGCAGTGCTACAAATCTCAGCTGTAAAATTACCTCATCGCTGTTAACTGGGAGCAAACTTTACAAAGTTTCTACCTTGAGAGAATTCAAACAAAGATCGGTTCACTGAAAGGACAAAGAGAGATCCCGAACTGTAGCCTTGAATAATTTGTCTTTTACAAATCAGTCATGAGCCATTACACAGAGATTATAAAATCCTATATGATGTACAATATATAATCTTGTATATAATGTGTGTGTGTGTGTGTATGTTGATATATATAATATGTAACGTGAGGTTCCTCCGGATGTTCCAATTTCCTCCCACATCCCAAAGACGTGCGGGTTTATAAATTAGACACAAAATACTAGAGTAGATCAGCGGGACAGGCAGTATCTCTGGATAGAATGAATTCATGACGTTTCGGGTCGAGACCCTTCTTCTGACGCTGCCTGTCCAGCTGAGTTAGTCCCGCATTTTGTGTCTTATCACAATGTAAACCAGCATCTGCAGTACTATGGGTTTACGAAGGAACTGCAGATGCTAGAAAATCGAAGGTAGATAAAAATGCTGGAGAAACTCAGCGGGTGCAGCAGCATATATGGAGTGAAGGAAATAGGCAACGTTTTAGGCCAAAACCCTTCTTCTGAGGAAGGGTTTCGGCCCGAAACGTTGCCTATTTCCTTCGCTCCATAGATGCTGCTGCACCCGCTGAGTTTCTCCAGCACTTTTGTCTATCTGCGGTACTATCACTGTTTGCTTTGATGTTACCTTCTAGCTAACAATTATCTATTCTACATTTTCATAGAAGCATAGAAACATAGAAAATAGGTGCAGGTGGAGGCCATTTGGCTCTTCGAGCCAGCACCGCCATTCATTGTGATCATGGCTGATCATCCACAACCAGTAACCCGTGCCTGCCTTCTCCCCATATCCCTTGATTCTGCTAGTCCCTAGAGCTCTATTTAACTCTCTTTTAAATTCATCCAGTAAATCGGCCTCCACTGCCCTCTGTGGCAGAGAATTCCATAAATTCACAACTCTTTGGGTGAAAAGGTTTTTTCTCGTCTCAGTTTTAATGGCCTTCCCCTTATTCTTAGACTGTGGCCCCTGGTTCTGGACTCCCCCCAACATTGGGAACATTTTTCCTGCATCGAGATTGTCCAGTCCTTTTATAATTTTATACGTTTCTATAAGATTTCCTCTCATCCTTCTAAATTCTAGTGAATACAAGCCCAGTCTTTCCAACCTTTCCTCATATGACAGTCCTGCCTTCCCAGGAATTAACCTTGTGAACCCACGCTGCACTGCCTCAATAGCAAGGATGTCCTTCCTCAAATTAGGAGACCAAAACTGCACACAATACTCCAGGTGTGGTCTCACTGGGGCCCTGTACAACTGCAGAAGGACCTCTTTACTCCTATACTCAAATCCTCTCATTATGAAGGCCAACATGCCATTCGTTTTCTTCACCTGCATGTTTACTTTCAGTGACTGGTGCACAAGGACACCCAGGTCTCGTTGCACTTCCCTTTTTCCTAATCTGACACCATTGAGATAATAATCTGCCTCCTTGTTCTTGCCGCCAAAGTGGATAACCTCACATTTATCTACATTATACTGCATCTGCCATCTATCTGCCCACTCACTCAACCTGTCCAAGACACCCTGCAATCTTCTATCATCCTCTTCGCAGTTCACACTGCCGTCCAGCTTTGTGTTATCTGCAGATTTGCTCGTGTTACTTTTAATTCCATCATCTAAATCATTAATATATATTGTAAAGTGTTGCAGCCCCAGCACTGAGCCTTGTGGCACTCCACTTGCCACTTCCTGCCATTCTGACAGGTACTCGTTTATTCCAACTCTTTGTTTCCTGTCTGCCAACCAGTTCTCTATCCGTTACCATGTGCTCAAATTTTGCCCATTAATCTCCTGTCGGACCTTATCAAAGGCTTTCTGAAAGTCCTGATACACTACATCCACTGGCTCTCCTTCATCCATTTTATTTGTCACATCCTCAAAAAATTCCAGAAGATTAATCAAGCAGGATTTCCTCTTCATAAATCCATGCTGACTTGGACCAATCCTTTTACTGCTATCCAAATGCGTCGTTGTTATTTGACTCCAGCATCTTCCCCACCACCGATGTCAGGTTAACTGGTCTATTATTCCCCGTTAACTCTCTCGCTCCTTTCTTGAAAAGTGGGATAACATTAGCTACCCTCCAATCCACAGGAACTGATCCTGAATCTATAGAACATTGGAAAATAATCACCAATGCATCCACGATTTCTGGAGCCACCTCCTTGATGCAGACCATCAGGCCCTGGGGATTTATCAGCCTTCAGTCCCATCAGTCTACCCAATACTATTCCTCGCCTACTGCAAATTTCTTTCAGTTCCTCTGTCTCCTGAGATCCTCTGTCCTCTCATACATCTAGGAGATTGTTTGGGTCTTCCTTAGTGAAGACAGAACCAAAGTACCTGTTCAACTCTTCTGCCATTTCCTTGTTGCCCATAATAATTTCCCCTGTTTCTGCCTTCAAGGGACCCACATTTGTCTTTACTAATCTTTTTCTCTTAACATATCTAAAGAAGCTTTTACTATCCTTTGTTATATTCTTGGCCAGCTTACCCTTGTACTTCATCAGCCTGTATTGCCCTTTCTGTTACCTTCTGTTGAACTATGAAAGTTTCTCAATCCTCTGGCTTCCGGCTACTCTTTGCTATGTTATACACCTTTTCTTTTAGTTTTATTCCATCTCTAACTTCCCCTGTCAGCCATGGTTGCCACTTACTCCCCTTAGAATCTTTCTTCCTCTTTGGAATGAAATGATCCTGCATCTTCCGGATTATGCCCAGAAATTCCTGCCATTGCTGTTCCATCGTCATTCATGCTAGAATCTTTTTCCAGTCGACCTTGGCCAGCTCTCCTCTCATGCCTTCATAGTCCCCTTTGGGCAACTGCATCACTGACACTTATGATTGAGCGTTCTCCCTCTTAAATTGCAGATTAAAACGTATCATATTATAATAATAATAATAAATTTTATTTAATGGGCGCCTTTCATACATCTCAAGGACACCTTACATAGTAATCGGAATAAAAACATATAATCGGAATTAAACAAGTAATTAAAGACATCACAGTGACACAAATTAAAAACAGAATTCAATCCAAAAACAGAAAATCAAAAACACAGTGTGAAAAGAGAGCAGCGGCAGCCAAAGCGCGCCAGCGTCCACTCTCCCTTCACGGCAGCCATCTTGGACACAGACCTACAGGACTACAATTTGACAAAAAAAATCATCCCCCCACAGTGGATAGCACTGTGGAGGAAGGCACAATGTCCAGTCCCCACCCCATGTTCACCCCAAAGTCAGGCCTATTGAGGCCACCGCAATTGCCTGTACGGAGGCCCGATGTCCCTGGCCGTTCTCACCGGGTGGTCTTGCCCCGGCGTCGGGAGAGTCCTTTCGGCGGCTGGGCCACTTGGAACGGCCGCTTCTTGGTTGGAGCCCGCGGCTGCCGAAGCCGACAAGGCCGCGCCGGTTTGGCGCTCCCAGGCTCCAGATGAAAAAGTCGGCGCCCGCTCTCCGCACTGCCGCCTTGCCGCCTCTACGCACGCCGCCTCTCCGCTCCGCAAACCCGCAGCCCGGAGATGTTGCTCACGGCGGTCCAGCTCGCCAGAGCTCCAGCGCGGCGACCCAGGCAAGGCATCGCCCGCTCCGCTCCGCTCCAGCGCTCCAATGCTGTGCCGCCACCCAGGCCGAGGTGCTGGGTGGTTCCCGCCAAGAAACGGCGCTCCAAGCCCGCTGGTAGGCCACGAGGACGGGTCGACGGGCAGCCCGGAAAAAAGGCTGCCACACCGACCAGGTAGGGACCTATAAATAAAGTAACACCTACCCCCCCACATTAAAAGACCATATCCCCTACAAACAAAAAAACAGGACTCACTAAAAACTATTTTTAAAAAAAAACGAATTTAAGACGGACGGCTGCTGGCTAGCAGCCGTTCACCAAGATGGCTCCTCCTCCTCGAATGGTCACTACCTCCTAACGGTTCCTTTACCTTGAGTTCCCTTATTAAATCTGGTTCATTAGACAACACTAAATCCAGAATTGCCTTCTTTCTGGTAGGTTCCAGTACAAGCTGCTCATAGAATCCATCTCGGAGGCACTCTACAAACTCTCTTTCTTGGGGTCCAGAACCAACCTGATTTTCTGTCTACTTGCATATTGAAATCTCCCATAACGACAGTGGCATTACCTTTGTTACATGCCAGTTTTAACTCATGCTGCAACTTGCACCCTATATCCAGGCTACTGTTTGGGGGCCTGTAGGTAACTCCCATTAGTGTCTTCTTACCTTTACAATTCCACAATTCTATCCACAGTGACTCTATATCGTCAGTCCCTGTCACCCCTCGCAAGGGACTGAATTTCATCCCTCACCAACAGAGCTACCCCACCTCCTCTGCCCACCTGCCTGTTCTTTCTATCGGACGTATAACCCTGAATATTCAATTCCCAGTCCCGATCCTCCTGCAGCCACGTCCTTGACCTCATCCCCTTTATCTCGTTTTCACACCTTACACGTCCTTATCTCTGTATCTCCCTCTCCCCTGACTCCGTCTGATGAAGGACCTGAAACATCACCCATTCCTTCTATTCAGAGATGCTGCCTGTCCCGCTGAGGTACTCCAGCATTTTGTGTCTATCTTTGATTTAAACCAGCATCTGCAGTTCCTTCCTGCACAAGGGTTTGTAAGTAAATTGGCCTTTGTGAAATTGCCCCTAGTGTGCAAGAAGTGGATGAGAAAATTGAACTTGTGTGAACAGGTGATCGATGGTCGGCTTGGAATGAGAGGGCCAAAGAGCCTGTTTCCATGCTGTATCTCTAAAACAAATTAATTCTTGGCAATGAAAATTAGAACACAAAAATTATCTCTATGTAGATTATAGTTAGCATTTAATTGCGTTATCTAATTTACACTTGTCTTGTTGATGCTGTATGACTGATGGGATTCTGAGCACTCCCTCTTAATATGCTAATAGACTTGAAAAGGTCTCACAGTGCTCACCTTGCTGTACGATAAGATCACAACTGGTTTTAGCAACTTAAGGAGCATCAGCAACTGTTTAAACATATTTTGAATGGAGAAGCATCTTGAAATCAGATACAAATGGCAAAAATCAAAGAACGTCTGCGACTGGTGACTCGGTCAAAGATATTGATGTTAAAGCTGGAGCGAGGAGGTGAGAGGTGGAAGAATTTAGTGATGAAACCTAGCTTGTTAGCTGGAGATAGGGCAGCCAATAGGTACAGCTGTTATGAAAGATAATCGAGTTCGAAAAATGCAGACATCTGAGCATTGTTCAGCTGGTGGAAATATGAAAGATGTGCATGGAATTGCAGAGATGGCTAGTTTTTAGTTTATTGTCCCGTGTACTGAGGTACAGTGAGAAGTTTTTGTTGCTTGCTAACCAGTCAGCAGAAAGACAATACATGATGACAATCGAGCCATCCACAGTGTACAGATATATGATCAAGGGAATAACGTTTAGTGCAAGATAAAGCCAGTAAAGTCCAATCTAAGATAGTCTAAGGGTCTCCAATGAGGTAGGACTGCTGGCTAGTTGTGGTGAATGGTTCAGTTGCCTGATAACAGGATATGCAGAGAATTGAGGAAAAACAAGTTCTCGTAGCAGAATTTGGCATAACAAGTCTACTCTGCCATTCAATCATGGTTAATCTATCTTTCCCTCTCAACTCCATTCTCCTGCCTTTGCCCAATATTCCCTGACACCCACACCAATCAAGAATTTGTCTATCTCTGCCTTAAAAATACCCATTGATTTGGCCTCCACTGTCATTTGTGGCACATGCATAGGCAAACAATTGAGGGATATGGATCACGTGTAGACAGCTGAAACTCACTTATCTGATGTTCGGCACAGACATTATGGGCCGAAGGGCCTGTTGCTGTGCTCCACAGTTCTGTGAAGAAGAGGAGAGACAAGGTCATGGAGAGATTTCAGTGCCAGTGTGAAACCTTTAACATTGGTGTGCCATTGTAAGTTAGCAAACAATGGCACGTTAGTAGGAAAACTGTAGACACAAGGAACTGCCCATGCTGGTTTACAAAATAGACGCGGAGTGCTGGAGTAACTCTGTAGAACATGGTCAGGCAGCCTCTCTGTAGAACATGGATAGGCTGCGATTCTGGTCGGGACCCTTCTTCAGACTGATTGTAGTTGAGGGAGGGCAGGTGAAAAGAAAATTGGAAGAGAGCATGGCAAGTGAAACAGGTGAGCGTTTTGTTTTCTTGGCAGATGGTTGGACAAAAGCCAGAGATAAAATGACAAAAGAAAGTCTGATAGGAGATAAAAGGTGCGAAATGTGAAACCAGATGAGGAGATATAGGTGGAAGGGGATGGGAGGAGAGGGCAAAGGGAGATATGGGTGGACATTCAGGTTGGGCACATGGAAGAAAGAGGGGAAAAAAAGATGGAGATGTCGCTTAGTTACCGAATATTGGACAATTCAGAAGGGTCTCCACCCGAAACATTACCTATTGCTTTTTTCCCCCGGAGAGTTACTCCAGCATTTTGTGTTTATCGACATTGTATATTTTTAAGGCAGAGATGGACAGATTCTTGACTGCCAAGGGTGTCGAGGGTTATGGTGAGAAGGCAGGAGAATGGGTTGAGAGGAAAGATAGATTGGTCACGATTGAATGGCGGAGTAGACTCGATGGGCCAAATAGCCTAATTCTGCTCCTATGACTTATGAAGAACTGGCTTCCTGTGTATTGTAGGATAGGCTGTTGAAGGCTATGAAGGGTAGACAATGGGAGATTGCAAAGGAATAGGAATGACTTAACAAAAACATGGATGTTCCGCCACAGATTCAGATTCAGATTCAGATTCAATTTTAATTGTCATTGCCAGTGTACAGTACAGAGACAACGAAATGCATTTAGCATCTCCCTGGAAGAGCGACATAGCAAATGATTTGAATAAATAATAATAAGTGATAATAAGTGTCCGGGGGGTGGGGGGGTGATTGGCAGTCACCGAGGTACGTTGTTGAGTAGAGTGACAGCCGCCGGGAAGAAGCTGTTCCTGGACCTGCTGGTTCGGCAACGGAGAGCGCCTCCCGGATGGTAGGAGGGTAAACAGTCCATGGTTGGGTGAGAGCAGTCCTTGGCGATGCTGAGCGCCCTCCGCAGACAACGCTTGCTTTGGACAGACTCAATGGAGGGGAGCGAGGAACCGGTGATGCGTTGGGCAATTTTCACCACCCTCTGCAATGCCTTCCGGTCGGAGACAGAGCAGTTGCCATACCATACTGTGATGCAGTTGGTAAGGATGCTCTCGATGGTGCAGCGGTAGAAGTTCACCAGGATCTGAGGAGACAGATGGACCTTCTTCAGTCTCCTCAGGAAGAAGAGACGCTGGTGAGCCTTCTTGATCAGAGTTGAGGTATTGTGGGTCCAAGAGAGGTCATCGGAGATGTCGACTCCCAGGAACCTGAAGCTAGAAACACGTTCCAATTCCGTCCCGTTAATGTGGATGGGGGTGTGCGTGCCGCCCCTGGACTTCCTGAAGTCTACAATGAGCTCCTTGGTCTTCTTGGAGTTAAGGGCCAGGTTGTTTTCAGCGCACCATGCTGCTAAGTGCTGGACCTCCTCCCTGTAGGCCGACTCATCGTTGTTGCTAATGAGGCCAATCACCGTTGTATCATCTGCATACTTGATGATGGTGTTAGTACCATGTACAGGTGTGCAGTCATAGGTGAAGAGGGAGTAGAGGAGGGGGCTCAGCACACAGCCCTGTGGAACGCCGGTGTTCAGGGTGAGGGTTGAAGAGGTGTGCTTGTCTAACCTAACAGACTGGGGTCTGTTGGTTAGAAAGTCCAGTATCCAGTTGCAGAGGGAGGGGTCGATGCCCAGGTTACCGAGTTTGGTGATCAGTTTTGATGGTATAATGGTGTTGAATGCTGAGCTGTAATCGATGAACAGCATTCTTACGTAAGTGTCTCGGTTGTCGAGGTGGGAGAGGGCGGAGTGAAGTGCCGTTGAGATGGCATCCTCCATACTCCTGTTCTTGCGGTAGGCAAACTGATAGGGATCCAGTGTGGGGGGTAGGCAGCTTTTGAGGTGTGCCAGGACCAGCCTCTCGAAGCACTTGGTGATGATGGGGGTAAGTGCAACTGGGCGTTGAGGCTTGCCGCAGTGGAATGTTTTGGCACTGGCACAATGGAGGTGGTTTTAAGATTGCTGAAGCAGAGATAGGAACTGACCTTTATAGGCGGTGTAACCTCGGCAGACTCTGATGGAGATGACATTGGTTCAACCTTATTTCTGGAGCCATGTATTCTCATCCTCTTGTTATGCTTTGATTGGAAAATGGAAACCCATTAGTTGATGAGGAATTGAGAAAGCGGTAGACCACAGTCCTCAATTGTTGAGTAGATATCAGAATCCATCATCAGTGATTGGACGGGAATGAACTGAATGATTTAGATTTAGATTTACATGTCCATGTTTTCCAGAGATGCTGCCTGACCCACTCATTTACTCCAGCATTTTTATTTAACTGAAGTTTACAGCATCTGCAGTTCCTTGTGTCCTTGCTTTTATCTCATGTTTTGTATATTTAAAATGTTGGTGTTGTGGATACAAATCTATGTTGTATTTCGTGTATTATGTGAGATCTCTACCTATTGTAACATGTTCAGCTTTTCTGAATGAGACACTGTATTCCAGTTCCAGAGTACTATTTGAGTACATGGGCGGAGCAGCAGTAGAGCTACAGGGCCAGCGTCCCGGGTTCCGTCCTGACTATTGGTACTGTCTGTATGGAGTTTGCACGTTCTCCCTGTGACCTGCGTGGGTTTTCTCTGAGATCTTCGTTTTTTTCTCCCACACACCAAAGACGTACAGGTTTGTACGTTACTTGGCTTGGTGTGTGTAAAATTGTATCTAGTGTGTGTAGGGAAGTCTTAATATGCAGAGATCGCTGGTCGTTGTGGATTCGGTGGGCCGAAGGGCCTGTTCCCGCGCTGTATCTCTAAATTAAACATTCCCTGGACTGGTGTGGTGATGGAAAGAGTACTACTGTATTTATGAAAGTATCTTTCTGTGGTTGAGATTCAGTTTGCTTTTACTTCAGTCGATGGTTATTAAAGATTCCATAAGCACAAACTTTGCAAAGTTATGTTGACCATATTCCTGCCGTAGGGAATTCTGTTCTAAAAATAAATCATTCACTCATCTCCTGGCAACTTGTAAGAAATTGCAAACAGCAACAACATATTTGCCTAACGTTCAATGCATTCCCAAGACTAATTCATTGCATGAAGCATTTCAATGCAGTTGTACACTCTTTAGACTTTAGGCTTCAGAGAGAGAGAGAGAGACAGCACAGAAACAGGCCATTCGATCCACTGAGTCCAATCACCCCGTACGTTAATGCTATCCGACACACTAGGATCAATTTACAATTTTTTACCAAAGCCGATTAATCTACAAACCTGTACGTCTTTGGAGTGTGGGAGGAAACCGAGGCACGCGGAGAAAACCCACGTGGTCACAGTGCCAACATTCAAACTTAAGAACGTTATTCCCTTTATCATGTATCTGCGCACTGTAGACAGCTCGATTGTAATCATGTATTGTCATTCCGCTGACTGCTTAGCACGCAACAAAAGCTTTTCACGGTACCTCGATACACGTGAAATAAACTAATTTAAACTAAAAAAACGAAACAAAAAAATCTCCCCACATACAGCACCTGGAGTCAGGATTGAACCCGGGTCTCTGACGCTGTAAGGCAGCAACTATACCACTCGACCACAGTGTCACCCCTGTGCACTCCATAAATAAAAGGACTACATTCATTCCACGGAATATACAGTCCCTTCATTCTCTTACCGTGGATGGAATAAATGCTTCAGATATGAGATCAACTACCTCTTGTTTGTCTGCCCTTCGATGGATTGTCATCGTTTCCATGTAGCAAGGCTGCATAAAACACCCAGAACATCACCTTTTCTCTCTTCCCTTTATTCTCTGCACTTCTATATATATTTTCTCGGAATGAATTCTTCAGGATGAGGTTGTAGAATATTGTTGCGAATAATTTAAAAAAAAGATTAGACCATCATTCAATGAGCGCCACACAAAATTTCTGTTTCTTATTTTACTCAGGATAAAATGGATTACATTTTTACTTGATCCTTTTAAAATTTGTTCTCCAGTTACGAGTACCGGTACTATGCTTAGCCGGGGGTGGGATAGATTTCTTCATACTGTTAATTGTAATGACATTTTGGTTGCCTTCTTTGTGTGTGTGTGTGTGTGTGTAATTTACAATTTTATTATAGCTTTCAAACTGGGCATAAATTTCCCTTGTGAACCTGTAGCACCTTGTTCAGCAGCCAGCTGTGGACAGCTGACAACACTATAAACACTCTTAAGGAGCTTGTCACAACATGATCAGTTAGTTGTGCATGGCCATTTGATCTTCCGCTTGAATATTATTTTTTCGTAAATAATCTTAACTTGGACTTTAAAAATCGCAGAGTTAACCATATAACCATATAACAATTACAGCACGGAAACATGCCATCTCTGCCCTTCTAGTCCATGCCGAACACTTATTCTCCCCTAGTCCCATCTAGCTGCACTCAGACCATAACCCTCCATTCCTTTCCCGTCCATATAACTATCCAATTTATTTTTAAATGATAAAATCGAACCTGCCTCCACCTCCTCCACTGGAAGCTCATTCCACACAGCTACCACTCTCTGAGTAAAGAAGTTTCCCCTCATGTTACCCCTAAACTTGTCCCTTAATTCTCAAGTCATGTCCTCTTGTTTGAATCTTCCCTACTCTCAGTGGGAAAAGCTTATCCACGTCAACTGTCTATCCCTCTCATCATTTTAAAGACCTCTATCAAGTCCCCCCTTAACCTGCGCTCCAAAGAATAAAGACCTATCTTGTTCAACCTTTCTCTGTAACTTAGTTGCTGAAACTCAGGCAACATTCTAGTAAATCTCCTCTGTACTCTCTCTATTTTGTTGACATCCTTCCTATAATTTGGCGACCAAAATTGTACACCATACTCCAGAATTGGCCTCACCAATGCCTTGTACAATTTTAACATTACATCCCAACTTCTATACTCAATGCTCTGATTTATAAAGGCCAGCACACCAAAAGATGTATTCCAGTCCATCTCGCAAACCACCACCCTCAACTCCATCTATGCTTCACATTGTTTCGAGAAAGCAGCCAACAATCAAGTAGAAACCAAGAATGGGCTTTTAGGCTTGTATTCACTGTAGTTTAGAAGGATGAGAGGAGATCTTACAGAGAGAAATAAAATTCTTAAAGGATTGGACAGGTTAGATGCAGGAAAAATGTTCCCCATGTTGGGGGAGTCCAGAACCAGGGCTCACAGTTTAAGAATAAGGGGTCGGCCATTTAGGACTGAGATGAGAAAAACCTTTTCACCCAGAAGGTTGTGAATCTGTGGAATTCTCTGCCACAGAAGTCAGTGAAGGCCAATTCATTGGATGTTTTCAAGAGGGAGTCAGATTTAGCTCTTGGGGCTAACGGAATCAAGGGATATGGGAAGAAAGCAGGAATGGGGTACTGATTTTAGATAATTAGCCATGATCATATTGAATGGTGGTGCTGGCTCGATGGGCTGAATGGCCTATCCCTGCACCTATTTTTCCATGTTTTTCTATGTAGGGTCCCGACCCGAAACATCACCAATCCATGTTCTCCAGAGCTGTCTGACCGGCTGAGTTCCTCCAGTGTTTAGTGTATTGTTTGCAAACCATTGTCTGAGGTTCCCTGTATCACCATTTACACCCGGGTCTTTCCCTCCTCTCCCTCCTCTCCTTTCCCTCTTCTCCTGTCCGGAACAAGATAAAAAAGCTTGAAAGCACATACCACCAGATTCAGGAAAAGTGCTGGAGTAACTCAGCTGGTTAGACAGCACGTCTGGAGAAAAAAGGATGGGTGACGTTTCGGATCGGGACCTTCCCTAGGGAATAGTTTTTTCCGCTCTGTTATCAGACTACTGGACGGGTCCTCCCAACCTATCTCATTGCAGCCATTGTATTTTTTAAATCTGACGCTTCTGATCTGAAACATTGTTTGTCCATTCCCTCAACAGATGTTGCTTGACGCACTGTGTTACTCCAGCAGTTTATGCTTTGCTCAAGATTCCAACATCCACAGTGCCTTGCGTTTCCAAAGGATGTTGGAGTTGGTTCACTATCCCACAGGAGGAATGTTGGTGGCAACTCCTTGGTGCTTTGAGATGCCTGTAGGCTTCCTGAAACATAGAAGAGTGGAGAGCAGGAAACTGAGCTTTCTGGAGCATTTGAGCAGGAGAGAGACTGTGGTTCTACCTTTTCAAGAGCAAAACAGAGTCTTGCTCTCTTCCAATGCCATATTGTCTATTCCTGCTTCACCCGTTAGCAAAAGTAGAAACAAGCCCTGACTAATGAAAGTACCTCCTTTATACATTACTGGCCATTCAGTTGCAGGTCCCTCTTTGCATTTGGTCGTAGTGTTCCTCGTGAATCTGCTTGTTCTCCTCGCTGGCCACAGGCAGGGGAACACAAATTGTGAACTGAAAGCACAAGCGTGTTGCAGTGAAAATCGTCGATGTGTGAGAGGCAAGAGTTGGCAGTGTTAATAGACTATAGGTGCAGGAGTAGGCCATCCGGCCCTTCGAGCCAGCACCGCCATTCAATATGATCATGGCTGATCATCCTTGATCAGTACCCCGTTCCTGCATTCTCCCCATATCCCCTGACTCCGCTATCCTTAAGAGCTCTATCTAACTCTCTCTTGAAAGCATCCAGAGAATTGGCCTCCAATACCCTCTGAGGCAGAGAATTCCACATATTCGCAACATCTCCGTTCTAAATGGCTTACCCCTAATTCTTAAACTGTGGCCCCCCGAAGTTCTGGACTCCCCCAACATCGGGTTCTCATGAGGTTTAAGGACTGGATGAAATTAGAGGGATTGCAATATTTGGAAATGCTTAATAGCTTTAAAGTGAGAGTGGCGGAGTTTAAAGATGGAATGCACTACCAGGGGTGGTGGAGGTAGATATGTTTGTGGCGTTGAGTCTTTTAGGTAGACCCATGGATGTGCAGAGACTACTGGGACATGGATCACGTGCAGGCAGGCAGAGTTTAACGTTCAACACAGCCACTGTGGGCTGGAGGGTCTGTTCCTGTGCTGTACATGTTCTATGTAATGCAAAAGTTTTGAAATATGAGAATCTACCCTTCTTCCCACCACTCCATGGGGCTGTGGAAAGAAGGGCAGCGGGTTAATTATAGGAAACAAAATCCCACCATTCTCTCACAACTTACATTTTGCAATGAAGAGTGGAACATAATTAATTTGCCCCCATCGTACATCGTGTCGTTATCAAAGCACTGGCACATTGCTGCTTTTGCAGAGCGAGCCGTCAGTGAATGTGCTTCATTCATCTCTTCAATACATGTCTTGATGTGCCTTGCACCCCATGGCTGTGCAACAGTAATTCATCACCTCCCCGCCCCACTGGGGCCTTCAGCTGCCCCAAGAGCAGTCGAGGAACTTGTCTCGCTCCAGAGGAGTGATGACTACCCACCAAAGTCGGGGTCGGGCTGAAGAGCACGTAAAGGATGGGCCTGCCTTCAATTTTCATCATCAATCACCAAGCTTGTTTTGGTTAGCCGGCAACCAGCCGTTGGATATTGGAGATGGAAAATGAGCACACACGGGCACTGGCAGAAAGGAAAAATTCAACTGAGTAATTGGAATCCAAAATTAAATCAAGCTACCATAAGTACAAACCGAGGCCCGGAAAAACAATGTGGACAAGTGTTCCCTTCTGGTTCAGTTTCTACTTAGATTTATATACCTTGTGCAAGTTGCGCTATTTTTATTGTGCTTGGGCTCAAATACTTTCTTAAGTTATTTGAATTACAAAATTCAACCTGTTTTAAACAGCAGCTCTTGTATAATTTAGTTTAGAGATACAGCATGGCAACTGGCCCTTTGGCCCACCGAGTCCACGCCGACCAGCGATCCCAGTATATAACACACTCCTACACGCCAGGGAACAATCTTTTTTACAATCCTTACCGAAGCCAATGAACCCACAAACATGTGTGTCTTTGGAATGTGGGAGGAGGCCAGAGCACCCGGAGAAATCACAAATGTACAAACAGGAAAACGTAGAAAACTCCCATAGAACAAACTTGTTATTGTGGTTCTAAAGGGCATCCCTGAGGATTTGAAATGGACTTTCAGTCAGTATGTAGTTTATCGCAGAGCCTCTTGCAGTATTATATTCAAATAGGCAGTAATATGTGGATACTATAGAATATAGAATAGTATAGCACAGAAGCAGGCCCTTCTGCCCACAATATCTGTGCCAAACATAATGCCAATTTAAACTGCACCTGATCCATATTCCTTCATCCCCTGCATATCCATATGCCTATCTAAAAGCGTCTTCAATGCCCTTATCATATCTGCCCCTCCACCCCAAGCAGTGCTTCCAGGTACCCACCACCATCTGTGTAATAAAAACTACTTGCCCCGCAGTCCTCCTTTGATCTTTGCCCCTTATCTCAGAACTATGCCCTCTAGTCTTTGACAATTCCACCCTGGGGGAAGAAAGGTTCCAACTGCCTCCCCTATCTGTGCCTCCATCATTTTATATACTTCTATCATGTCTCCACTCAGCCTTTGATGCTCCAAAGAAAACAATCTAAGTCTGTCCAACTTCTCCTTATAGCTTCCCTTGAATCCTGGCAGTATTCTGATAAATCTCGTCTACACCCTTTCCAGAGCCTCCACATTTTTCCTGGAACGGGGCGACCAGAACTGCACACAATATTCCAAATTCCCATAAAGGTTTGAATCAAAAAGATTCTGCAGCAATCTGCTCTTCAGTTTATCGGATGCGCTCAGCACCGGCCCAAATGACACGATTGAGGAGCATCCTTCCCCTTCATTACGGCACAGCGCCAGAGACCCCCAGTTCCATCCTGACCTTGGTGCTGTCTGTGTGGAGTCTGCAAGTTCTCCCAGTGACCACTTGGCTTTCAATAGACAATGGGTGCAGGAGTAGGCTATTCGGCCCTTCGAGCCAGCACCGCCATTCAATGTGATCATGGCTGATCATCCCCATCAGTTCCTGCCTTCTCCCCATATCCCCTGACACCGCTATCTTTAAGAGCCCTGTCTAGCTCTCTCTTGAAAGTATCCAGAGAACCGGCCTCCACTGCCCTCTGAGGCAGAGAATTCCACAGACTCACAACTCTGTGTGAAAAAGTGTTTCCTCTGGATGCTCTGGTTTCCTCCCATATCCCATAGATTGAACTCTGTAAATTGTCCCCAGTGTGTAGGGAGTGGACGTAACGGTGGGATAGCATAGAACTAGTGTGAAGGGGTGATGGATAGTCGGCACGGTCTCGGTGGGCCGAGCACTGTCTCCATGCTGTATCTCTGAACCTCTAATGGGTCTCCTAATTCTAAGAGGAGTTTGCAAAACTAATACACTCTGTTAAATGTATTCAGAAAATTGAATGCAACAGATCATTCCTTTGTGAGTAGCTCCTGCCAGCTCTGCTTTGAGTCTGTAAGTGGAATTCACAACTTTGCCAGAAATAAGTTGTAAATTAAATAGACATTGTGCACAGGGAGTAGAAACAAGATGCTGGTTGACACAAAAGGACACAAAGTGCTGGAGTAACTGTGCGTTTCAGGTCAGGACCCTTTCTTCAGATCTTCAGAAAACAGTCTGAAGAATGATTCTGACCTGAAATGTCACCTATCCATCTTCTCCAGAGATGCTGCCTGACCTGCTGAGTTAAGCCCCTGTCCCACTTTCCTGAGTTACTCACGAATTCTCCCGAGTTTTCCCCTTGATTCAAACTCAGAGATGCCAGTGTAGGTACTCAGGGCTATTTCCTTTACTCGTGGACATTTTTCAACATGCTGAAAAAACGTCCCGATTTACCTGATGCCCCGAGTACCTACGGCTGGCATTACGAGCCGCTATGAAATATCTACGGACTCGCTACGGACATTCTACGAATTTGAATCAAGGGGAAAACTCGGGAGAATTTGTGAGTAACTCGGGAAAGTGGGACAGGGGCTTTAGTCCTGCACTGTATGTCCCCTTCTGCCCACATGTAGTTTGTAATGGCATTTTATGGCCTAAATAATGCTTCATTTTGAAACTTGCCGAGCAGGGATATATTTATTGCCCATTCTGGCCGCTCTGTGCTGGTGGGCTACTGTCTTCTGGAGATGGTATTCCCAAAGTGAAGTGGGGAACGCCGGGATTGTGAACTGGTAATGATGGAGTGGAGCGATTATCTGTTTACTTGTTTTTGGAAGAAGCTATTGAATTCACAACTTGTATGAGGTGAGAAAAATGAACTTTGTAGGGAGTGGGATAACATGGAATTAGTGTGAACGGCTGATCGAAGGTCAGCATAGCATTGACGGGCTGAATGGCCTGTTTTCACACTGTATCTCTAAATACAATACAATACAATACCGTTTATTTGTCATTTGAACCCCACATGAATTTCAAAAGAAATTTGGTTTCTGCAGTCATACAAGAAAAGAACCAAGACACACACCAACACAATTTACACAAACATCCATCACAGTGAATCTCCTCCTCACTGTGATGGAAGGCAAAGTCTTGTCTCTCCCCTGCTCTCCATTCCTCTCCCGAAGTCAAAGTCAAAGCCAAAGCACAAAGCCCCCGGCGGGCGCTAGCAAGTCCCAAGGCCACTTAAAGCCGCGCCGGGCGATGTAAGGCCCTGCTCCGGGTACGTATGTCGGAGCCCCCGGCGGGCGCTAGCAAGTCCGCGGCCATTTAAAGCCGCGCCGGGCGATGTAAGGCCCCGCTCCAGGTCACTCTCAACCCCGCAATTCGGGCGGGAGAAGTCGCCGTTGCCGGTGCCCCGCAAAGCAGTCTCCCACCAGTGACCCGCGAGCTCCCGGTGTCACCATCCACCGGAGTCGGGTCGTAGCAGCGCGCCACCGCAGCTCTCCCTCGCTCCGCAGCTCCGCCGGCTCCGTGACTTGAGCCCCCAGGTTGTTCCAGCTGGAGAGCGCTCCACGATGCTAGGTCCCAACGGCAATAGAGACCCGACAGGGAAAAGGTCGGGTCCCCGTACAGGGAAGAGATCTAAAAGTTTCCCCCACCCACACATACACAGTCAAAAACCCACCACAAACTATACACTCAACAGGACAATAAAATAAAAAAAAGACAGACGGACTGCAGAAGGCTGCTGCGACGTCGGTCGCGCCGCCAACCCTTACACATAGTTAAAAACAAATGGGAGATGAGATTGAGAGAACGGTGAGAATATAGTACCTACAGTATGGGAAGAGGCCCTTCGGCCCACAAGTGGGGCCCAGTCACCCAGCTCACATAAAGTATGATCTTAAACTATATTCTGGTTTGGAGCCTTGTACAGTACTAGTAATGTCAACTTTCAATGACGGGGATGAAAAAAAGTCCTTGATAACAAGCTACTTTCACTGAGGCAGCATGAAGTCAGTGGTGGGGAGGCTGGACTGTACGAAGGACTGGATTACATCCATAACTGTACAATTGTAGATAGACACAAAATGCTGGAGTAACTCGTCAGGACAGACAGCATCTCTGGATCGAAGGAATGGGAGACATTTTGAGTCGAGACCCTTCTTTAGACTTCAGAGGCTGAAGAAGGCTCTCGACCCGAAGCATCAGCCATTCCTTCTATTCAGTTAAGCTGTCTGTCCCGCTGAGTTACTTCAACATTTTGTGTCTATCTTCAGTGGAAACCAGCATCTGCAGTCCCTTCCTACACACATCTGTACAGTTGTAGTCGGTATGGTTGACACCATTTTGTCTGCGTCTGAGAGGATTTGTGACTTTGTATGAAAAGCAGTCGTTAAGTATTGAGTAAGCAATTGGTACAATTTAAAACTCTGTTCCAAACCCAACGATTATGACCCCACCTGTTCCCTTCAAGGTCGCACTAGCCACAGTGCTTGGCCTTCTTTCAGCAATGAATCCAGGCATGTCAATAAACAAAGCCAGAGACACCAGGAACTGCAGATGCTAGAATCTTGAGCAAAGAACTCAGCTGGTCTGGGGCAATGGACGGACGACATTTTGGGTCGGCATCCTTCATCACCCATCTATCCATTCCCTCCACGGAGGCCGCCTGACCCACTGAGTACTTCCAGCACTTTGTGTTGTGTGCAATAAATAAAGCCATCCTACTGAAGTAGATTTTATACTATCATCACAGCTTATGTTTGTAATTATTTGGCCCGGTTGCAGATGTTTGGCTGCTTTAACTAACCTGGCACAGAAATTCTGAAAACGGTGTAACATGTGTTGTTTGATATTTTTTTCTATTACCTAATGGATAACTTGAAGACTTTACTCTGAAAGCATCCACTTGACTTTCTTGCCAAAAGGTTTGAGTTATTTTAGTTTAAAATAACTCCAATACAATAGCAGCTCAATAATATTGCCTCTGGGAGCCATAAGTAAAGCACATTACAAGGAGAGAGAAGTTATTAGAAGAGGCAATATTTCTTGTCTGAATAGTTAAGGAAGTTATAAACTATACATTAGTACATTAAGGACTGTAAGTAAGGGGAAGAGCAGCATAGGCGGGTCAAAGCACAACACGAGGTGCACCTGCAACTTGATTCCAACCACTGATATTGGTCAAAACAGTGGCCAAGGTTACAAATGGCAGCCAAGACTGTTTAAGTTTAGTTTAGTTCTGAGATACAGTGCGGAAACAGGCCCTTCGGCCCATCATGTCCATGCCGACTGGCGATCCCCACACATTAACACTGTCCTAAGGACAATTTACAATTATACCAAGCCAATTAGTCTACAAACCAGTACGACTGTGGAGTGTGGGAGGAAATTGGAGATCCTGGAGAAACCCCAGGTCATGAGGAGAATGTACAGGCAGCACCTGTAGTCAGGATAGAACCTGTGTCTCTGGCGCTGCAAGGCAGTAACTCTACCGCTGCGCCCAATGCTTAATTGTTATGTGTTTTTAATTGTCATATGTTCCGACGCTGAATTCGTATTTGCTACAGCTTAACAGACCCGTAAACGCAAGAACGCACAGATAATAATCAAACATACAACAAATTAATAAACGCAATGCTAGATAATCATAATGGCGCAAAACCAAAGTCCACCGTGCAACGAGTGGCCAAGTCCAGAGAAGATCTCAGTTTCTGAGATGAGTATTCAAGAGCCTGACGGTTGCCAGGAGACAGCTGGAAAATGGTGGTCACGGTTTATAGTTTGCTTCGCCATCTATCCGATGCTAGAATAAAAATGAGAGCGTGGCCCGCATGGTATGTGGATCTTTGATATTGACTGCCTTATTGAGGCAGAGCCCCCTAAATCCCTTTGACGATGGGGGAAGTGAAGTGGATATCTGTGATGGACCAGGGAATGTCTACTCTCTGTAATCTTCGTTCCTGGGTGCTTCCAAGTAGAATCATGGAACTGTGTCTTTGGTTGCACTTGCTCCATGAAGCTCTTGCAGTTGCAGTTAGGCAATCTTAAAAGGCTTGACAGCGTCAAGGTTCATCGCAAGAGTAAATATCAGACTTAAAAAGTGTCAGTGAACCGTGGAGTTTACAACAGCTGTCTCTAAGCTTGCTCTCAGAGGTAGGCTTAAGAAGCTCTTTAAAGAGGAGAGTAGAAGGTAGATGGTGAAGTTGAGGGAGGGCCTTGAATTTGACAGCTGAAGGCACAGCTGTTAGTAATAGGTTAGGTTTTCCACTTGCTTTCATTTGATGTCTCTTTCTGTCTTCTCAGCCGTCCCATGCTGTGAATATAGAAATATTCTCCTGCATTAACACTCGGCTGCCTTGCTGATATCGCCTTGTTGTTTGTGCTCACATTGGTGTCCAGTTTATTTTGTTTTGCAAGTTAGAACAGTTAAAAGGAAGCCTTCAATGTGGAGTCACAGAGCTATGCCGTACGGAAACGGGGCCTTCATCCCTACTTGTGCATGTCAACCAAGTTGGCATATTGCCATCCCCCAGCATTTTGCCTCTTTTTGTAAACCAGCTTCTGCAGTTCCTTGTTTCCACTTCTTGCTGACTGACGTTGAGGGCTAGGTTGTTGTTCCGACACCTTGACGCAAGGTTCCAATTTATTTCCTGTGCTCCGTCCCATTGTTATTGTTGATCCGGCCATAAACAGTGGTGACATCGGCGTGCTTGAAGATCAGGTAGACACCGTGCTTGGCCACACTGTTGTGGGTGACGGGGGGGTACGCGGACTGGGCACGCAACCCTGAGGAGCACCAGTGTTGCGGATCAGGGTGGAGGGAACGTTATGGCCAATTCTAACCGACTTAAGGTCTGCCGGTCAGGCAGTCCAGAGCCAGTTACAGATGGTCAAATCTGAGTGGAAGTTTACAGAAGTGTGCTTGGGCCTTAGAGGCCAACAGCATGGAAACGGGACTTCGGCCCAACTCACCATAATTGACCAACGTGTCCCATCTACACGTCCCACTTCAATGCATTTGGCCCATATCCCTCCAAACCAGTCCTATCCACGTCGCTGTCTAATTGCTTCTTAAACGCCTCCACGAACTCATCAGGCAGCTCATTCCATACGCCCACCACCCTTTGCGTGGAGCTTCCTCTGACCTTTTTATACCATCTGGCACAATGGTTGCATTACTGTTACATTGGAGACTTTTGGATTATCTTTAATTTAATTTAACATTATCTTGCACTAAACGTTATTCCCTTCATCCTGTGTTTGTACACTAGTCAGCTGGATTGTAATCATGTATAGTCTTTTTGCAACAAAGCAGCTTTTCACTGTACCTTAGTGCAGGTTTATAATAATAAACTAAAACTCAATTAAACTAGCCCCTTGTAAAACTAAAACAGTTGGACTTGAAGTGAAGATACACACAAAGTGCTGGAGTAACAGCGGGTCAGGCATCATCTCTGGAGAAAAGGAAGAGGTGACGTTTCAGGTCAATTGCTTCTTCAGTCTAGTGGTTAAAAGTGGAAGCTGTCTTCAGGCCACAGTTTAAGAATAAGGGGTAAGCCATTTAGAACGGAGACGAGGAAACACTTTTTCTCACAGAGAGTTGTGAGTCTGTGGAATTCTCTGCCTCAGAGGGCAGTGGAGGCTGGTTCTCTTGATACTTTCAAGAGAGAGCTAGATAGGGCTCTTAAAGATAGCGGAGTCAGGGGATATGGGGAGAAGGCAGGAACGGGGTACTGATTGGGGATGATCAGCCATGATCACATTGAATGGCGGTGCTGGCTCGATGGGCCAAATGACCTACTCCTGCACCTATTGTCTATTGTCTCAGATGAAAACGTTACCTATTCCTTTTCTCCAGAGATGCTGTCTTTGGTAGTGTATAGATGTAAAACCTGTTATTATTGCACCCTGTAAAATTCTCTTATTTGACAAAAGCTAATTCTGTGCAGTGTCTGAAAATATTAACTGTAAGGAAACATGAAACCTTTTGTTTGTATTTGTAGCTGAGATACCAGCATGGCATGTCCACGCCAGATCTCCGACAGACACTACCTAACCTGAAAAGCTTCATGGAGCAAGGGCTAATGGTGAGATGGTATGTATCCAGCCTCTGTATTTTATTCTGTTGGATCCGCTTCGAGCTGATCTTGGAATCAGATTGGCGTCTGTAACATAAAACGCTGTGTGAAACGAAGCGAAAAATTGGAGAATCAGTAAATGATCATTCCGTCAATGTGCCAAACACACAGTGCTGGAGTAACTCAGCGGGTCAGGCAACATCTCTGGAGCTCATGGATAGGCTATGTTTTGGGTCATGACTCTTCTTCACACTGTGTCGGGAAAAAATGCAGATGCTGGTTTTTTAATCGAAGGTAGACACAAAATGCTGGAGTAACTCAGAGGGACAGGCAGCATCTCTGGAGAGAAGGATTGGGTGATGTTTCGGGTCGAGACCCTTCTTCAGTTTTGAAGAAGTTGATATTTGTTGGGAGGAGAATGCTTTAAAAGAGAGGCAGGGACAGGACAAAGTCTGGCAATGGATACAAGTGAGAAGGCTGCAGAAACAATTAACTGCAGATGCCGGTTTATAAAAAAAGACACATTGCTGGAGTAACTCGGAGGGTCAGGCAGCATTTCTGGAGAACATAGATCGGCGACATTTTGGGTTGGGACCTTTCTGAAAAGTGGTTTGATTGGCAAAGCGACAAAGGCTAGAATAGAAAAGAAGACAAAGGTGTCAAATAAGGAGAGAAGATGATCAACCTCGATAACATGGACCGGTGACTTTCAGGTCGGGACCAGGGATGCTGCCTAACCCGCTGAGTTACTCCAGCACTTTGTGTCTTTAGTAAACCAACATCTGCAGTTCCTTGTTTCAACTTTTTCACGGTTTCAAGGTCAGTTTATTGTCGCATGTACCAGTTAAGGTACGGTGAAATTTGAGTTACCATACAGCCATACTAAGTGAAAAGCAACAAGAATCACAACCACATAAAAGTTAACATTGCAGTGGATTTCACATTCCTCACTGTGATGGAAGGCAATAAAGTTCAATCTTCTTCCTCTTATTCTCCCACGTTCGGGGCAGTCAATCCATCCGCTGTCGGGGCGATCGAAGCCCCTGTCGGGGTGATCGAAACTCCAGCGTCGGGGTGGTTGAACCTCTCCGCAGCATGGAGCTCCCGAGCCAGCTTCTTTTTACCAGAGACCGCAGGCTTCACGATGTTAAAGTCCACAGGGCCCGCGGTTGGAGCTTCGATCCCCAGCAAAGGGTTCGCAAGCTCCGTGATGTTAAAGTCCCGCGGCTTGGAGCGCTGTCGGTCTCCAGGAAAGGCTGCCAACTCCACAATGTTAGGCCGCAGTGCGGATGGAGATACGACATGGGAAAAAATCGCATCTTCGTCGAGGTAAGAGATTGAAAAAAAAGTTTCCCCCAACCCCTCACGTAAAACAAACCAAGGAACACTAAAACATTTTTTAACACAGACTAAAAATAACAAAAAGAAGAAAGGACAGACAGACAGACATGTTGGCGAGGCAGCTCCACTAAAAATCTCCTCAAGAGATGCTTATTTTGAAGAAGTTTTCCTCCCAGTTTTAAGAAGGGTCCTGACCCGAAATGTCACCTATTGATGTTCACCTCTGATGCTACCTAACCCGCTGAGTTCTCCAGCACTTTGTTGCTTCTATTTTACACATTCAGGTGCTCTTTAAATTTTTCATTTTCCCCTTATCTTCTCTTTCTCCCTCTCCGCCTTCGCCCATAACCTTTGACGCCCTTATTAATCAAGAAAATGCAAATCTCCACTTAAAAAAATACCCAGTGACTTGGCCTCCACAGCTGCCTGTGGCAATGAATTCCACAGATTCACCACCCTCTGGCTAAGGTAGCTCTTTCCATAGCATTTCCAGGAACCCCAGTTCCTCTGTGTCTGAGACCAGGACAAGAAACTAACCAACTTTTCCCTCATTCTTTGCTTCCCGTGTCCACATATCTGCTGTCTTCTCTGAGGATATGTTAATCTTTTACTAACAACATACAAATGACAACAGAGCATACTTTTGTGCAGACCACATTATTAAGTGCACAATACATCATTCTAATAATGCATTCCCCACTGTGTCAGCCTCTTCTATAAATATTTGTTTAAATAGGTAGAAGCAGCACCAGATGCAGGTTTGAAAACTATATGACACGGTGTCAAAAGCCTTGCCTTGATGTGGCACTTTATCACATATCTCAAACCGTTTACATACCTTCTACAACTTTGAAGTTCTTTGACTGTTCTGGAGGCAAATTCATTGGCCACTTGGTGCCCGTAATCAGACCTTGCTGTGCACAATTAGAGAAAAAAAGCTTCCTGCTCAGTTACATAAGCCTGGCAGAATGTCTACAGAGCCTTTCACAACTTAAGAACATTGCAAAACACTTAAAGCTAAAGTACTTGTTGAATCAATGTTACCGCTTTAATGTGGAAAATGCTGCAGCGATTTGTGGAAATCAGGATAATAATGACCAGATAATTGGTTTGAGTAATGCGAATAGAGTGGTAAATCTGCTTTACAATTTGCCCTGGGATTAGTTGTGCTCATCTGAAAGAATAATGAACATGGAACTGATTTCACAGCTCATCAAAAGCTGGTACTCCTTTCCCTGCAATGTTCGGCACTAAACACTCAAGTCAAAAGGGAAAAGAATTACAGATGCTGGTTTACACCAAAAATAGGCACAAAATGCTGGGCTAAGCGGGACAGGCAGCATCTCTGGATAGAAGGGTCTCGACCCAAAAGGTCACCCATTCCTTCTATCCAGAGATGCTGCCCGTCCCACTGAGTGACTCCAGCATTTTATGTCTAAGTCAGAGTGGGAGTTAAAAACAGCAAAATACAAATTGCTGGAGGAACTCGGCAGGGCAGTCAGCATCTGCGGAGGGAGGCGACTTTTTGGGTCGGGGCCTTTCTTCGGACCGACTGGAATATGGGAGAGAGAGAGCTGGAAAAGAGAGGTGGGGGTGGGACAAAGCTTGGCGAGTGATGGGTGGATACATTTCAGGGGGGGTTTGATTGGCAGATGGGTGGAGATGGTGACAAAGGCTAGAGGTGAAAAGGTGACAAAAGGGCGTCAGGTAAGGAAAGAGGTACGGCGGTAGAGTTACTGCTTTACAGTGTCAGAGACCAGGGTTCGATCCTGACTACAGGTGCTGTCCATATTGAGTTTGTACGTTCTCCCTGTGACTGCGTGGGTTTTCTCCTGGTGCTCCGGTTTCCTTCAACGACATATAGGTTTGTAGGTTGATAGGCTTTGGTAAAATTGTAAATTATCCCCAGTGTGTAGGATAATGCTCGTGTACAGTGTGATCACTGCTCGGTGGGCCGAAGGGCCGATTTCCACACTGTATCTCTAAAGTCTAAGGAGGAGGAATAAAATGTAAAGCAGTGTGACTCGGTGATGGGCGTTAAGGAGGGGATCGAAGAAGGGACGGTGGTGAAGTGTGATCGGGACGGGGAAGGGGTGGGACTCAAACACCTAGCCTCATGTGCTAGTCTATGCAGAGCTCACTGTGGAAACATTTCCTCTATACATTTACCTGTTCTTGCTCAGTGTAAACTCAATTTCCATAAAAAGAGTTGCGTCTTTTGAACTTGGACTTTAGAAACATAGAAACATAGAAAATAGGTGCAGGAGGAGGCCATTCGGCCCTTCGAGCCAGCACCGCCATTCATTGTGATCATGGCTGATCGTCCCCTATCAATAACCTACTCCCTACAATATACCTACAATATGCCTACTCCCCATATCCCTTGACTCCACTAGCCCCTAGAGCTCTATCTAACTCTCTCTTAAATCCATCCAGTGATTTGGCCTCCACTGCCCTCTGTGGCAGGGAATTCCACAAATTCACAACTCTCTGGGAGAAAAAGTTTTTTCTCACCTCGGTCTTAAATGACCTCCCCTTTATTCTAAGACTGTGGCCCCTGGTTCTGGACTCGCCCAACATTGGGAACATTTTTCCTGCATCTAGCTTGTCCAGTCCTTTTATAATTTTATATGTTTCTATAAGATAACCCCTCATCCTTCTAAACTCCAGTGAATCTTTCCTCATATGACAGTCCCGCCATCCCAGGGATCAATCTCGTGAACCTACGCTGCACTGCCTCAATCACAAGGATGTCCTTCCTCAAATTAGGAGACCAAAACTGTACACAATACTCCAGATGTGGTCTCACCAGAGCTCTATACAACTGCAGAAGAACCTCTTTACTCCTATACTGAAATCCTCTTGTTATGAAGGCCAACATTCCATTAGCTTTCTTCACTGCCTGCTGTACCTGCAAGCCAACTTTCAGTGACCTGTGTACAAGGACGCCCAGGTCTCGCTGTACCTCACCCGTACCTAACCGAACCCCATTGAGATAATAATCTGCCCCCTTGTTTTTGCTGCCAAAGTGGATAACCTCACATTTATCCACATTATACTGCATCTGCCACGTATCTGCCCACTCACTCAACCTTTCCAGATCACCCTGCAACCTCCTACCATCCTCTTCACAGTTCACACTGCCACCCAGCTTTGTGTCTTCCGCAAACATGCTAGTGTTGCTCCTAATTCCCTCTTCCAAATCATTAATATATATGGTAAACAGTTGCGGCCCCAACACTGAGCCTTGCGGCACTCCACTCGCCACTGCCTGCCATTCTGAAAAGGACCCGTTCACTCCTACTCTTTGCTTCCGGTCTGCCAACCAATGTTCTATCCATGTCAACACCCTACCCCCAATACCATGTGCTCTAATTTTAGTCACCAGTCTCCCGTGCGGGACCTTATCAAAGGCTTTCTGAAAGTCTAGATACACTACATCCACTGGCTCCCCTTCATCCATTTTACTTGTCACATCCTCAAAAAATGTGCGTACAGCTCTGCATCGTTAAGCCGCTTCCTAATCATTGCTGAAGAAAGACACAAGATGCTAGAGAAACTCAGTGGATTAGGCAACCACTCCGGAGAACATAGATAGGTGGCGTTCTGGGTCAAAACCCTTCTTCAGGGTTCTTCATCATTCTGAAGAAGGGTTTCGACCTGATACATAATCTATTCATGTTCTCCATGGATGCTGCATGACCTGCTGAGTTACTTCAGCATTTTGTGTCTCTTTTTGGTAATAACTAGCATCTGCAGTCCCTTGTTTCTCCCCAATCATTAATATTTGTGAACAGCAAGGCTAAAACAATTAATTTTGCATAGGTTTCTCACAGATAGGAACAATAGGCACCTTCCTACAATATAGACATATTCTGCTTTCGATTAACTCAAGCTGTAAATTGTAGTTTTAACTGTAGGATTAATAAATCTTAATTAATCCAACTTGAGCATGTTGCTTGGGTTTATCTCTAAAGTGCCTTTCAATCCCATTACATCGGTAAGTTTTTCCTTTGAGACCTGATTTGAATTTTGAGACAAGATAATATTTGTGTTTATTGCTTCCATTACTTAAGTAACATTGAGGTAGGCCACGGTGGAGGATTGGCCTATATTGGTCAAATAACTGTATTAGGTCAGATACCATAAAGGTTTGACATAAATGGCCAATGTAATAATGTAGTCCCCTTATTGTGTGATTGCAGAGAGCGGAGCAGATCACCTGGATGAGAGGACTTTAGTTATGGGGGGAGGTTACTTATAGGTGGGGCTTGTTTCCCTTTGAGTCATGTGTAGAAGGAACTACAGATGCTGGTTTAAACCAAAGATAGACACAAAAAAGCTGGAATAACTCAGCAGGACAGGCAGCATTTCTGGAGAGAAGGAATGGGTGATGTTTTGGATCTGAAGGAGGGACTCGACCCGAAACGTCACCCATTGCTTCTCTCCAGAAATGCTGCCTTGTCCCGCTGAGTTACAGCTGATAGTCATATAGTCATGCTGCATGGAAACAGGCCTTTCGACCCAACTTGCCCACACCGACCAACATGCCCCATCTACACTCGTCCCACCTGCCCATAACACTCTAAGCTTATCTTATCCACATACATGAAAAAGGTTGAGAGCAATACGGAGCAAACACAGGCAAGTGGGACTTGCTTAGATGTTGCAACTTGGTCAGTATGGACAAGTTGGGCCAAAGGGCCTGGTTCCATGCTGTATGACTGCAAGTTGTGCCGCTCTATGTGAAGATGCTTTCTTCCCCCCCCCCATCCTTTCAATAGATTTTAACCCATTGTGTCAATGCTATAGACTTTCTTGTTATTCTCTCAAAGTAAGACTGATGTGACTTCATCTGATTCTGGTTAACTTGTGATTTATGGGAAGACATTTGATCAGTTAGAAGTATTGATTTTGGTTTGTCCAGTCTGTGTGTGGGTGGTTTATATATTTATATTAAAAATGAGGTTTTGTGTCATAATTTTGAGGAGTGATGAAGACAACTGAACAAGAAACTAAAACAACACAGTCTCTGTCAGACCCCGTTTCCAAAGATTATGTGAACATAAATGATGCCAAATATTTGAGTAAAGACCTTATGAGCCAGCATGGTTCAATTTTATGTGGAGTCCTTGTTTTAAACATATCCATTGGAAGAGAAAACCGTTCCCCAAGTATATAAAAAAATATCAATTGAAAATTACTGCCACTAGTCAAATAGCATTATTTGAAGAATCATTGTAGGACAAGCTCAAAGTGTTAAGAACATCAAGACTTCAGATGCTGGAAACATAAAGTGCTGGAGCAACACAGCAGGCCAGGCAGCATCAATGGAGAGTATGGACAGATAACATTTTGGGCCAGGACCCCCTTCACACTTTTTCTCGGACATTGGGAGGAGCCGAGATCTTGGCTAAGAGTGAGCTTTGGTTCATAATCTGAATGCTTGCGGTTTGGTGAAGCCAGCCAGCTCCAGTTACACACAGTACCTGCCTTCACATATGGTCTGAAGAAGGATCCCGACCCGAAACGTCACCCATCCTTTTCACTCTAGAGGTTTTGCATGACCCGCTGAGTTACTCCAGCACTTTGTGCTTATTATTGGTATAAACCAGCATCTGCAATTCTTTGTTTCTGCCTTCACATGAGGTTTCCTCCCAGTGCACCAGTTTCCTCCCACAGACGTGTGGGTTTGTGTGTTAATAGCCCTCTGTAAATTGTTCCAAATATGTTGGGAAAGTAGGATAATGGTCGACATGGACTCGGTTGGCCAAAGGGTCCGTTTCCATGCTGTATTTGTAGACAATAGGTGCAGGAGTAGGCCATTTGGCCCTTCAAGCCAGCACCGTCATTCAATGTGATCATGGCTGATCATCCCCAATCAGTAATCCGTTCCTGCCTTCTCCCCTTATCCCCATATCTTTAAGAGCCCTATCTAGCTCTCTCTTGAAAGTATCCAGAGAACCGGCCTCCAATTCTCTGAGGCAGAGAATTCCACAGACTCACAACTCTGTGTGAAAAAGTGTTTCCTCGTCTCCATTCTAAATGGCTTACCCCTTATTCTTAAAGTGTGGCCTCTGGTTCTGGAATCCCCCAACATCAGGAACATGCTTCCTGCCTCTAGCGTGTCCAAACCCTTAATAACCTAATATGTTTCAATAAGATATCCTCTCATCCTTCTAAACTCCAGAGTATACAACCCCAGCCGCTCCATTCTCTCAGCATATGACAGTCCCACCATCCCGGGAATTAACCTTGTAAACCTAGGCTGCACTCCCTCAATAGCAAGAATGTCCTTCCTAAACGTGTAAGGAATGGATGAGAAAGTGTGATGACATAGAGCTAGTGTTGAACAGCTAGTTGATGATCAGCATGGACTCGATAAAGCCACAGGACCTGTTTCCATGCTGAATCAAATGTTATACAAAATGAACTTGAGGTTCGAATGCAATGCTTTACTTTGGAATGGAATACTTTGTCACAGTGAAATTCTTTGCTTGCCCACCCAAGGTATGCAAACAGTCGCCACATACACGGCTCAGACAGTCACAAAGTACCCCCCGCCGGCTCCTCCGTTGTTCTCCCCCTCCCCTCCCCCCTTAATGCAACTCCAAGTCAATGTTGGCAGAAACAAGGAACTGCAGATGTTGGTTATCAATGATAGGCACAAAGTGCTGGAGTAACTCAGCATGTCAGGCAGCATCTGTGGAGAAAAGGAATAGGTGACGTTTAGGGTCGGAACACTTCTTCAGACTTAGTTGTCTGGAGAGTCCAAAGAATGATTCCCACCCAAAACGTCACTTATTCCTTTTCTCCAGAGTTGCAGCCTGACCCACTGAGTTACTCCTGCATTTTATGTGTGTAAATCTTCAGTATAAGCCAGCATCTGCAGTTCCTTCCTGCAATATTACTTACTAGGCTTTGTCCTGCCCTTCCTCTCCTCCAGCCCTCCCGCCCCCACCACAATCTAAAGAACGTCCCCGACCTGACACATCACCTATCTATGTTCTCCAGAGGGGAGCTGACCTGCTGAGTTACTCCAGCATTTTGTGGATTCTGGGTCACTGCTTACACAGAAGACTTTTATTAACCTTATTTCCTTACACTTTGTGGTCATCCAGAAAATTAAAAGGTATTATTACATTGAAAGAAGAGGATTACAATGTTGCCAAAAATAATAACTCTAAAGTTTGTAAGGGATTTTTTTTTGAACATATAATCCTTGGGGATCATACTAGAATCTAGGGAAGGCAAAGAACAAAACAAAAGGCTTTATTATCCCAGAAGAAGCACTTAAGATACTCGGATGTAAGTCATTAGAGCCAGTAGTTTGGCGGCTTGTACTCGATTAATTTCTCTAAGATTCTTATTTTCATGTTTATTTACTACATAGAAAGCAGCTATTCTTGCCATCAATTCTGTGCAGCTCTGGAAACGTTCCAATTAGTCTCATTCCCCCAGCTATTTTCCCTGTAGTCCTGGTCTCTCTCATGTGTCCTCTTTAACTTTCAAATGAATGTGTTACAGTGAACAGTAACAGCATAAGAACAGGTCTTTCGGCCCGCAGCATCCATTGTCAATGCTGAGCATTTCAATCTATTTGAGTTATTTCAGTTTAGTTTGTTGGCACGTGTACCGACCGATGTACAGTGGAAAAGCTTTTGTTGCGTGCTATCCAATCGGCAGAAAGACAAGACATGATTACAAACGAGCCATACTGTGTACAGGGAATAACTTTTAGTGAAGCCAGCAAAGTCTGATCAAGGGTAGTCCGAAGGTCACCGCTGCTCTCTGGTTGTGGTAGGATCATTCTGTTGCCTGATAACAGCTGGGAAGAAACTGTCCCTGAATCTGGAGGTGTGCTTTTTCACACTTCTCTACGTTTTGCCTGATGGGAGAGAGGGGTCCAGGGTGCGACATGAGGCCAAGATAAGCTAATCTCATCTGCATGCATATGATCCATATCCCTCCATTCCCTGCATGCTCCTATCTAAAAGCCTCTTAAATGCCACTATCGCATCTGTACCACCATCCCTGGCACCCAGCACCCTCTTAAATATATTGCCCTGCACCCCTCCTTTAAACTTTTTCCCTCTCACCTGAAAGCTGTGCTCTCCAGTCTTGATATTTTCCCTGGAGGGGAAAAAAGGTTCTGACTGTCCACCCTATCTATGCCATCTATTTTGATAAAAAATATAAGTTCATAAGTTGTAGGAGCAGAATTTGGCCTTTCGGCCCATCAAGTCTACTCTGCCATTCAATCATGGCTGATCTATCTTTCCCTCTCATCCCCATTCTCCTGCCTTCGCCCTATGACCCCTGACACCCTGAAAATATGAACTTGTGGCTGTAGGATCGTGTAACTGGCATTCCATTGTACAACTTGCATATAAGGATTATATAGTCTGAAGAAGGGTTTTGAACCAAAACGTCACCAGAGATGCTGCCGGCCCACTGAGTTACTCCAGCATTTTGTGTCTATCTAAAGCCCCTGTCCCAACGTACGAGGTAATTCAAGAGTTCTCCCGAGTTTAAAAATAAATCGGATTCGTGGTAAGCACGCATAATGCACTTACCAGGTACGTTGAAGCTCGGGACGTCTCTTAGCGGCTCGTAACGCTAAAGGCAGGTACCCAGGAAACGCGGTAAACTCGTGAAGATTTTTCAACATTGTGAAAAATGTCCACGACAGCCCCGGGTACCCACGAGCAGCCATTACTGTAATTCTCTGAGTTGGAATCAGGGGAAACTCGGGAGAACTCTTGAATTACCTCGTACAGTGGGACAGGGGCTTAAGGATTATATAGCTTGCATTGCAAGTTAACTGGTGTTTTTATTTTCCCGCCAGTGACCGGCCCCTATCCAGTGCCATTCCTGTACCGCGGAGACAAACAACCGCTACGACTGCTGGTTCAGAGACGCACGCCCAGTGCGGTGGCATCCCTTCTCCGGAGAGAGGGTGGAGGCAGTCTCGTTGGAGCTCGGAGGAAGACCTGCCGCCAAGCTACAATGTCGCGGTGAACCTGGAGGAGCCCCCCAAGGGCAGCCGCAAAGCGCGCACCACCTTGACGCTGGAAGTGCCCGATGAAGCCTTCAAAGAGGACCTGGCGGAGTGCAACAGCCTCGGCAACGGAGCGCACAGCGGTGAGAACGGGGTGGTGTGCGGCGCGGCCCAGCCGCCAGCAGTCGGGGCTGAGCCCTCCTCTGAGGTAAACGGGGTGACTTTGCCCGCGGGCGGCTCCAGCAGCCCGCATTCGTGCGACTACGCGCCGCCCGCGGGGGGCGGGGGCGTCTTCTGCTCTGTGGAGCGGGCCGAGGAGATCATGGGTCTGGAAGCCACCGGCTTCAGTTCGGACGAGCAGCTGGAAGGATTCTGCATTCCCATCGAGCACGCCGTGGCGGTGGAAAGCGATGACCAGGTTCTGGGGGAGCTGGATGCCGAGGGCTTCGAGGAATTCTCCCGCCGGATCTGCGCACTGAACGAGAACGTCTCGAGTTTCCGGAGGCATCGCAAAAGTTCTGAAAAATGAAGCTCTCCGGCCAAGAGCCGTGAACCAAAAACAGGAGACCAAGTTGCACTTCTCTTTTGTGGTGATTTGATGGCGGATGTGAGATTCTGGGTGTTGCGTTTCTAACAGAGAGACAGAGCAAACAAAGAATCAGTACCTGGAAGACCAAGAGGCGGGGGGGCACAGCAAATTCATCCAGACCCATGGCTTTTACGGAGTGACTTCATGCTACCCATGGCTGCATGTTTGTGTCTACCAGCCTTTGTGTGCCAGTAATCTTGTAAAGCTGCCTAACCTTTTCAATCAAGCCGGAGCCAGTCTGTAGGTCACCCCTTTCCCAGTGAAGTCAGGGAACGAGAGGGGCAGAATCGCTGAAGGGAATGAGATCTGCCCAACTGCCCTGCTCAATGCTAAATACATCAAGAAGCTGTCAAGAAATGACCACCTGCTGCGTTTGCCAAGCAGATTATGTGCAATGGTACCGAGCAGAATTGCTTTGAAACTTCTGAGCCCCTTAAACCTTCTCGGGCGGAAACTTTCTACGGCCTTCCGATGGGGTTCTGCAGAATAATATATGCTTCTGGTTTTTCTTTTGTCCTTTGCAAAATGAACTGAGGGAAAGGTGATTGGAAAATATAATTTTTTTTTTTTTTTAAATCAGCCATTTGGCCATTTGGTCAAAACCACTTTGAGAACCATTACTCTGAGCATCAAGGAAATATAGTTTCAACTCGCCAAATATTGCTTGCCTCCAATTGCCTATCTTTTGGCTACACGTCGTGCAGTCTCAGGTATTGTTGCGCCATTTTGATAGTTGTCTGAACCGCTGCCCTTCAAGGGATGCTTAGAAACTGAATACAGGGAAAGTCCATGAAATGCTCTTCACAGCCCAGAACATGAAGGCTGTGGACTTGTGCGTGCGTGTGTGTGTGTGCGTGCGTGTGTGTGTGATATTCACTCGTTTGCTGGTTTAATTACTGTGAGCTTTTTTTTTCCCCCCCATCTCCTTCTGTCGTTTCTGCCCAGCTAAAAGTTAATGTAAACCTCTGAGATATTTTGTTTAAAGGAGTTTTTTTTTGTTTGTAGGTCGGCATTTTTTTCTCCAAATACAGTGGGTACTCCCACCCGGTAGATGGACACAAGACGCTGGGGTAACAGCGCGGCAGGCAGCATAGAAGGAATGGGAGACCCGTCTTGACCCGAAACATCACCCATTCCTCCTGTATAGAGATGCCACCTGTCCCGCTGAGTTCCCCAGCATTTTGTGTTGATCTTCCCACCTGGCCTTGGGTCCAATACTGCCTCTTTGCTTTCCTCTGCACTCAGGTGATACCAAGTTCAATACTGAGTGGGTTTTTTTGCAGATAGAAGCCATTTATTTCCATAAGTCTCCCTCACAATTGTTTTCTCAAAAAAATTGTAATTAAAATATAATTGACATTGCCCAGTGAGATTTGACCTGCAGAGTATGTCGTACCAGCTGAACTTGAGATGCACTGGAGTAAATTTGCTAATATAACAAGGACATTCTTTCCTCAAGATTAATGGCTCCTGTTACTTCATGCAATAACTTTAATCAATCTTTATTTCCCCTCTCCCTCCCCTCCCCCCCCTCCCTAACCTTACTTTAAAACATAACGAAAACTTAGTTCCCGAGGATGAAATTGGTAAAAAAATGAGTAGAGTATTTTGTTACTCATATGTTTGACTCAACTTGGAAATTGAATTTAAAGTATTAACTAACTGTGCAATCTATGAACTTTCATCTCGTCCTCATTTAGGGGGGAGTCTGCCAATATTTTTTTCTGCCTGCACTGCCTTCATCCCATGTTCTGTTCAGCAAAGTACAGTCAAAGTCCTTTGTCCTTTGTTTTAAAAAAATAAATAAAAGAAATATGTTTTGGTTCTGCGCAGGGTTTGTGGCTGCAGGTAAGGGAGTGCGTTCTACCTGCGAGCAAGTACATGCATGATCTCTTGAGTTTGCAATTCCATTTACCTCTCACGCAGTACAGCACCGAGCCCAACACTTCGCAAGAACGTTGATTTGAAGCTGTCAGGCCGTTGAAGAGAAAGTTGGTGATCTTTGCTTTAAAAGTATTGGTATTCGAATGCAGTCATTTCTTCCCAGTCCCCTAACTCCGTATCATGATCATCGGCTGTGTGGATGACGTTTAAACCCGTTTCCTCGTCCTTTGTGAAGGTTGCTTGCCCTGTACCTTGGTGCTCAAGTCATCATTTGTGATGAAATACTCGTTGATTGGGAACCGAGCCCCAACAGCCTTGTGCACACGTGGAATATGTCCGTCTGCATCCTGCTGCTGTGGACCGACCGTCACGGCACTAAGTCAGTTCCATGTTCCCATCTTTGGATGGAAACGTGGCCATCTAAACTGGAGGCATAGCCCTGTGTGACACAAAACACAACCAAGCCCAATGAAAGATTACTATTTAATCAAGCAACTCAAGTGACAGAAGCAGAGTGTTGGCTTTGCAGTTTTTGTGTCTTTTTTTCTACCAACACTCAAATTTAAGTGTGTCTGACCCTCGACCGGCCTTCGTCTGTCAACTTCAATGTTTTCCCATGAAGCGGATGCTTCTCCAGTGTGTGGCTCGGTGCACGGGATCGGGCTGGGCAGAAGCCAGACTGGTGCTGAAATGGGTGTTCAAACATAATCCATCCATCCTGTATCTTAAGGCTGCATTTGAGCACATTGAATCCAATGCAGAAACAACGACCACTTTCACCAAACCTGTGCTACCTGTGCCCCTATAAAGAACCAAAGCCCACCTTTCTCTTCAGATCCTTACATCCTGTATGTAAAAAATAATGTCCAGGTTACTTACTCCCTCAAAACGTCCTGCAATTTGTTTTAGTGTTGCTGCATCTCACTGTTATGGCCAACACAAGATGAAGAGTGAATAGACTTTTAAAAATTGAAGAGGGTTTGTCAGCAATTGTACTGAGGAAATATAACCTAGGCACTGATATGCTGTGCATCGTTTGAATAGACTCTGCTGCCTCATGTGAGAAGTCTCTGGCCTATGTTGGCTGCCTTCTGATCATTGCAGGCCCCTACACAGTGGAGCTGATGCACCCATCAGGAATCTTGGGATTTGAGATAACCTCGATCATGTTCTGAAGATCTGGTATCGTGGCTTGTGATGTCCGTCGCTGCCTCCTTACCGTTTACTGGGGATCTGACACCCGAATGCGGAGTCCCAAGGTTATTCATTGATTGCTTAGTTGGACGTTGGAGAAGACCCATGCGTTAGAACGCTGTGCTCAGATTCTGACAGGCCCGTGCTGCTTTTGTCTTTAGGGCCTTATTGAAAGATAGTTTCCATTATTGACCCACGATGCAGACGCACAAACACCATTCGACAATGTTTCTCATGTTGGCTCGGAGGAGTAACGAAGGTGTGGAGCGCAACCTTGTCCTATCCAGTTGACAGTGAGGCTGGGCTTCTGGCACAAGATCAGGTGGTCTTCAGAAGTGCTCAGCACAAAAACACTTCCTTTCCTCGCACTTCTCCCTTGTTCTCACTCTTTAAATTTGTCATTCACCCCTCTTTGCACTGGTCTACTGTAAATAACGAGGGCTAAATTGGACAAATTAGATAAAAGATGGGTAATGAGATGTCACGTGTGTCACCAGATTTTATTTTTAAAAAGGCCACAAAATGCTGGAGTAAACCAGCGGGTCAGGCAGCGTCTCTGGACAACATGGATAGGTGACGTTTCTGTAAGGTGGACCTGATACACACGACCAAGAATAGTGAACTGCCATTTTGCCTTGGGATTTGAGATTACCCAGGTCAAGTTCTGAAGATTTCGTATTACGGTTCATGCCATCTTCTTGCGGGACCCTTTAAAAAAACCTGGCACAAGAAGGGTCCCGACCCGAAATGCCACCAATCCATTTTCTCCAGGACGCTGCCTGACCAACTGAGTTACTCCAGCACTTTGTGTAAATTTTGTGTAAACCAGTGTCTGCAGTTCCTTGTTTCACCAAATGTAATTTAAAAGAAGACTGAGGTAAATAATGTGTGTGAGATCTCGCACTGGACACGCTACACCCCCATATTGTTTCTTTGGGTGATGTTATTCACTCCTGCACTGTGTCCTTCCTTGTTTGCATCAGTTCTGGGGTTAAACTGGCTCTAACTGATCAGAGATATTAAACTCTCTGGTTGCAAATACATCAGGGAATTTTAGATGATAAATCATGAAGTCCAGTTTTTACTGCCGCGCCAAAGATTTATCTCTAGTGAGTTGTCTTCAAACGTCTTGCACAAACAGCATCATGTCTCAGTCTTTCATGTTCTGTGCAAGGACTGGGCTGGCAGTGTCGATCTCACACACAGTAGGATGGTCTGGTTAGTCTTATCCTGCTGGTGTATTAACCAGCCACGCCATGGATTATTCCCCAACCAGCCGTGCATTGTTGGCACTCGGCTCCAGACTGTAAGTTGAGCCGGCCCTCAGGAAGCAATAGCCAGCTTGGCCGCTGAACAGCTGAAGGATGAGAGCGTTTGGTTTACCATGAGGCTTCCTTCAATGGCAAAAATGACACAAGAACAATAAGCAGCACGACTCGCTCTCTTTGGAGGATTCGGCACACCAGAGAAACTCGTTCTTCGCACAGATGTCATCACAAAAAAACAGGTGGTGTGTGGGAGGTGTTGCACTATCAGCTGTGCTACACTATCATCCTTGGGCTCCAGCTTCAATCCACCTCTCTGCTGTGTGAAGTCAGGACATCCCCAGCATCAACGGGTCAGAGACATAGCATCATGTATCCCTCTACCAACACAGATTAATCATGGACACTTATTAATAGGAGCCTGCTGTGGACAAATTGGCTACTTCAGTGCAGTATGCTTCCCATTTAATCTGTAGTGCACTGATTGCAATGTGCTTCAGGACATCGATTGTTCAATTACTTTTGTAGTTATCTTTCCTGCCTTTTTCATCCGTCACTTTGTGCTTAGATTGAACAGCCATCTGTTTTTACAGTGCAGGTCATGTCCTGTGGAGGTCGAGCCTCCCGCTCTTTAGAAGTTCCTTCTGCAGTATCTTGAGCAGGTTTCCAGCAGCTTGACATTGTGAACAGTCCTCTGACTCCCAGTCAAGCCAACCCCTTGTCTTCGGGGATCAGCAGGCTATTAGTGGACACAACGTGCTGGAGTACCTCAGCGGGTCAGGCAGCATCTCTGGAGAACATGGACAGGTGACGTTTCATCGACCCACCCCACTGGTAACTGGACACCTCCATCCCCACCAAACAATGCCGTTCCAACCCAAAACGTCACCTATCCATCTTCTCCACAGATGCTGCCAGACTCGCTGAGTTTCTCCAGCTCTCTGTGTGTCCTTCTTTTTGTAAACTGGCATCTGCAGATCATTGTATGTCCACTGCGCCATTAGTATTTCCTCTCGTTGGTAAGGTTGCACCCGGGTGAGTTCACTAGATAAATGCAGAGTAGCTGGATAATTAGGTTAACACAGACTGCCCTTGATTACCAGTGGGACGGGTTATAGAATAATGGGAGCAGAATTCACAGAGCTAGCTAGCTTGCTGGTGGTGGGTTTGTGAGAATGATTTGGGTGGTGCAGTGTAATTGGTCACTGCAGGGGAACATTAAACTTCTCTCCTGCTTGACTGTGTTGTATGTCCCCAGTTGCAACAGCTGGCAGCTCCAGCATCAGTGGTGACTATTGCTTGCCAGTGATCCTGCCTCACTAATTGCCAGTCTCCTGGACCTGACATCTCTAACATGGGGGCAGTGCAGGGTGCTAGGATGCATTCTGGGAGACTTTGTCTCATGAACTTCAACCCCGCACACCCCACTGGTCACTTGACACTCCCTTCCCCACCGGGCAATGCCCTTCCACAGCCCAATCAAAACAAAAACCCTTGCACGCTTTCTCTTACCTAAAGCCACTTCACCTTGACTCCACACTCATCTGCAACAAGTCACTGAAGCCTCTCTGAGGCATCTCCAGAGTTTAAGTTTGGATACTTGTGCAATAACTGTTTTGACACTTTGGTGACTAACTAACGTCCCACCCACCATGAGATTGCTTTCATTTCATCTTGTGCACAGAATTCATTTTTTTTGCTTTGAAATTGTTGCACTGCACTCTTCTCCCACTCCTATCCCCGCATCACTAAACCCCAAGCGCTGTTTTAACCTGAGACACTTCCTTGGGTGGGTGTGGGATGGGGCAGGAGCCCAGTCTTGTATCCAGCAGCTGTGCTACCAGAGGTCCCCTTCGATGCTCGACCTGCCACCTAAACCTTTTCCTGAAGTAGTCGCGATCCATGCAGGAACTTACTCTCGCCAATCTAAGGATCAGTTAGCTGTAGCCTTCACTGTTTTATGACAGTGAGAGTGGGAATGTGATGGGGAGGGGTTTTGGAATGGACAGCAGTGTTGAAACTCCATAGATACTGGGGTCATTGCAGACACAGAGCTGGGAGACACAACTGCTCGCTTGCCTTTCCATAAGGAGAAATGTGGCAGGCTCATGACATGCTGCCTCAGTTTTATTCTTAAATTGTGCCGCCCTGCTGTGAATCCTTGCCCCCAAGCATAGGTCACCCCCGTAATTACGCAGTCTCTTCAGTGATGATGATGATGATGTGTTGATTTGAATCTTCTGCAGACCCGATGTTGCCAGTTTGCCCCAGAAAGGCAGAGCCAAAGGCCATGGAACGATATCCAAACTGCTACAGTTTGGCCCCTAGTTTCTCCATTCAATTCCAGTGGCATCAAGTTTGCCAGAATCACTGCTGAACCATTTGTAGTTAAAAGCGCCCTTCCCCTCCCCCCCTCTCACTTTGGTAAATAAAACCCTTTTTTAAGGTCTCTATTTATTAAAAGAAAAATATGCAGTGTTTATTTAACTAGTTACTCCTGCAAGCGGTAAAAGGCTAATCATTTGCAACTTGTACTCACATTCTTGCTAATGATTCAAGTGTCAATGAAAATTATCTTGGTAAGCAAAATGGAATAAAATATTGTTTTACCATATCTTGTGTGGTTCCTCACTTTGTGAAAATAAATTATTTTAATCAGTCTCGTAGCGTGGATGCTGCTGGAGAGACTGATGTTTTACAACTGGTTTGCTCTGGACAGTGACTAATTTGCTGAGGGATTTTGGAGAGCAGTCAAGCCCACAAAATTGGACTGGGTTCACACACAAGCCCAGCTTCGTAAAGACGGTAGGAATGCCTTCAATGAAGTTTACAAATCTCTGCCACAAAGAGTGTATGTGTGTTCTCAGTTATGGATTGAATAGAGAGGATGTGGAGAGTATGTTTCCACTAGTGGGAGAGTCTAGGACTAGAGGGCACAGACTCAGAATTAAAGGACGTTCCATCACTTATGACCTTATTGCCCACGGCCAAGATCATGGCAGGTAAATGTTTGGACACTCGTGGGCTCTTGAGATTGGGCAGGAAGAGGGGAGAAGATCAGCCTTGGCTTAGAATCATACAGCATGGTCCAAGGACCCATGACCCAACTTGTCCATGCCAGCTATGATGCCCAATCTAAGCTAGTCCCTACTTGCCTGGGTTTGACCCATATCCCTCCAAACCTTTCCATCCAATGAACCCGTACAGAAGATGGACACAAAGTACTGGAGTAAACTCAGCAGGTCAGGCAGCCTCTCTGGGGGAAAAAGAATAGGTGACGTTCTGGTTGGAACCTGCCTTCAGACCAAAGATGACAATAAACAATAGGTGCAGGAGCAGGCCGTTCGGCCCTTCGAGCCAGCACCGCCATTCAATGTGATCATGGCTGATCATCCCCAATCAGTACCCCGTTCCTGCCTTCTCCCCATTTTCGCTGCCTGGCCCACTGAGTTACTCCAGAACCTTGTGTAAAAAAAAAACAGCATCTGCAGTTCCTTCCAACACAAGAGGATTGAAGTTGCACACTATGGAGGGAAGGATGTAGGCTGAAGAGCTTTGGGGGGGTGGGGGGAGAGGGGTGCAAGTGGAGAAATGGCAGATAGAGTTTAATCAGACAAGTGTGAGGGGGGGGGGGGGGGGGGGGGGGAGGTCAGGCAGTCATGATGCAGCTTTACAGGACTTTTGTCAGGAGTATAATGTGCAGTTCTGGTCATCCCATTACAGGAAGGATGTTTAGGCTTTGGAAGTGTTTGGAGGAAGATTGCCAGAATGATGCTTGGATCATAGAACCAGAAACATAGACAATAGGTGCAGGAGTAGGCCATTTGGCCCTTCGAGCCTGTACCGCCATTCAATGTGATCATGGCTGATCATCCAACTCAGTATCCTGTACCTGCCTTCTCTCCATACCCCCTGATCCCTTTAGCCACAAGGGCCACATCTAACTCCCTCTTAAATATAGCCAATGAACTGGCCTCAACTACCTTCTGTGGCAGAGAATTCCACAGATTCACCACTCTGTGTGAAAAATGTTTTTCTCATCTCGGTCCTAAAAGACGTATCCTTAAACTGTGACTCCTTGTTCTGGACTTCCCCAACATCGGGAACAATCTTCCTGCATCTAGCCTGTCCAACCCCTTAAGAATTTTGTAAGTTTCTATAAGATCCCCCCTCAATCTTCTAAATTCTAGCGAGTACAAGCCGAGTCTATCCAGTCTTTCTTCATATGAAAGTCCTGACATCCCAGGAATCAGTCTGGTGAACCTTCTCTGTACTCCCTCTATGGCAAGAATGTCTTTCCTCAGATTAGGAGAGCAAAACTGTACGCAATACTCCAGGTGTGGTCTCACCAAGACCCTGTCCAACTGCAGTAGACCCTCCCTGCTCTTATACTCAAATCCTTTTGCTATGAATGCTAACATACCATTCGCTTTCTTCACTGCCTGCTGCACCTGCATGCCTACTTTCAATGACTGGTGAACCATGACACCCAGGTCTCGTTGCATCTCCCCTTTTCCTAATCGGCCACCATTCAGATAATAGTCTACTTTCCTGTTTTTGCCACCAAAGTGAATAACCTCACATTTATCCACATTATACTGCATCTGCCATGCATTTGCCCACTCACCCAACCTATCCAAGTCACCTTGCAGCCTCCTAGCATCCTCCTCACAGTTAACACTGCCCCCCAGCTTAGTGTCATCCGCAAACTTGGAGATGTTGCATTCAATTCCCTCAGAGAATATTATCTGCAGGGAGAGGTTGGACCGTCTTGGATAGTTTTCTCAGGAATGCCCCAGATTGAGGAGCGACCTGATGGATACATGGATAGACAGTCACATCCTCCCCCCCCCCCCCGGGTGAAATGACCAACACTAGAGGGTAGAGCTAGAGGGTGAGCAGGGGCAGACAATAGACAATAGGTGCAGGAGTAGGCCATTCTGCCCTTCGAGCCAGCACCGCCACTCAATGTGATCATGGCTGGTCATCCACAATCAGTACCCCGTTCCTGCCTTCTCCCCATATCCCCTGACTCCGCTATTTTTAACAGCCCTATCTAGCTCTCTCTTGAAAGCATCCAGAGATGTGTGGGGTAATTGTTTTACACAAAGGGGGGGCGGGGTGGGGATACATTAACAGGGGTGGTGTTGGAGGCAGATATGATAGCAGCATTCAAGAGGCTTCTAGATAGGCACATGGAATGCAGGGAATAGAGGGATTTGGACCATGTGCAAGCAGATGAGATCAGTTTGGCTTGGCATCATGTCAGGCATAGTCATTGTGGGCCGAAGGGCCTATCTCTGTGCTGTTCTGTGGCTATGGGGGTATATGGATTATGTGCAGGCAGTTAAGAATTGCTCTCGGCATTGTGTTCGGCACAGACATTGTGGGCCGAAGGGCTTGTTCCGGTGCTGTTCTATGAAAAGACCATTCGGTCTGTCATGCCTGTCCTGTGGTCTGGAGTCCCAAGACTGTGCAAGCAACACAATTCTGCAGCCGCCCCCTGAAACCAATGTCCTTGTTGCCTCAACACTGCCTGTATAATGTACCATGCCTTACATCAGATAGCTGCCACAGAACTGTCCCAACTTTACATGTTGTGTAATCAATCAACCTCCTTTCCCAGGTTCAATATTGTTTTAACTAATAGACAGAGGTATTCTAAGAAAACCTTGAAATGTTATGTGAAAACCCCCTCTGATTTCTCGCGTGGGTCTCCCACGTGGCTCTAAAGATTAATATTCGATGCCCGGAGACTCCAGGGTTATTCTGGAAATTCGGCAACCCGAGACGGGACTGAGGCACAGTATGTTTAAATAAAACTTGGTTTTAAGTAAGAGCCGCATGGTAGGTAAAAATTAAATGATCTAACTGTGATTAATGAGGTCTGTCTGGGGGAATACAAAGTCCTTACTGTGAATATTCCAGCCTGCAACATGTTCTGTAACATTCCAGCATAAACAACTCTCACAGATTTCAAACCCAGATTAAAAAAAATTAAAACTCGCAATCTCCCCAAAGTTTCTATCTTGACTCCGGCGGAAGTGATCTTATACACGTGGGCTTGTTTCACAAGGAACTGCAGATGCTGGAAAATCGATGGTAGACAAAAGTGCTGGAGGAACTCAGCGGGTGAGGCAGCATCTATGGAGCGAAGGAAATAGGCAACGTTTCAGGTCGAGAAGGAGGGCTGGTGAAGGAAGCGATGTGTGTGTGTGTGTGTTCCACTCTGACAGTCGCCGTTCCAGTTCCCAGTTTTTCAGGCGACTCCCGGCAACTTGACAGTCGCCGGCAATCCGCTGAAAACTCGCCTAAGTGGGACAGGCCCATTAACTCTCTCTTGAAAACATCCAGTGAATAGGCCTCCATTGCCTTCTGTGGCAGAGAAACATAGAAAATAGGTGCAGGAGTAGGCCATTCGGCCCTTCGAGGCTGCACCGCCATTCAATATGATAATGGCTGATCATCCAACTCAGTATCCTGTACCTGCCTTCTCTCCATACCCCCTGATCCCTTTAGGCACAAGGGCCATATCTAACTCCCTCTTAAATATAGCCAATGAACTGGCCTCAACTACCTTCTGTGGCAGAGAATTCCACAGACTCACCACTATCTGTGAGAAAATGTGTTTCCTCGTCTCCGTTCTAAATGGCTTACTCCTTATTCTTCAACTGTGGCCCCTGGTTCTGGACTCCCCCAACATCGGGAACATGTTTCCTGCCTCTTGCGTGTCCAAACCCTTAACAATCTTACACGTTGCAATGAGATACCCTCTCATCCTTCTAAACTCCAGAGTATGCAAGCCCAGCTGCTCCATTCTCTCAGCATACGACAGTCCCGCCATCCTTGTAAACCTACGCTGCACTCCCTCAATAGCAAGAATGTCCTTTCATAAGATCTAGGAGCAGAATTAGACCATTCTGCCATTCAATCATCTTTAGTTTAGTTTATTGTCACGTGTACTGAGGTACAGTGAAAACCTTTTGTTGCGTGCCAACCAATCAGCAGAAAGACAATACATGATTACAATCGAGCCATCTATAGTGTATAGATACATGATAAAATAATTACAGGAATAACACTTAGAGTCACCAATGAGGTAGATAGTAGCTCAGGACTGTTCTCTGGTTGTGGTAGGATGGTTCAGTTGCCTGATAACAGCTGGGAAGAAACTGTCCCTGAATCTGGAGGTGTGTGTTTTCACACTTCTGTACCTCTTGCCCGATGGGAGAGGGGAGAAGAGGGAGTGGCCGGGGTGCGACTGGTCCTTGATTATGCTGCTGTACTTGCCGAGGCAGCGTGAGGTATAAATGGAGTCAATGGAAGGCAGGCACACAAAATTGCTGAGGAAACTCAGCGGGTGCAGCAGCATCTATGGAGCGAAGGAAATAGGCGACGTTTCGGGCCGAAACCCTTCGTGGAACCCCCCTCATAAAGTCCCGGCTCTGGAACTCTTTATCCAGAACTGCCGCCGCGACGTCAACCGCCTCAACTTCTCCACTCCCCTGTCTCACTCTAATCTTTCCCCCTCTGAAAAAGATATCTCCTCAATGGAAGGCAGGTTGGTTTGTGTGACGGTCTGGGCTGCGTCCACAATTCGCTGCGATTTCTTACAGTCTTGGATGGAGCCGTTCCCAAACCGTGCTGTGATGCTTCCTGATAACATGCTTTCTATCATGGCTGATCGATCCTTCCCTCGCAACCACATTGTCCGGTCTTCTCCCCATAATCCTTGACACACATACCAATCAAAAACAAGGGCTGGTCCAGGATTTGAACCCAGGACCTCTTACACCCCAAACGAAAATCATACCCCTAGACCAACTAACCAGCTAGTGATTTCATCCCTTCCAGCTGTCTGCCTTCCCAGCCCCGCGCAGCCAGTTTTGCCTCTACTAACACTCTCCTACGCCTTCACCCTCAACAACTTCTCCTTTGACTCCTCCCACTTCCTCCAAGTTCAACGTGTAGCTATGGGCACCCGCATGGGCCCCAGCTATGCCTGCCTCTTTGTAGGGTACGTTGAACAATCCCCTGTGTTCTGGCCCTATCCCTGAACTCTATCTCCGTTACTTTGATGACTGCATCGGTGCTACCTCCATCAACTTCACCACCAATTTTCAGCCTGCACTCAAATTTACTTGGATTTGATAACAGCTGGGAATCTTATATTCCCACCCTGTCATATGCTTTCTTGATCACAGTCTCCATCACAGGTAATAGACTATTGATTGGCGACTATTACAAACCCACTGACTCCCACAACTATCTCAACTACAGTTCTTCCCACCCTGCTTCCTACAAAGACTCTATCCCCTACTCCCAATTCCTCAGTCTACGCTGCATCTGCTCCCAAGATGAGGTGTTCCATACTAGAACATTCGCGATGTCCTCATTCTTTAGGGAACAGGGGTTCCCCTCTCCCATCATAGATGAGGCCCTCACTCATGTCTCCTCGGTACCCCACAGCTCCGCCCTTGCTCCCCCTCCCCCTAGTCACAACAGAGACATAGTCCCCCTAGTCCTCACCTTCCACCCCATCAGCCGTCACAAACAACACATAATCCTCCACAATTTCCACCACCTCCAACGGGATCCCACCACCAGCCACATTTTCCCATCTCCACCCCTTTCCCCCTTCCGCAGAGACCGTTCCCTCCGCAACTCCCTGGTTAACTCATCCCTTCCCACCCAAACCACCCCCTCCCCAGGTACCTTCCCCTGCAACCGCAGAAGATGTAACACCTGTCCCTACACCTCCTCCCTCGACTCTGTCCAGTGACCCCGACAGTCCTTTCAGGTTAGGCAGAGGTTCACCTGCACCTCCTCCAACCTCATCTACTGTATCCATTGTTCAAGATGTGGACTCTTATACATCAGCGAGACTCAGCGAAACCAAACGCAGACTGGGCGATCGTTTCACGGAACACCTTCGCTCAGCCCGTGTGAACCAACCTGATCTCCCGGTTGCTGGAAACTTGAATTCTCCTTCCCATTCCCACACTGACCTTTCTGTCCTTGGCCTCCTCCATGGTCAGAGTGAATTGGAGGAACAGCATCTCATATTTCACTTGGGCAGCTCACACCCAGTGGTATGAATATTGATTTCTCTCACTTCAGGTAGCCCCGGCATTCCCTCTCTCTCTCTATCCCTCCCCCACTCAAGTCGCACCAGCTTCTCGTTATCACCCAACAAACAGCGAACAACGGCCTGTTTCCTTTATCATCGAGACTTTTTTGCATATATTTAATTAATTGTTCTTTATCTCTCCACATCACCCTCTATATCTCTCGTTTCCCTTATCCCGAACCAGTTTGAAGAAGGGTCTCGACACAAAACGTCACCCATTCCCTCTCTCCAGAGATGCTGCCCGTCCCACTGAGTTACTCCAGCTTTTTGTGTCTAGCCAGTTAGTTGATTGGCTCAGTCATTTCAATTTCAATGCTGTTTGCACCGTAGGATGTAGGAAGGAACTGTAGATGCTGGTTTACACCGAAGTTGACACAAAATGCTGGAATAACTCAGCCTTAGACACAAAATGCTGTAGTAACTCAGTGGGACAGGCAGCATGTCTGGAGAGAAGGAATGGGTGACGTTTCGGGTTGAGACAGGCCCATTAGATTTAGCTCTTTGGGCTAACGGGATCAAGGGGGGGAAAAAGCAGGAACGGGGTACTGATTTTGGTTGATCAGCCATGATCATAGTGACCATACCAACTGTTAAAATGTGGATTAGGAATATGATGGACATAGCACGCCTTGAAGAAATGAGACTCCGACTAATAGATAAATATGACCAATTCTTAAGGAGTTGGTCTCCTTTCATCGACTTTTTGGAATCATGTGATGCAGCGGTACCATAAGGATTGCTGATTTCAGTTCATGACGTGGATAGATCTACATCTCCGAATATAGATTTGAAAAATTCTCTTTTAAGGGGCCTTCTCTTCTATTTCTACTTTCCACTTTTTCTTTTTTCTTTTCTTTTTTTATTTTTTATATCCACACTTCACGTTTTTCTACTCTCTACCATCTATTTTTCCACTTTTTCCCCTTTCTATTGTTTTCTTTTTCTTGTCTTGCTTACTTCCTTCTCATACCATAAAACTAGAGGTTGTACATGGAATGGATTACGGTATGACATAGTTGGCACCTAAAATTAGGTGCCACTGTATTGTTTTGTACTATATTAACTTCTAATAAAATAAACAAACAAAAAAAAAACAAAAAAAAAAAAGCCATGATGATAGTGAATGGCAGTGCTGGTGCTCGAAGGGCCGAATGGCCTACTCCTGCATCTATTGTCTATTGTCCAGTCCTCAAACAACTTCACTGGCTTCCCATCTCCCACCGGATCACCTACAAAATCCTGGTCCTCACCTACAAAGCCCTCCACCATCTGGGCCCCCCATATCTCACTGACCTCCTCTCCCCCTACCAACCCTCACGGTCCCTCAGATCCACATCAGCCGGTCTCCTCTCCATCCACAAATCCAACCTCCGCAGTTTTGGGGACAGAGCCTTCTCCAGGGCAGCTCCCAGGCTCTGGAACTCCCTCCCCCAACTGATCCGCAATTCCGTGTCCCTCACCATCTTCCAGTCCCGCCTCAAGACCCATCTCTTCACCTCTGCCTATCCTTAGCCCCACGTCCCCCTCCCTTTTCATCTGTGCTTGAATTGTTGCTCTGTTTTTGGTCTGTTTTGTTTTGTTTTGTTTTTGTTTTTTGCCTTGCCTTGTAAAGCGACTTTGAGTTCCTGAAAAGCGCTATATAAATTCCATTTATTATTATTATTGTCACAGAGAGAACGTGCAAACTCCACACAGAGAGCAGCTGAGGTCAAGATGGTGCTGTGTAGCAGCAGCCCTCCCTGATTAATTAATCCAGAGTAATTAAATAAACCTGTAGTTGAAATGAAAGGCAGACTGCGATAGTGCCAGTTAAAACTCATTCAGGTTTTCTACTGCGCTCCTGGGACTAATACCTGCAGGTAAATCACCATCTGCACAGTGGGAAGCATTGAAAAGGGAAATAGAGAGAGAGTTCAGGGCTGAAGTGTTTATTTTCGGGTGTGATCCAAGGGTAACAAGTGCGGGGAACCCTGGCTGTCGAGGCCTGGATAAAGAGGAAATGAATGACAGGTACCAGACAAGGGGGCCTGTCAAGAGTATTAAAATTGTCCGGAAGTACTTAAAAAACGAAATTGGGGAGGCAAAGAGGGAGCCAAATATCACGGCAGAGGGGATTAAAGGAAATCCGGAGGTGTTTTATATTCATGGTAAATGCCGGGGGAAGCGTGGAGCCGACAGGGAACAACAGGGGGAAGGTGTGCCTGGGGCCGGGAGACAGAGTGAGATCCTCACTGACTAGCTACATCCCATATGTATTCACAAAGGGAACAGGCTTTGTAGTTGGTGAATTTAACAAAGGATGTTCAAATTCTAGAGCAGCTCGAAACAAAAGGCTCTGCAGAGAGTAGTGCGTTCGGCCTAACACACGATGGGAACTTCACTCGCCCCCCTGCAGGAACTATACATCAGAAGGTGTAACTCCAGAGCCAATAAGACAATGGGAGACCCCTTCCATCCCAGCAACGGACTGTTCCAGCTGCTACGGTCAGGCAAACGCCTCCGTTGCCATGCGGTGAGAACATAGAAAATAGGTGCAGGAGTAGGCCATTCGGCCCTTCGAGCCTGCACCGCCATTCAATATGATCATGGCTGATCATCCAACTCAGTATCCTGTACCTGCCTTCTCTCCATACCCCTTGATCCCTTCAGCCACAAGGGCCACATCTAACTCCCTCTTAAATATAGCCAATGAACTGGCCTCAACTACCTTCTGTGACAGAGAGTTCCAGAGATTCACCACTCTCTGTGTGAAAAATGTTTTTCCCATCTCGGTCCTAAAGGATTTCCCCCTTATCCTTAAACTGTGACCCCTTGTTCTGGACCTCCCCAACATCGGGACTAATCTTCCTGCATCTAGCCTGTCCAACCCCTTAAGAATTTTGTAAGTACAGAGAGGTTGAGAAGGAGTTTCTTCCCAGAGGCCATTAGGACTGTAAACTCCTACCTCACCAGGGACTGACTTTACTGGGCTATTCTACTGTTGTGTGGTGTCTGTTTAAAATGGCTGTTTTTTTCTTCCCTCCCTCCCACAAATATGTAATATGTGATTCTGTTCCATTCTGTTTTGTAGGTTTTTTTGCACAATCCGCGAGCATTGCCACTTTTCATTTCACTGCACATCTCGTATGTGTATGTGACGAATAGACTTGACTTGACTTGAGGTATTGTTTCGGCTCGAGATACACACAAAAAGCTGGTGTAACTCAGCCGGACAGGCAGCGTCTCTGGAGAGAAGGAATGGGTGACGTTTTGGGTCGACACCCAAGTTAGAGTTCTCTAACTTCAAGTAACCCTTGCTTTCCCTCTCTCTCTCTCTCTCTCTCCCCATCCCTCCCCCTTCGCAGTTCTCCCACCAGTCTGATTGTTCCTGATTAGATTTTATCTCTGCTATAGGATCTTTGGTTGTTACCTCCTAGCTAACGATGATCTATTCTCTACATTTTTCTTGAACTCCCCCCCATGAAGTGCTTCGAAAGGCTGGTCCTCTCCCATATTAAATCCAGCATCCCTGCCTCACTGGACTCCCATCAATTTGCATACAGGGCAAATAGATCGACAGAGGATGCCATCTCTCTGGCCCTTCACACTGTCCTGACTCACCTGGACAGACAGGGCACGTATGTGAGGATGCTCTTCATTGACTATAGCTCTGCATTCAATACGGTCATCCCCACCAAGCTCACCACCAAACTCCACCAGCTAGGCCTCAGCTCGCCGATATGCGCTTGGATCCTGAACTTTCTCACGGAGCGACCGCAGGCAGTGAGACTGGGCCCGCACCTGTCCTCCACCATCACCCTGAGCACCGGCACACCACAGGGTTGTGTACTAAGCCCCATGCTCTACTCCCTCTTCACTCACGACTGTGTCCCTGCATTCGACACCAACACCATCATGAAGTTTGCAGACGACACAACAGTGATTGGGCTGATCACCAACGGTGATGAAACAAACTACAGAGCGGAGGTGCAGAACCTGGTGGACTGGTGCGCCAATAACAACTTGGCACTAAACACCTCCAAGACCAAGGAGCTGATTATTGACTTCAGGAGGTCCCATTCTGGAGAATACGCCCCAATCTCCATTTATGGGGAAAGTGTGGAGAGAGTGTCCAGCTTTAAGTTTCTGGGCACTCACATTTCAGAAGACCTCACATGGTCCACAAACACCGCCGTGCTGGTCAAGAAGGCACAGCAACGACTGTTCTTCCTGAGGACATTAAAAAAGACTGGTCTGCCCCAACAGCTGCTGACAACGTTCTACCGCTGCACCACAGAGAGCATACTAACGTATGGCATCTCTGTGTGGTATCTCAGCTGCACGGAGGCGGAGAGGAGAGCTCTTCAGCGCGTCGTCAACAGAGCGCAGCGGATCATCGGGACAGAGCTACCAGCCTTGGAGGGCATCTACCACACGCGGTGCCTCAGGAAGGCCCTCAGCATCCATAAGGACTCATCACACCCCTGCCACGGTCTGTTTCAACTACTTCCCTCCGGCAGACGTTACAAGGCCTTCTACGCCCGAACCTCTAGACTCAGGAACAGTTTTATCCCAAGACCTATAGCAGCTCTGAACCGGCCCTAATGAGTGCCCCCCCACCCACCCCCTTTGGACAGTCTCCCTCAGATGGTCACGTCAATCAATTCAGCTTGTTTATTTATGTATTGTATTTATTTACCTTTCTTGTACATCAGTGGAGCTGCACACTAAATCTCGTTGCACTGACGTGCAATGACAATAAAAGATATATTATTATTATTATTATATTATTATTGATGTTTCGTTCTCACGCCTAACACCTCCTTATCTCTGTATCTCCCGCTCCCTTGAATCTCAGTCTGAAGAAGGGTCTCGACCCGAAACGTCACCCATTCCTTCTCTCCAGAGATGCTGCCTGTCCCGCTGAGTTACCCCAGCTTTTTGAGCTGGATCTTATTGAAACATATATGATTATTAAGGGTTTGGACACACTAGAGGCAGGAAACATGTTCCCGGTGTTGGGGGAGTCCAGAGCCAGGGGCCACAGTTTAAGAATAAGGAGTAAGCCATTTAGAACGGAGATGAGGTAACACTTTTTCTCACAGAGAGTTGTGAGTCTGTGGAATTCTCTGCCTCAGAGGGGGTGGAGGCCGGTTCTCTGGATGCTTTCAAGAGAGAACTAGATAGGGCTCTTAAAGATAGCGGAGTCAGGGGATATGGGGAGAAGGCAGGAACGGGGTACTGATTGGGGATGATCAGCCATGATAACATTGAATGGCGGTGCTGGCTCGAAGGGCCGAATGGCCTACTCCCGCACCTATTGTCTATTGTCCCGATGAGTTACACCAGCTTTTTGTGTCTATCTTCGGTTTAAACCAGCACCTGCAATTACCTCCTGCACATATTGTTTTGGCTTGGCAGGCTTAAGAGTGGAAACATCTCAGGGCCAGGTGAGTTTTATTCCAGGCTGCTGTGGAAGGTGAGGGAAGAGATTGCTGGGTCTCTGGCTGAGATTGTAAACCTTCAGCAGCCACACCAGGGTGGTGCAGCTGGTAGAGTGGCAGGTTCGCAGTGCCTGAGGCCCAGTTCGATCCTGACCTCTGGTGTTGTCTGTAGGTGGTGGCATAGAATCATAGAGTCATAGAGTGATACAGTGCGGAAACAGGCCCTTCGGCCCAACTCGCCCACACCGGCCAACAATGTCCCAGCTACCCTAGTCCCACTTGTCTGCGCTTGGTCCATATCCCACAAAACCTGTCCTATCCATGTACCTGTCTAACTGTTTCTTAAATGATGGGATAGTCCCAGCCGCAACTACCTCCACTGGCAGCTTGTTCCATACACCCACCCACAGAAAATGTTACCCCTCGGATTCCTATTAAATCTTTTCCCCTTCACCTTGAACCTGTGTCCTCTGGTCCTCCCCTGTAACAGTAAAGGCCAGCGACCTGCCTCGGGTGCACTAGAACGTCTTTAACAAACCTTCATCTACCAGGGATAATAATCAGTTAAAGATAAAATTCTTTCACTTAGCTGTGATCCCATTGAAAAATGTGGAAATAAAAGATTCAAACTGGCAGGGTTTTTCTTGAACGCCGCAAAATGCTTTAGGCCTGAGTCATAGGCGTGAAACTCTTGGCTTGCTTACCCTAGGTATACATTAGTCGCCACAGAAAAGGCACTGACCCCCTGTCCCACTGTACGAGCTCATTCCAAGAACTCTCCCGAGTTTAAAAAAAATCCAACTCGTGGTAAGCACGGAGAATGAACGTAGAAACATAGAAACAGAGACAATAGGTGCAGGAGGAGGCCATTCGGCCCTTCGAGCCAGCACCCCCATTCATTGTGATCATGGCTGATCATCCCCAATCAATAACCCGTGCCTGCCTTCTCCCCATATCCCTCGACTCCACTAGCCCCTAGAGTTCTATCTAACTCTCTCTTAATTCCATCCAGTGATTTGGCCTCCACTGCCCTCTGTGGCAGGGAATTCCATAAATTCACAACTCTCTGGGTGAAAAAGTTTTTTTTCACCTCAGTCTTAAATGACCTCCCCTTTATTCTAAGACTGTGGCCCCTAGTTCTGGACTCGCCCAACATTGGGAACATTTTTCCTGCATCTAGCTTGTCCAGTCCTTTTATAATTTTATATGTCTCTATAATAATCCGCCTCATCCTTCTAAACTCCAGTGAATACAAGCCTAGTCTTTTCAATCTTTCCTCATATGACAGTCCCGCCATCCCAGGGATCAATCTCGTGAACCTACGCTGCACTGCCTCAATTACAAGGATGTACTTCCTTAAATTAGGAGACCAAAACTGTACACAATACTCCAGATGTGGTCTCACCAGAGCCCTATACAACTGCAGAAGAACCTCTTTACTCCTATACTCAAATCCTCTTGTTATGAAGGCCAACATTCCATTAGCTTTCTTCACTGCCTGCTGTACCTGCACGCCAACTTTCAGTGACCGGTGTACAAGGACACCCAGGTCTCGCTGTACCTCCCCCTTACCTAACCTAACCCCATTGAGATAATGATCTGCCCCCTTGTTTTTGCCAAGAAAGTGGATAACCTCACATTTATCTATATTATACAGCATCTGCCACGCATCTGCCCACTCACTCAACCTGTCCAGGTCACCCTGCAACCTCCTAACATCCTCTTCACAGTTCACACTGCCACCCAGCTTTGTGTCATCCACAAACTTGCTAGTGTTGCTCCTAATTCCCTCTTCCAAATCATTAATATATATGGTAAACAGTTGCGGCCCCAACACCGAGCCTTGCGGCACTCCACTCGCCACTGCCTGCCATTCTGAAAAGGACCCGTTCACTCCTACTCTTTGCTTCCGGTCTGCCAACCAATTTTCTATCCACGTCAACACCCTACCCCCAATACCATGTGCTCTAATTTTAGTCACCAGTCTCCCGTTCGGGACCTTATCAAAGGCTTTCTGAAAGTCTTGATACACTACATCCACTGGCACCCTTTCATCCACTTGTCACATTCCAGAAGATTAGTCAAGCATGATTTCCCTTTCATAAATCCATGTTGACTTGGACTAAACCTTTTACTGCTATCCAAATGCCCCATTATTACCTCTTTAATAATACCTGGGAGTCCACACTGAGGACGTAGCGGGTACGTCGGAGCTCGGGACGTCTCTTAGCGCTAACGGCAGGTACTTGGGAAGACTCGCTAACGGCAGGTAAGCATGGGAAGACTCGTGAAGATTTTTCAACATGTTGAAAAATGTCCACGAGAGCCCCGAGTACCGACGAGCGGCCATTACCGTAAATCTCCGAGTTCGAAACAGGGCAAACTCGGGAGAGCTCTTGAATGAACTCGTACCGTGGGACAGGGCTTCAACAAAGTAACTAGTAGACACTGGTACACAAAATTGCTGGAGGAACTCAGCGGGTGCAGCAGCATCTATGGAGCGAAGGAAATAGGCGACGTTTCGGGCCGAAACCCTTCGCTCCATAGATGCTGCTGCACCCGCTGAGTTCCTCCAGCAATTTTGTGTACCTTCGATGTTCCAGCATCTGCAGTTCCCTTTTGAACAACTAGTAGACACTAATGGAAACATAGAAACATAGAAAATAGGTGCGGGAGTAGGCCATTCGGCCCTTTGAGCCTGCACCGCCATTCAATATGATCATGGCTGATCATCCAACTCAGTATCCTGTACCTGCCTTCTCTCCATACCCTCTGATGCCTTTAGCCACAAGTTCCACATCTAACTCCCTCTTAAATATAGCCAATGAACTGGCCTCAACTACCTTCTGTGGCAGAGAGTTCCAGAGATTCACCACTCTTTTTTGTAAGTTTCTATAAGATCCCCCCTCAATCTCCTAAATACATAGAGTGATACAGTGGTGGAAACAGGCCTTCGGCTCAACTTACCAACACCGACCAACATGCCCCATCTGCACTGCACCAAATCTGGAGTATGGTGTACAATTTTGGTCGCCCAATTATAGGAAGGATGTCAACAAAATAGAGAGAGTACAGAGGAGATTTACTAGAATGTTGCCTGGGTTTCAGCAACTAAGTTACAGAGAAAGGTTGAATAAGTTAGGTCTTTATTCTCTGGAGCACAGAAGGTTAAGGGGGGACTTGATAGAGGTCTTTAAAATGATGAGAGGGATAGACAGAGTTGATGTGATCAAGCTTTTCCCTTTGAGAATAGGGACGATTCAAACAAGAGGACATGACTTCAGAATTAAGGGACAGAAATTTAGGGGTAACATGAGGGGGAACTTCTTTACTCAGAGAGTGGTAGCGGTGTGGAATGAGCTTCCAGTGGAAGTGGTGGCGGCAGGTTCGTTGGTATCATTTAAAAATAAATTGGATAGGCATATGGATGAGAAGGGAATGGAGGGTTATGGTATGAGTGCAGGCAGGTGGGACTAAGGGAAAATAATTGTTCGGCACGGACTTGTAGGGCCGAGATGGCCTGTTTCCGTGCTGTAATTGTTATATGGTTATACACTAGTCCCACCTGCCCGCATGTGACGCATACCCCTCCAAACCTGTTCTATCCATGTACCTGTCTAAATGCTTTTTAAACTTTGTGATAGCACCTGCTTTAACAACCTCCTCTTGCTTTCATAGCAAAAGGATTTGAGTATAGGAGCAGGGAGGTTCTACTGCAGTTGTACAGGGTCTTGGTGAGACCACACCTGGAGTATTGCGTACAGTTTTGGTCTCCAAATCTGAGGAAGGACATTATTGCCATAGAGGGAGTACAGAGAAGGTTCACCAGACTGATTCCTGGGATGTCAGGACTGTCTTATGAAGAAAGACTGGATAGACTTGGTTTATACTCTCTAGAATTTAGGAGATTGAGAGGGGATCTTATAGAAATTTACAAAATTCTTAAGGGGTTGGACAGGCTAGATGCAGGAAGATTGCTCCCGATGTTGGGGAAGTCCAGGACAAGGGGTCACAGCTTAAGGATAAGGGGGAAATCCTTTAAAACCGAGATGAGAAGAACTTTTTTCACACAGAGAGTGGTGAATCTCTGGAACTCTCTGCCACAGAGGGTAGTCGAGGCCAGTTCATAGGCTATATTTAAGAGGGAGTTAGATGTGGCCCTTGTGGCTAAGGGGATCAGAGGGTATGGAGAGAAGGCAGGTACGGGATACTGAGTTGGATGATCAGCCATGATCATATTGAATGGCGGTGCAGGCTCGAAGGGCCGAATGGCCTACTCCTGCACCTAATTTCTATGTTTCTATGTTTCTATGTTTGCAGCTCATCGAATACACCTATCAGTCTTTGTGTAAAAAAAGTTGCCTCTTAGGTTCCTATCACATCTTTCCCCCCTCGACTTAAACCTATCAAGTCAAGTTTATTTGTCACATACGCGTACAAGATACATGTGCGGTGAAATGCCTGCGGATTGTGCAAATCAACAGAACAGAATAGAACAGAATCAGTAATTACATATTGGTGAGAAAAAAACCCAGCAATTTAAAACAGACACAACACAACAGTAGAATGGTCCAGTAAAGTTAGTCCCTGGTGAGATAGGAGTTTACAGTCCGAATGGCCTCTGGGAAGAAACTCCGTCTCATCCTCTCCATTCTCACAGCATGGCAACGGAGGCGTTTGCCTGACCGTAGCAGCTGGAACAGTCTGTTGCAGGGGTGGAAAGGGGTCTCCCATGATCTTATTGGCTCTGGATCTGCACCTCATGATGTATAGGTCCTGCAGGGGGGGGCGAGTGTAGTTCCCATAGTGCATTTGGCCGAACGTACTACTCTCTGCAGAGCCTTCTTGTCCTGGGCAGTGCAATTCCCAAACCAGATTGTAATATTTCCGGACAAGATGCTTTCCACAGCCGCTGAGTAGAAGCACTGGAGGATCCTCAGAGAGACTCTGAATTTCCTCAATTGCCGGAGGTGGTAAAGGCTCTGCCTTGCCTTACTCACGAGTGCTGCAGCGTGTGATGTCCATGTCATATCCTCGGTGATGTGGACTCCTAGGTATTTAAAACAGCTCACCCACAGTGTCCCCATTTATCCTCAACGGTGTGTACGTCCTCGGATGATGTGCCCTCCTAAAGTCCACGATCAGCTCCTTAGTTTTTTTGATGTTCAAGAGGAGGCTGTTGTCCTGACACCAGAGTGCCAGATCAGCCACCTCCACCCGGTAGGCCTTCTCATAGTTGTCCGAGATCAGGCCCACCACCACAGTGTCATCAGCAAACTTGATTATTGATTTGGAGCTGAACCTAGCCACACAGTCATGTGTGTACAGGGAGTACAATAGGGGGCTGAGGACGCAACCCTGGGGGGATCCTGTGCTCAGGGTGAGGGACTTCGATGTATTTCCCCTCATCTTGACCACCTGGGGCCTGGTGGAGAGAATGTCCAGGACCCAGGTACACAGGGGGGTGTTGAGCCCCAATTCCAGCAGCTTCTCAGCAAGAAGTATGTCCTCTTATTCTCGAGATTTAGGTTTATTATTGTCACGTGTACCTTCTTAGGCCCCTTCGGTCATGGCTGACCATGGGTGTCTCCAGGGTGCTATTCCCTATATGGAGGACGCCTGTGCGTGACCTTGATTCACGTGGGGAGACTGGTGCACAGACAGCCACCACACGGTCCTTGACAGATCTGGGTCAGGATCCAGTGGCATGGAGTCCAAGACGACCGGAGACCCTTTTCTGCTGCAGTCTTCATCCGCCTTCCCAGCCGTTGTGACGCTCCACTAAGGTCAGCCATCGTCCTCCGCCTGTTCCACCGTTGAGGTCTTGGTTGGATTGCTCTTTGTCAGAGACCTCCCCCTCGACCTTACCGCCATGGGTGGCCCTACCAGGAGCATAGCTCCAGACGGCATCGCTCTCTGGATCTCAGGACCACACGAGCTTCACCACGACAAGGTGACAATCCATGGAGAAGGTACAGTGCTTTGTTTTGTATGGTTTCACCTTCACGATACAGCATGGAAACAGGCCCTTCAGCCCATCAAGACTATTCTGGCCGATGATCACCCAGGCACACTAGTTCTATGTTATCCCACTTTCCTACCCATACCCTACACACGTGGCCAATTAACATCTAACCTGCACATCTTTGGGATGTGGGAGGAGACTGGAGCACCCGGAGAAAATTAGTACGGGCGTCGTGGGTTTAGGAGAGGGCAGGAGGATGGGTTTGAAAGGGAGAGATAGATCAGCCATGATTGAATGGCGGAGTACACTTGATGGGCCGAATGGCCTAACTCTGCCCCTAGAACTTATCAACTTATGAAAATCTACGCGGTCCCATGAGGAGCGTACAAACACCACACAGACAGCACCCATGGTCAGGATCGAACCTGGGTCTCTGGCGCTGTGAGGCAGCAGCTCAACCAATGTGCTGCCCCTCTAACTATGCAAACAGATCAGATAATACTACACGTGTATACAATCAAGTCAAGCTCAAATATAGTAGATAGAGCAAAGGGGGGGATACAGTGTGCAGAATACAGTACAGCATTGTAGCGCATCAGTTCCATAGCTGGTTGTACGTGCCCATTTCACACACGGCAGCATCCTATTTGGGTGGTGCAGTGGTAGAGTTGCTGCCTTACAGCGCCAGAGACCCCGATTCGATCCCGACCACGGGTGCTGTCTGTACGGAGTTTGCACGTTCTCCTCGTGACCGCTTGGGTTTTCTTAGAGATCTTCGATTTCCTCCCACACGCCAAAGACGTGCAGGTTTGTAGGTTAATTAGCTTGGTGTAAGTGTAAATTATCCCTCGTGTGTGTAGGATAGTGTTAGTGTGCGGGGAACGCTGGTGGATGCGGGCTTGGTGGGCCGGAGGGCCTGTTTCCGCGTTGCATCTATAAACTACGCCAAACTAAACTAAACTAATGGTAGACAAAAATGCTGGAGAAACTCAGCGGATGACAGTAGACAATAGACAATAGGTGCAGGATTAGGCCATTCGGCACCGCCATTCAATGTGATCATGGCTGATCATCCATGGGCTGATCATGGTGAGGCAGCATCAATGGAGCGAAGGAAATAGGCAATATTTCGGGTCGAAACGTTCAGACGTAATCTAATGTTATCCAGGAAGGGAACCTACAGAGGGACCAGCGACATTCCGGGCACCCACCACTCGATCCCGGCTACGGGTGCTTGTCTGGTGGGAGTTTGTACGTTCTCCCCGTGACCTGCGTGGATTTTCTCCGGGATCTCCGGTTTTCCTCCCACGCTCCAAAGACGTGCAGGTTTGTAGGTTCATTGCTTGGTATGAGTGTGATTTGCTTCACATATCTTGTGGCACGGTGGTGCACGGTAGTGCAGCGGTAGAGTTGCTGCCTCACAGTGTCCAGAGATTCGGGTCCGATCCCGACGACGGGTGCTGTTTGCGTGTGGAGTTTGCACGTTCTCCCTGTGACCGCGTGGGTCTGTGGGGCATTGAGGCAGCAGCTCTACCCGCTGCACCACTGTGCGCCATGTGGCGAAGGCGGTCAAGCCAGCCGACCAATGGCAGGGGCAATGCGCCTCGGGTTGGGACAAAGTGGGAGGTCAGGTAATAAAATGACGGGATAGCTTCCAAGCAGATTCTGGCAGTCCCCCTCCTCGGCTCAGCAGTTGACTTTTTCCCAGAGAACGTTCCTGGCATGCCTCTCCGTGTTATTTCAGATTGTTATCCCGGTGTTGCGAGGGACTCTGACCGAGTCAATGAGTTAGAAGTGTTTCCACTGGCAGGCTTGTTGGTAACTTGAGCAAGAAGCATGAAGGTAATTAGAGGCAGGGCCAGAGGCCAGGGTGAGGATAACTGGGCTATACTCAACTCTTTCATACACTCCTAAGCACGGTGGCGCAGCAGTAGAGTTGCTGCCCTACAGCGCCAGGGACCCGGGTTCGATCCCGGCTACGGGTGATGTCTGTACGGAGTTGGTACATCCTCCCCGTGACCTGCTTGGATTTTCTCCGTGAACTCCGTTTTCCTCCCACGCTCAAAAGGCGTACAAGTTTGTAGGTTAATTGGCTTGGTATGAATGTGATTTGTCCCTAGTGTGCGTAGGATACGAAGAAGGGTTTCAGCCCGAAACGTTGCCTATTTCCATCGCTCCATAGATGCTGCTGCACCCGCTGAGTTTCTCCAGCACTTTTGTCTACCGTGCGTAGGATAGTGTTAGTGTGCGGGGATTGCTGGTCGGCGCAGCCTTGCTGGGCTGAAGGGCCTGTTCCCGCGCTGTATTTCAGAATTGAACCGAGTGATAGGAGCAGTATTAGGCCATTCGGCCCATCTTCTCTGCCATTCAATCATGGCTGATCTATCTTTCCCTCTCAACCTCACCCTCCCATATGCCTGCCTTCCTATAACCGCTGACACCCGTACTAATCAAGATAATAATACTGGTCTCTGACTATAGCAACGAATTCCACAGATTCATCACTAAAGAAATTAAAGACATTTTCTAACTAAAGAAATTCCTTCTCATCTCCTTTCTATAGCTACATCTTTTAATTCTGAGGCTCTGCCCGCTGGTCCTAGACTCTCCCACTAGTGGAAACATCCTCTCCACATCCACTCTATCCAGGCCTTTCACTATTCGGTACGATTCAATCCTGATCCTTCTAAACTCCAGCGAGTACAGGCCCAGCGCTGTCAAACGCTCATCGTACATGAACCCAATCATCCCTGGGATCTTTCTTGTAAACCTCCTCTGGACCTTCTCCAATGCCAGCACATCCTCAGATATGGGGACCAAAACAGCTCACAATTCTCCACATGCGGTCTGACCAGCGCCTTCTGAAGCCTCAGCGTTGCATCCCATTTTTTAATATTCTAGTCCTCTTGAATAGTAAGATTAAACGAGAACTTACCAGTTCGAAGTTTGATCTGTATTTTATGAGGAGTTACGATGAGGGATTACGTGAATACCCCGTCCAGCACGCATGCGCGACATACTTCAAAGCAGCGGTGTGGAATCACAGAAGACACAATAATTGAATAAACATAGTAAAGATAAGGAGAACTAAGTTACCAGTTGATCTCTATAATTGAGGGTGGGAGCGGAGGGCACGTAATCCCTCATCGTAACTCCTCATAAAATACAGATTTTACTTCGGAGTCAAGTGAGTGACTACGTGAAGATTTTAAAGCTCTGTGATTTCAAACCGTGTAACAGTTCATACTTCACTCGCTGCCGAAGTCATTCGAGGGAGGAAATATGTTATCGTAATCAACCAATGAATCTCTTTGTAAAACAGTAATGGTGTTATTAACAATAACAAGACCAAAATGCTCCCCCGGGCTTAAATTATATATTTGCAGATTCTAATACTTTTTCTGCAAACGATACAGGTTCTGCCAGCGGCTTTGTTATAAAAGTTTGGAACGTATACTCCCTAGACCACCCCGCTGTAGCCAGGATGTGGTCCATAGGCACGTCCATCCTCTTAGTCACCGATGTGGATGCTGCCCTGGTAGAGTAAGATTTATACACGTTGGTATTTACTCCAGCAGCTCCCAGTACCTGCTTGAGCCACTTGAGATAGTTTGGTTCGTCACCCGACCATGAGGTTTCTTGTGGCTGACCCATAAGGCTTTTTCTCTCCCTCGGGGATTTCTTATTGTGTCGATGTAATTCAATAAGTGGGTCATGACACATAACCGTGGTTCAGGTGGGTATGCCCGGAATTCCATGACTGGACCTGATGTTCCTGGTCTGCTCTGTTTGACCAGCCCCTGAATGGTAAATGTGACACGGTCAGGTGTTATAACCATATTGTCCAATCGTAGTAGATGGAGGAACTGGACTCTTTGTGCTGAGACAAGTGCCATCAGCATGACCGTCTTCAGGGTAGGCTGTTCCAGGGTGAGGGACCTGGCTGGTGACCATCCCCTAAGGTACGTCAGGACCACACTGACATCCCAGATTTGGGTGTACCTAGGTCTGGGGGATTAGAGATGAATATGCCTCTCCTGAATTTGATCACCAGTGGGTGGTACCCTATGGCCTGTTGTCCTGGTGCCTGAGTTAAGTAGGCTGACAGAGCACTTCTGGCTGTATTAATGGCGCTGTAGCTGAGTCCTTCATTGTGGTGAAGACCTGCCAGGAACTCCAGTACAGGTTTTGTTGTAGTTGGATATGTAGTTCCTGTATTTGAACAGTATCTTCCCACTTCTTGATGTTCGCCAAGTATAGTTCCCTTGTGGATATGCGATGGGATGCTGTCATCGTGTCGATAGTGCTGTCTGACAAATCCAGGCCCAGCAGGGGTCTTCCCAATTATGCAACCCAGGCCCAGCAGTGGTCTTTTCAAATCTGCAACCCAGTAGTTTAATTATTGTGGCATGGGTGGCTTATGCTTGGTACTGGGTGAGTTAATAAGTCTGGGCTACTGGGAAAAGTCATTGGGGTTTTAATGACCATGTCGAGGACCACTGGGAACCATGGCTGTGTAGGTTAGTCGGGTACTATCAAAATACCTGAAGCAAAGTCCATCTGTATTTTGCGTAGTACCCGACTGATGAGGCCGTAGTACCTGACTGATAAGGTAGAAAAGGGGAGAACATAGAGATTAGATTCCCCCCCCCCCCCCAGTTCAGCGGGAATGTATCCATTGCCACTGCCTCAAGCTCTGGTTCCATGCGACATACATCGGTACGTGGTGATTCAATTGGAATACAAGGAAATCGATATCTGGTGTTCCATATTGCTTTGTAATTTCAGCAAATACTTTGGTTTAATATGTCTGTTACAGTATTTAGCTCACCTGGTAGGTAAGTTGCTGATGGTCAAATATGTTTGACGACATACCATTACCAATTGTTAAATAAATTGTCACATGATATCGATTTTATTCCGCCCATGTGGTTTGGTATATGCCACCACTGTGATGTTCTTAATTTATAAACGAACATGCAGAATGGTGCACTACTGAACAATATGCTTTTACCCACAGAACGCACTCAATATTTCCAACTAGGTTTTGTGCCCAGTGTCTGTAGTGATGACGACTCCAGATTAGACCATTTACCACCTGTTCTGGATATGGGTTATTTTGTTTAAACACTAGCACCTTAGCTCTAATGGAAAGGTTCAAGTTAAGTAGCTGGTAATGCTGCTACTAATTCCCAATTACTCTTCCCACTTTGTTGAATGGTTGGTTGATTGTTAACCATTAATTTGTTACAGGTTGTGCCAGTACGCCGACTCTCCTTTTGGCAATGTTATAGACAAGTGGATAGAATTAATTGAATACCAGATAGTCCATAGTTGTGGATGGTGTCAACGTAGATTTATCTGGATTGTATGACAGAGCCCAGGCTAAATAAGTTTTAGTAGCTAATGCTGTTGATTTAGCTATTTCCATGGTTTTGTCTGTCGTTAATATCATTGAGACATGCCATGACGATATGTTCCTTAATAGTGTCAGGGCTGGTTTGAATATCTTGGAAACAGTTTTGGCTCATATTTAGCCATTGTCAATAATTTATACTGCCATAGTTACCCCATCCAGATAAATTATGGTATCTCCGAAGATCTTTTATGAATGGGTACTGAATAGTATGCATCTTTTAAGTCAATGTCTACCATAAAGTATCCTAAGGAAATCCACGGTTAGCAGTTACAAGTTTTCCATTAAGTTTTCCAAAGTGTGTAACCTGGTGAAAATACTCAAGTGGTTAAGTCAATGATGGTGCGACATTCACCATCTTTGGTTTTTTTGGTACTAAAGGTTCATATTAGACTTCTTTATGACCCCTTTGTATATCTTCTCCAGTTAGCTGGTCCCTCATGTTCTTTTTTAGTGGGAGGGTAAACCCCTTTGGGGTGCATGCTGAACTGGTGGATAGTTTCTTAATTCAATTTTTATCCTTGAATACTTTTGGTATATAACTACCAAGTGTGATAGTTCTTCATGCTTCCAAACCCAGGTGTGATTCCCCCCCCCCCTGTTAGTACAAACCCTTCACCTTTTATGTGATGGTAGGAACCATACTCACCTGCCTCCACTGTTGTTTAGTGGTGTGTTCATTTCTTCGGTTTCTGGTTCCTTGTCTGTCGGGATGGTGTTGTTGGGGGGTGGTGCATTTTCCATGGGGCCCGCTTTGGGCCCTGGCCTGAAAAGGCTTACGGGGACTGGCATGCGGGCCCCGAGCTTTCACCAGTACCATTAAGTAGACGCCTACTGGTGGATGCGTGGAGGTACTGCTGTCTGGTTTTGTGTGGTTTGCTCATTCCAGGCCCTGCCCTCATGATGCTGAATATCTTGGATACTTCGTCCAATTTTTAGGTTTGATTTGGTAACTTTGCCAGATAGCAGGATCTGTGGTTGTGAGGTCGGCGTTCTCACAGTCCTGTGAATTTTTTAGGTTGAGGGCAGGTTTTATGACTTCCTTCCAGAGGTTGCGATCGCATACTGTGTTGAACAGTAGGGTCAGGTGTTTTGCCATACTACCCTGCCCCTCTGGAATGAGCATGCGAAAATGATAGCCGACGTCAGGGGTATCAAATGCAATTTAAGATATTTGGGTTTTAAAATGCCCTGCTCAATGTACCCCCAATAATGGTGGGCACTTTGAGTAAATGCAATTTTGGGGAGGCGTGATAAAATCCAATGCCTCATGACTACCTGTCTTGGAGAGGTTTTTTGGAAAGACAGGTAGTAAGCTGGCCGTCAGTTTAGACTGAAACGGCCATCTCGCTCATGGTGTAGCCACATCTCACACCCAGCAGCTCTTCCTGGTCCTGTACCTCAAGCATACTCCCGATGTTGTTCAGCCAGTGACCCCTCTTCTTGACCAGCCCAGCCCTGGTCGCCATCGATCTCCTCTGATGAGGGAGATGGCCAGTGCTGTTAGTGCACTAGAGCGGGAGTGTTATGCTCCCTTGGCGAGCTTGCCCCAGTTCCCGAGGCAAGTCTCGCTGGAGTTTTCATTCCATGACTTTTCTCTAGGCTTGGAAATCAGACAGTTACTCGCTCTCGGGCGGTAGTTTGAAGTGCCGGTTCCATCTTCCGTGTCTGTCTCCAGCCCGAGGTTTGGTTGCCAACTTTGCTCTAGAGGCTGCCTGCCGTTCTCGGGCGGCGTTTCTGCGGTTCTCGGGCGGCGAGTCACTTTGTCGGGAGTATGCATGGATTACCGGCCGGTTTTTGAATTTCCCTCCAGTCCGCTGCTGTTGGTCAGGCAGCTGTTAGCAGACTGGGCATCGGCTCAGTACCCTGACTGTGGGCCGCAGCGTGTGCGGTCCAGGTGCCGCCTCTCCCCCCTCCACTGACGATACGCTCCTTCCCTGGAGTCGAACGGGGGCGGTTTCCCTCTGTGCTGCTTTGCTCCAGTTTCCCCTGGTGCACAAAGAGGAGCAAAGTTGTGAGTTTGAACCTGTGGGTAAGTACTTACCTAACGGTCCATTCCTTCAAGCTTGTAGCGGGAGCGCCCGTGCTCCTGTTCGTCGCTGTTGCATCTGCGTGAATGCTCATGTCGCGCATGCGTGCTGGACGGGTTCTTCACGTAGTCACTCACGTGACTCCGAAGTAAAATTAAGTGCCGCATTTGGCTTCCTAAAATGTCGCCTGCCCACTCCCTACACAGATGCTGTCTGACCCACAGAGTTTAGTTTAGAGATACAGCACAGAAACAGGACCTTCGGCCCACCAAGCCCGCACCGACCATCGAGCCCCGCACACTAACATCATCCCACGCACACCAGAGACAACGTAAACATATACCAAGCCAATTAACCTACAAACCTGTACGCCTTTGGAGTGTGGGAGGAAACTGAAGATCTTGGAGAAAACCCATGTAGTCACGGGGAGAACGTACAAACTCTGTACAGACAGCGCCCGTAGTCGGGAACGAACCCGTGTCTCCGGCCCTGCAAGCGCTGTAAGGCAGCAACTCTACCGCTGCGCCACCGTGCCACATTTCCCCAGCACAGTGTGTTGTGCACAAGAATCCAGCATCTGCAGTCTCCAAATTAATATTGTCGGTGCCACGTTAGGGATTAAAATCCTTTGTGATCACCAGCACGTCACGACAGAGCATTCAGTGTTTGCAATTTATTTACAGACGGATTATCAAGCCAGGATCAGGCCCAAGAGTCACTTTGAAAAGAAGCTTTTTGTGGTGAGCCAGTTCCGACTAACTTCATGTGTTGTGGTCTTTGACATTCATCTCCCATCTGACTCTCTGAGCCTGTTGCCGATTGAAAAGCTAACTATGAATAAAATGGGCCTCTCATCCTTGCCAACACTTCCAGACGTAACGAAAAGACAAGCCAGAATATAAATCAGAGTCGCGGAGTGACAGGGCGAGTCTTATACCAGTACGATCCACCTATATTAAACATTTTAATGTCCCTGGCCAACATCCATGGTAACTAACGGAATTCTATCCCATATTTGCCGTGTACCTTTGCACAGGCCGGGATTAGCAAATTAATTCAGATAGTGAATATAGACAAAATAGGTGATGTCTCGATTGTCTACCTTCCATTTCTCCAGCATCTGCAGTTCTCTCTTAAACACAACGGAGTAACTCAGCGGGTCAGGCAGCAACTCTGGAGAAAAGGAATCGATGATATTTCAGGTCGAGGCCCTTCTGACCCAAACTTTCTTGAGTCACCGTTCATAAGATCATAAGAACATAAGTGATAGTAGATTTAAGCCATTCGGCCCATCAAGTTTACTCCGTCTGCTATTCAATCATTCTATCTCTCGATCTATCTCTCCCTCCTAATCCCATCTCCTGCCATCTCAACATAACGTGTACTAATCAAGAATCTATCTATCTCTGCCTTAAGTATATCCACTGACTCGGCCTCTACAGCCTTCCGTGGCAAAGAATTCCACAGATTCACCACCCTCTGACTAAAAAAAATTCTCCTCATCTCCTTCCTAAAAGAACATCCTTTAATTCTGAGGCTATGACCTCTAGTCCTAGACTCTCCCACTAGTGGAAACATCCTCTCCACATCCACACTATCCAATCCTTTCACTATTCAGTACGTTTCAATGAGGTTGCCCCTCATTCTTCTAGACTCCAGCGAGTACAGGCCCAGTGCCGACAAAGGCTCATCACAACTGAGCCATCCAACCAACAACTGTAGAGCAGTCCTGGGCTACCATCATCCACATTATCTTGCGCGCATTGTTCAATAACGTTATTCCCTTTATCCTGTGGATGGAGTAGCAGCACCTAGTGGTGAAGCTGGGCATTCGGAACCCTCGTCATCGGCCGGGACTGTCATGTGACTGTGGGTTTGTTCGCGGGCTTTTGAGATTAATCAGTAGTTAGTGCTCGTCGCATCGACAGGAGCTTTCATCGTTAATCCGTGACCAGGTACGCGGCAGTTCGAGCATTTGTTTCGCTCAACTTGCCTGGTCTCACTACAACCAAGAGCGGAACTCGCTATCAAAACATGGAGGGGACGGGGGACACAATTTTTTGGCGGCCACGCGCGCATGCGCACACTCACACACACTTCGGAGGCTCAATCCAGCGCTAAAAGCGGAGATTTTAAAATCGGGATGACCAAAACTTGGGGGGGATATCCCCCACCTCTCAAAACATGGGGGGAACGTGCCCCCCCCCCCCCGGGTTTTCCGCCTCTCACTACAACGGCTCGATTGTAATCATGTGTTGTCTTTCCGCTGACTGGATAGCACGCAACAAAAAAGCTGTTCACTGTACCTCGGTACACGTGACAATAAACTCTACTAAATTCTCCAGCTTCTGCAGTTTTTTAAAAATCTTCACCAACAAATTTCTTGAACAAGCTTCAAGTCACCAGTTGACTCTTGACCCCAGAGCTGTAGATTTTCACTGATTGTTAGAGTTCTCTCTGATTGCGCAGCGGTAGAGTTGCTGCCTCACAGCGCCGGTGACCCGGGTTCGACTCTGACTACGGGTGCTGTCTGCACGGAGTTTGTACGTTCTCCTCGTGACCTGCGTGGGTTTTCTCCGGTTGCTCCGGTTTCCTTCCACGTTCAAAAGACGTACAGGTTTGTAGGTTAATTGGCTTCGGGTAAAATTGTAAATTGCCCCTCATGTGTGGGATAGCGTTAATGTACGAGGATGGCTGGTCGACGGAGACTCGGTGGGCCAGAGCGCCTGTTTCAGCGCTGTATCTCTTATTAGTTTCTAATGCTATCCTTTAGTTCGTATCTCTAAACTAAACCAAACTAAACTAAACCAAACTAAACTAAACTAAACTAAACTAAACTAAACTAACTAAACTAAACTAAACTAATCTCCGTATCTCCCCCTCCCTTGAATCTCGGTCTGAAGAAGGGTCTTGACCCGAAACGTCGCCAATTCCGTCTTTCCAGAGACGCTGCCTCACCCGTTGAGTTGCTCCAGCATTTTGTGTCTACCTTCGATTCAAACCAGCATCTGTAATTCTTTCTTACACATTTCGTCCGCTCCACTGTGAAATCTCCTCAAGGTATGTCTACTTTGAAGAAGTTCTCCTCCTCTCTACGACAAGAGTTCAGGGTCTGAAGAAGGGTCTCGACCCGAAACCTCGCCCACTGCTCTCCAGAGATGCTGCCTGACCCGCTGAGTTACTCCAGCATTTTGTGTCTACCCTAAACTAAACTAAACTAAACTAAACTAAACCTAGCTGTTCTACCTCTAATTGTAAGGGAGTGACTCACTTGATTTTTGTTTTTGTTTTTAGAGATACAGCACACCGGGTCCGCGCCGACCAGCGGTCCCCGAACACTAACACTATCCTACACCCACTAGGGACAATTTTTACATTTATAATAAGCCAATTAACCTAAAAACCTGTACGTCTTTGGAGTGAAGATCTCGGAGAAAAACCCACGCAGATCAAGGGGAGAGCGTACAAAACTCCGTGCAGACGGCACCTGTAGTCGGGATCGAACCCGGGTCTCCGGCGCTGCATTTGCTGTAAGGCTGCGCCACTGTGACCGCCCGGAGATCTCTCTCCCCACGACCAGCTGGTCTGCATGTACACAGGAGAAGCCTCTTATCATCCAGGGGGCCAGTCACGTGAAGTTGGAAAAGGCTTTGGATAACCTTATCTTGATGGATTGGGGGAAAATGATACTTCAAGTTGAAGAATCTGGCCAAGCGTTAGATGTGCGAAGAATATCGAATCGTTTCATCTGTGCTCTGGGCCAACATAAAACTACAGGGGGTTGACAGCAGGTTGTTAGTGGAAGTGAAGTCAAATGTTGTCAGGTGGGCTCTCCACGGGGGTCTCGGGGGCACCAAACTGTGGATGGGGTCACAGCTGAGACCCTCCAGCTCCTCCTTGTAACCAAGAGCCGCATCAGGTTACATCCCCCCCTCTCAGCACGCAGGGGTCAGCTTTAGGTTTTAGGCTCATTGTTGTCACATGCAATGAGGTGAGATTTGTTTTTCGTGCGAGCCAAGCAGACCCAGGCCTTCAGGTAGAAGGTACAGGAGCCTGAAATCTGCAACATCCAGGTAACATCCCCACAGCCATCAGACTATTAAACTCAACTCAAACAAAACTCTGTTCATTAATAGCCCATTGCAGCTTATGTGTTTATTTATGTGTATATATATATATATTCATTGGTATATGGTCACACTGATCAGTTCTGTTCTGTATTCGTAACTGTCACTGTGTCATTTACACTGTCACTGTATGTCATGTTGTTACTTGTGGGCGGAGCACCAAGGCAAATTCCTTGTATGTGAATACTTGGCCAATAAACTTACTCACTTACTTACTATTTATTTATGCCTACAATATTCTGTTGTGTTGAAGCAAAGCAAGAATTTCATTGTCCTATCTGGGACACATGACAATAAACTCTTGATTTTGAATATGCCATACATGGATACATTCAGTTGAAACTCAGGTACATTGACAGATCTTAAACCAGCATAATCAAGCAGCAGTCTCACCCTGGTTACTCCCTCTCCTCCCCCCTCTCCCATCAGGCAAGAGGTACAGAAGTGTGAAAACGCACACTTCCACATTCAGTGTTTAAGAAAGAACTGCTGATGCTGGAAAAATCGATGGCAGAAGAATCTGAAGAAGGGTCTCGACCCGAAACGTTGCCTATTCCTTCTCTCCATTGATGCTGCCTCACCCGCTGAGTTTCTCCAGCATTTTTGTCTATCTCCAGATTCAGGGACAGTTTCTTCCCGGCTGTTATCAGGCAACTGAGCCGTCCTCTCACCAACTAGAGAGCGGTCCTGACCTCCCATCTACCCCAGAGTACCCTTAATCGGACTCTACAGGACTTTATCTCATGGGTGGCAGTGCGGCACGGCAGTAGAGGATGTGGGAGGAAACCGGAGCACCCGGAGAAAACCCACACAGTCACAAGGCAGAAGGTACAAAGTATGCCCAGACAGCACCTGTGGTCAGGATTGAACCCTGGTCTCTGGCGCTGTAAGGCAGCAGCTCCACCTGCTGCCGCTATACTCGAGGAACTGAGCTGTCTCTTCAGTGTGTAACAATGGAGAATGGTTCATAAGTGATAGGAGATGAATAAGGCCATTCGGCCCATCCAGTCTACTCCGCCATTCGATCATGAAGACTCCATTTCAATAGTCGATAGTGTTTTATTTGTCACGTATGTAACCGCACAGTGCATATGTTACACGTGCGGGCGCCGCCATGTTTTGCCGCCATTAGTCAAAGTCCGGGCGGTCCGCGCGTTCGATGTACTGGAGCAGTTCCCGCGAACTCACGTCCCTCTCCTCTCCTCGCCCGGCCATCTTTGTGTCCCGGGGGCGCCTCCTGGAGCCAACATTGACGGCGCTGGGGGTATTACCACGGTTCACCCTCCTACTGGCCCTTGCCCCGCATGTCCGACGTCTCCAGCTCCCTCCCAGTCCCGCCGACCGGCAAACCCTCTCAACCCCATTCTCCTGTCTTCTCCCCATAACCCTTGACACCTGTGCTAATGGAGAATCTGTCAATCTCTGCTAAGTTTGGTTGAGAGATCCGTGTAATCGACGGCACGGTGGCGCAGCTGGCTTACAGCGAATGCTGCGCCAGAGACCCGGGCTCCATCCCGACTACGGGTGCTGTCTGTACGGAGTTTGCACGTTCTCCCCGTGACCTGCGTATGTTTTCCCCGGGTGCTCCAGTTTCCTCCCACACTCCAAAGACGTACAGGTTTGTAAGTTAATTGGCCTGGTGTAAATGTAAAAATTGTCCTTAGCTTGTGTAGGATAGTGTTAATGTGCGGGGATCGCTGGTCAGCGCGGACCCGGTGGGCCGAAGGGCCTGTTTCCGCGCTGTATCTCAAAACTCTAAACTCTAACCCAGTGACCAAGGGTTTCTGTGAGTTTGAATCTCACTCTAGCAGTTTTAAACTTACATCTGGCTCGTTGGTCTAGGGGTATGATTCTCGCTTAGGGTGCGAGAGGTCCCGGGTTCAAATCCCGGACGAGCCCAAATTTTGGGGCAGGCACTGTCCGCAGCGGTAGAGTCGCTGCCTTGCAGCGCCAGAGACCCGGGTTCCATCCCGACCACGGGTGCTGTCTGTACGGAGTTTTACGTTCTCCCCTTGACCTGCGTGGGTTTTATCCAAAGACATAATTGGCTTCGGTAAACATTGTACATTGCCCCTGTTGCCTGTCGGGTAGTGTTAATATGCGGGAATCGCTGGTCGGTGGGCCGAAGGGCCTGTTTCCACCCTGTATCTTGAAACTTTTAAAAGACAATTCCAGCAGTGAAATACTGATGTAGATAAAAGTGATCATGAAGCAGTCAGCTTGTTATAAATCCCAAATGATTCACTAATAACATTTTTGAAACGACAAACAAGTTCCAGTTATATTGCGCTGATTATGTCTGCTGCTTTTCACAGGAGTGGAATCAAATTGAAAAATTAACCATCAGGAGTTACAGTACTTACGCAATGGCCAGAAACATGGCCATGGAACCAAGTGTGAGGGTGATCACAGTATTAAACACTTGGTCAAATAGAAGGAACAGGGCGACACGGTGGCGCAGCTGGTAGAACAGCTGCCTCACGGCGCCAGAGAACCAGGTTCGATCCTGACCTCGGGTGCTGTCTCTCTGTGTGTGTGGAGTTTGCACGTTCTCACTGCGACTTTGTGGGTTTCCACCAGGTGCTCCGGTTTCCTCCCACAACCCAAAGACGTGCAGGTTCATGGGTTAATTAGCCCGTTGTAAATTGCCGCTGGACAGGCTTGGATTGTTTTTTATAGACAATAGACAATAGGTGCAGGAGTAGGCCATTCGGCCCTTCGAGCCAGCACCGCCATTCAATGTGATCATGGCTGATCATCCCCAATCAGTACCCCGTTCCTGCCTTCTCCCCATATCCCCTGACTCCGCTATCTTCAAGAGCCCTATCTAGCTCTCTCTTGAAAGTATCCAGAGAATTGGCCTCCACCGCCCCCCGAGGCAGAGAATTCCACAGACTCACAACTTTCTGTGTGAAAATGTGTTTCCTTATCTCTGATCCAAATTGCTTACCCCTTATTCTTAAATTCACCCTTTTCAGTCTTCAAGGGTCCAACTTTGGTCTCAACTAATTTTATCCTCTTCACATACCTAAAGAAGCTTTTACTATCCTCCTTTATATTCTTGGCTACCTCATCTTTCCTCCCCGTATTACCTTTTTAGTTATCTTCTGTTTTATCTAGAATGCTGGAGGTTGCGGTGAGACCTGTAGTTAGAAGTATATAAAATTATGGAGGGCACAGAGTCGACAGTCGGAATCGTTTTCCCAGGGTTGAAGAAATGAAGAGCAGATAAAGATAGTGTCGTCGGAATGCCATGAGGATGGTATCTGTAGATGGTAAAGATGGTATCAGTCTGAAGAAGTGTCCCGACCTCAAAAGTTCTTCTTCTTCTCGAGTCCACACACAAGGTTAGAAGTTGTTTAGCCAGAGCTGAACACACATCTCAGCATCTGCATACAATGGTGTCTGTCTCATCGCTTCTTGTGCTTCTTTTGCGTGGTGGTGGAAAGATTGGTGGAAACAGGGCCGCGACGTCAACGCTCTTTCCTTGACCCCACCTCAAAGGTAACTTATCCATGTTCTCCAGAGCAGGGGCGGAAATCCCGGGGGGGGGGGGGGACAGGTGGGACATTCGTCCCCCCCCCCCCCCCCCCATTTTTTGTAATCCGGATTTTAAATCCCGGTGAAATCTCCTCTTTCCGCGAGACAGTGGGGGTGGGACTGCTGATCGAGGGCGCCGATTGGACGAGAGAGACGTCGGTCAGCAGGCAATGGGGGCGGGACATGATAATTCAGCGCGGTGATTGGAGGAGGGAGACGTGGCACAGACCTGCGCCTCATCCGCAGCCAGGATCGATCTCGGGTCTCCGGCGTTGTCCCGTCCCCACCCGAGTGACCCCCACGCCCGGCGGTGGCCAGAGAGGTCGGGAGTCAGACGGGCGCTGTGCCCCCAGGCCCACAGCCAGCGCAGAGAAGCAGCGCTAAACCCAGCTCAACTCTGCCTGTCCCGCCAGGTTAACCTACAGCCCTGCCTGGGCTTGTGGGAAATATGGCCCAGATTTACAGTCAGCGCGGAGAAGCAGCGCTGGTGTCCCGTCAGTCCAGGCAGGGCTGTAGGTTAACCCGGCGAGACAGGCAGAGTTGAGCTGCATTTAGCGCTGGATTGAGCCTCCGAAGCCTCGAGCGTGTGGGTGTGAATGTGCGCACGTGCGCTCGGCCGCCAAGAAATGGTGTCCCCCCCATATTTTGATAGCGATTTTCATGCCGGCTCCAGAGATAGATGCTCAGTGGGTCAGGCAGCGTCTCTGGAGAAAGGGGATGGGTAATGTTTCGGATCAGTACCTTCTCCACCAAATTACTCCAGCACTTTGTGTCCTTTTTTTTGTACTCCAGCACCTGCTGTTCCTTGTTCCTACATGGTAGTGTGACACCATCTTAACCTGAGATAGACACAAAGTGCTGGAGTAACTCGCCGGGCCAGGCAGCATCTCTGGAGAACATGGATAGGTGACGTTTCTGGTCGGGACTCTTCTTCAGACCTGAAATGTCACCTATACAATTTCTCCAGAAATGCCGCCTAGCCCGCTGAGTTACTCCAGCACTTTGTGTCTACCTATTGATATAGACCAGCATCTGCAGTTCCTTCTTATTCCATCTTAACCTGCGTTCTGCAGTCAGAGGGCTAATTGGAGGAACAGCACCTCATATTTCACTTGGGCAGCTTACATTGACTTCTCTAACTTCAAGTAACCCTTGCAGCCCCTCTCTCTCTCCAACCCTCCCCCACTCTAGTTGTCCAACTGTCCTCCTGATTAATTTTACTGTTTGTTGTCACCTTCCCCTCAGCCAACAATGAACCGTTCTGCATTTCCTTCACCAACATCTGCTTTGATCTAAGACAGACACAAAATGCTGGAGTAACTCAGCGGGACAGGCAGCATCTCTGGAGAGATGATTCGGGTCATGGCCCTTTTTCAGACTGATGTCAGGGAAGTGGGCGGTACAGATTAATCCCCGGGATGGCGGGACTGTCATATGTGGATAGAATAGAGCGGCTGGGATTGTACACTCTGGAATTTAGAAGGATGAAACGGGATCTTATTGAAACATATAAGATTGTTAAGGTTTTGGACACGCTAGAGGCAGGACACATGTTCCCGATGTTGGGGGAGTCCAGAACCAGGGGCCACACAGTTTAAGAATAAGGGGTAACCCATTTAGAACGGAGACGATGAAAAACGTTTTCCCACAGAGAGTTGTGAGTCTGTGGAATTCTCTGCCTCAGGTGTGGAGGCCGGTTCTCTGGATGCTTTCAAGAGAGTTAGATAGAGCTCTTAAAGATAGCGGAGTCAGGGGATATGGGGAGAAGGCAGGAGCGGGGTACTGATTGGGGATGATCAGCCATGATCACATTGAAAGGCGGTGCTGGCTCGAAGGTCTAAACGGCCTACTCCTGCACCTATTGTCTATTGTCCATTGACTGGTAGGAGAACTGGGAAAGGGATGGTGAGAGAGGGAAAGCAAGGGTTACTTGAAGTTAGAGGTCAACGTTCATACCGCTGGGGTATAAATTGCCCAGGCAAAATATGAGGTGTTGCTCCTCAAATTTGTGCTGGGCCTCACTCTGACATTGGAGGAGGCCCAGGACAGAGTGCGAATGGGAGGAGGAGTTAAAGTGTTTAGTAACCGGGAGATCAGGTAGGTTTAGGTGGACTGGGCGGAGGTGTTCAGCGAAACGATCGCCGAGCCTGCGCTTGGTCTCGCCGATATACAGGAGTCCACACCCAGAACAGCGGGCACAGTGGATGAGGTTGGAGGAGGTGTAAGTCAACCTCTAAGAGTTCAGCTCGCATGCTGTCTGCTTTGATCCGTCATATTTCACACCTGATGATCCATCCACACCTCCAGTTTCCCTCTCTCAGTCTGAAGAAGGGTCTCTGACATCCCCAGAAACGTCGCCCACCCCTTCTCTCCAGCGATGCTGCCTGACCCGCTGAGTTACTCCAGCACTCTGTGAAACGTCACCTATCCATGTTCTCCACAGATGCTGCCTGACCCGCTGAGTTACTCCAGCACTCTGTGAAACGTCACCTATCCATGTTCTCCACAGATGCTGCCTGACCCGCTGAGTTACTCCAGCACTCTGTGAAACGTCACCTATCCACGTTCTCCACAGATGCTGCCTGACCCGCTGAGTTACTCCAGCACTCTGTGAAACGTCACCTATCCATGTTCTCCACAGATGCTGCCTGACCCGCTGAGTTACTCCTGCACTCTGTGACACGTCACCTATCCATGTTCTCCACAGATGCTGCCTGACCCGCTGAGTTACTCCAGCACTCTGTGAAACGTCACCTATCCATGTTCTCCACAGATGCTGCCTGACCCGCTGAGTTACTCCTGCACTCTGTGAAACGTCACCTATCCATGTTCTCCACAGATGCTGCCTGACCCGCTGAGTTACTCCTGCACTCTGCGTCCATCTTCTGCATGACATTTTTAATATGATATTTATAAGTATTGTGTTTACAAGCCTACGGGGGAGGGGCACGGTGAGACAGCGGTAGAGTTGCTGCCTCACTGCGCCAGAGGCGCGGGATCTACCCTGACTAGGGGCGCTGTCTGTACGGAGTTTGTATGTTCTCCCCGTGACCTGCGTGGGGTTTTCACCACGTGTTTCCTCGCAGTTTCTATCGGTGTTGTCTGTGCTCCATCTACACCTCACGCTGCCTCAACAAAATGTCCCAAATTGTCCCACCCCGGTCATTCCGTCTTCTTCCTGCTCCTGACAGGCAAAAGATACAGAAGCTTGAAAGACCCAGGAATCAATTCTTCCCCTCTGCTATCAGGCTTCTGAACGGTCCATCCATAAGCTAGGGTACTGTCCGATTCACCTCTACCCCATTGTGGACATTGGGCTTTGTCTCTGGAACTGATGCGCTACAAGGCTGAGAACTATATCCTGCACTCTGTATCTTCCCCTTTGCTCCACCTATTGTATTTGAGTTTGACTTGGTTGTATTTATGTGTAGTATTAACTGATCTGATTGAATAATATGTTGCTTTTGATTCCGATTACGGGTGCTGTCAGTACGGTGTTTGCACGTACCCCCTGTGACCGTGTGGGTTTGCTTCAGGTGCTCCGGTTTCATCCCACACTCCAAAGATGTACAAGTTTGTAGATTAATTGTCCCTGATGTGTAATATAGTGTTAGTGCATGGAGGTGGCTGGTTGGCGTGGACACAATGGGCCAAAGGGCCTGTCTCCGTGCTATATCTCTAAGTTCTAAAGTTTAACGATCCTATATCATTCCTGCAGCTCCATGTGTTAATCCCCATTGACTGAGAGTCACGATATTTAATCTGCTCCATGCCTGAGCTGTCGAATATTTTGAGTAATATTGTTCACAGAATGTTGCTCATAGATTTATGCTGAGGCCTTTGCAAACATATTGAAGGCTTCTAATTGCTTCAGAAACCACAAGAATGGCATTGAACTCCTGCCAGAGTCTGTTTCCGCTCTGAAGCACAAACATTAGCCTGAGGCACTTAGTTTAGTGTAGAGATAAAGAGCGGATATGGGCCCTTCGGCCCACCAAGTCCGTGCCGACCAGCCATCCCTGTACACTAGCACTATCCCACGCACACCAGGCACAATGTTTTACAATCTTCACCGAAGCCAATCGTGTTTGGAGTGTGGGAGGAAACCGGAGCACCCGGAGAAAACCCACGCAGATCACGGGGAGAACGTACAGAATCCATAAACACAGCACCCGTAGTCAGGATCGAACCGGGGTCTCTAGCGCTGTGAGGCGGCAACTCTACCGCTGCCCCACGGTGCCGTGCCTAAACTCTCAGCAACCGTCAGCTATTTGCCATTTTATTTCAGTTTAGTTTATTGTCCCGTGTACCAAGGAACAGTGAAAAGCTTTTGTTGCGCGCTAACCAGTCAGCGGAAAGACAATACATGATTACAATCGAGCCAATCAAGTGGATGGATACATGATAAGGGAACAAGGTTTAGAGGAGGGGTGGGCAACCTTGTTCTGCATGGGGGCCGTGACGCATGTCTGTGAGCGGATGGCGGGCCACATCTATCCCGCCCCCATCCCCCCCGGATGGCAGGCGTCAAATCACGTGTTTATGGAAGGTAGACAAAAAATGCTGGAGAAACTCAGCGGGTGAGGCATGTCTCGTGCAATCCTCGCATGTCTCACCCGCTGAGTTTCTCCAGCATTTTTGTCTACCTTCGATTTTTCCAGCATCTGCAGTTCTTTCTTAAACGTGTTCACAGAAGGTGCGCGCCCCTACCGGCGGCTTTGCGCAGGATGCGGTACAGACAGAGTTCGGCCGCTGCTCGGGACGGGAGCTTGGCTGCGTTCGGCGGGCCAGATGAATACGGGAAATAAAATTCCGTCTGCGGGCTGGATGATTTCTGGTTACGAGCCACATTCGGCCCGGGGGCAGTAGGTTGCCGACACCTGGTTTAGTGCAAGGTAAAGCCAGCAAAGTCCGATCAAGTCCTCGTTCTTCAGGGAACGGGGATTCCCCTCCACCACCATAGATGAGGCTCACACCAGGGTCTCATCCATACCCCGTAACACTGCTCTCTCTCCCCATCCCCGCACTCGCAACAAGGGCAGAGTCCCTCTGGTCCTCACCTTTCACCCCACCAGCCGGCAAATACAACACATAATCCTCCACCATTTCCGCCACCTCCAACGTGACCCCACCACTCGCCACATCTTCCCATCTCCCCCCATGTCTGCCTTCCGCAAAGACCGCTCCCTCCGCAACTCCCTCGTCAATTCTTCCCTTCCCTCCCGTACCACCCCCTCCCCGGGCACTTTCCGTTGCAACCGCAAGAAATGCAACACCTGTCCCTTCACCTCCCCCCTCGACTCCATTCAAGGACCCAAGCAGTCGTTCCAGGTGCGACAAAGGTTCACCTGTATCTCCTCCAACCTCATCTACTGCATCCGCTGCTCTAGATGTCAGCTGATTTACATCGGGGAGACTAAGCGTAGGTTGGGCGATCGTTTCGCCGAACACCTCCGCTCAGTCCGCAATAACCTACCTGAACTCCCGGTGGCTCAGCACTTCAACTCCCCCTCCCATTCCCAATCCGACCTCTCTGTCCTGGGTCTCCTCCATTGCCAGAGTGAGCAACAGCGGAAATTGGAGGAACAGCACCTCATATTCCGTCTGGGGACCTTGCGTCCGGATGGCATTAACATTGAATTCTCCCAATTTTGCTAGCCCTTGCTGTCTCCTCCCCTTCCTTAACCCTCTAGCTGTCTCCTCCCACCCTCCCATCCGCCCGCCCTCGGGCTCCTCCTCCTCCTCTTCTTTTCCTTCCTTCTCCCCCCCCCCACCCCCCATCAGTCTGAGGAAGGGTTTCGGCCCGAAACGTCGCCTATTTCCTTCGCTCCATAGATGCTGCTGCACCCGCTGAGTTTCCCCAGCAATTTTGTGTACCTTCGATATTCCAGCATCTGCAGTTCCTTTTTGAACACAAAGTCCGATCAAGGATAGTCCGAGTGTCACCAATGAGGTAGATGGTAGTTCAGGACTGCTCACTAGTTGTGGTGGGATGATTCAGTGGCCCAGCTGTTATCAGGCAACTGAACCATCCTACCACAACTAGAGAGAGCAGTACTGAACTACTATCTACCTCATTTGAAAGCACAGAGCAAGAATCTAGAAATGGCAGCACCTTCTCTTGGAAGGAACAGGTTTACGATGGGAGGGAAGAGAGTTAAGAGGGACCTCAGAGGCAACCTTTTCACTCAGAGAATAGTCTGTACCTAGAATGAGCTGCCAGAAGAATCTACAATAGACAATAGGTGCAGGAGTAGGTCATTCGGCCCTTCGAGCCAGCACCGCCATTCAATGTGATCATGGCTGATCATCCCCAATCAGTACCCCGTTCCTGCCTTCTCCCCATATCCCCTATCTTCAAGAGGCGGATTTCCAAAAGACAATTAGTTTTTTAGACATTTTCTTCCCAGCTGTTATCAGGCAGCTGAACCATCCTCTCACCAACTGGAGAGCGGTCCTGAACTCCCATCTACCTCATTGAAGACTCACAGACTATCTTTAATCAGACTTTACTGGACTTTATCTTGCAATTAACATTGTTCCATTTATCCTGTATCTGTACACTGTGGACGGCTCGATTCAAGTTAGTTTATTGTCATGTGTCCCTGTATAGGACAATGAAATTCTTGCTTTGCTTAAGCACACAGAAAATAGTAGGCATTTACTACAAAACAGATAAATGTGTCCATATACCATGATATAAATATATACACACATGAATAAATAAACTGATAGTGCAAATAACAGAAAGTGGTTGGTAATAATCAGAGTTTTGTCCGAGCCAGGTTTAATAGCCTGATGGCTGAGGGGAAGTAACTATTCCTGAACCTGGTTGTTGCAGTCTTCAGGCTCCTGTACCTTCTACCTGAAGGTAGCAGGGAGATGAGTGTGTGGCCCGGATGGTGTGGGTCTTTCATGATACTGCCAGCCTTTTTGAGGCAGCGACTGCGATAGATCCCCTCGATGGAAGGAAGGTCAGAGCCGATGATGGACTGGGCAGTGTTTACTACTTTTTGTAGTCTTTTCCTTTCCAGGGCGCTCAAATTGCCGAACCAAGCCACGATGCAACCGGTCAGCATGCTCTCGACTGTGCACCTGTAGAAATTAGAGAGAGTCTTCCTTGACAATCCGACTCTCCGTAATCGTCTCAGGAAGTAGAGGCGCTGATGTGCTTTTTTGATGATTGCATTAGTGTTCTCGGACCAGGAAAGATCTTCAGAGATGTGCACGCCCAGGAATTTGAAGCTCTTGACCCTTTCAACCATCGACCCGTTGATATAAATGGGGCTGTGGGTCCCCCTCCTACTCCTTCCAAAGTCCACAATCAGTTCCTTGGTTTTGCTGGTGTTGAGGGCCAGGTTATTGCGCTGGCACCATATGGACAGTTGCTCGATCTCTCTTCTGTACTCTGACTCATCCCCATCAGTGATACGCCCCACAATAGTGGTGTCGTCAGCGAACTTGATGATGGAGTTCGCACTGTGGTTCGCTACGCAGTCATGGGTATAGAGTGAGTACAGCAGGGGGCTGAGCACGCAGCCTTGAGGTGCTCCCGTGCTGATTGTTATTGAGGCTGACACATTTCCACCAATACGAACAGACTGTGGTCTGTGGACGAGGAAGTCGAGGATCCAGTTGCAGAGGGATGCGCAGAGACCCAGTTCTGCGAGTTTGGTAACCAGTTTGGAGGGGATGATTGTGTTAAATGCCGAGCTGTAATCAATGAATAACAGCCTGACATATGAGTTTTTGTTGTCCAAGTGGTCCAGTGCGGAGTGGAGGGCCAGCGAGATCGCATCCACCGTTGATCTGTTGTGGCGGTACGCGAACTGCAGTGGGTCCAGGTTTTTGTCGATGTAGGAGTTGATTTGCTCCATGATCAACCTCTCAAAGCACTTCATCACCACCGCCGTTAGTGCCACTGGTCGATAGTCATTGAGGCATGTCACCTTACTCTTCTTGGGCACCGGTATAATTGATGCCCTTTTAAAGCAGGTGGGGACCTCAGACCTCAGAAGTGAGAGATTGAAAATGTCCGTAAAAACTCCCGCCAGTTGGTCCGCACAGGTTTTTAGAACACGGCCGGGTATACCATCAGGACCAGGTGCTTTTCGGGGGTTCACCCCTCTGAAGGATTTCCTGACATCGGCCTCTGTGACTGAGACTGAAATGCCATCGCAGCGAATGGGGAATCGGGAAGGCACATCAGTATTCTCCCTGTCAAAGCGTGCGTAAAATGCATTGAGCTCGTCAGGGAGTGATGTTACACCGGCATTCGAGCTGCCTCCTGGTTTTGCCTTGTAGGAGGTGATTGCATTCAGACCCTGTAATCATGTAATCATGTGTAGTCTTTCCGCTGACTGGATAGCATGCACGGGACCTATAAACTAATTATGAATTACAAACTGTCTTGGTTGCACTAAGGACTTTGTTTTTTTGCAATGATATTGGGACTTTATTAAAAAAATTTGTTTGAGTACCCGATACGTCACCTATCCATGTTCTCCACAGATGCTGCCTGACCCGCTGAGTTACTCCAGCACTCTGTGAAACGTCACCTATCCATGTTCTCCACAGATGCTGCCTGACCCACTGAGTTACTCCAGCACTTTGTGAAACGTCACCTATCCATGTTCTCCACAGATGCTGCCTGACCCTGGAGGAACTGAGTGAAATCCAGGTTAGCCGAGAAGTGGTGTTAGGTAAATTGAATGGATTAAAGGCCGATAAATCCCCAGGGCCAGATAGGCTGCATCCCAGAGTACTTAAAGAAATAGCCGCAGAAATAGTGGATGCATTAGTGATCATTTTTCAAAACTCTTTAGATTCTGGAGTAGTTCCTGCGGATTGGAGGGTAGCTAATGTAACCCCACTTTTAAAAAAAGGAGGGAGAGAGAAAACGGGGAATTACAGACCAGTTAGTCTAACGTCGGTAGTGGGGAAACTGCTAGAGTCAGTTATTAAAGATGGGATAGCAGCACATTTGGAAAGTGGTGAAATCATTGGACAAAGTCAGCATGGATTTATGAAAGGTAAATCATGTCTGACGAATCTTATAGAATTTTTCGAGGATGTAACTAGTAGAGTGGATAAGGGAGAACCAGTGGATGTGTTATATCTGGACTTTCAGAAGGCTTTCGACAAGGTCCCACATAAGAGATTAGTATGCAAACTTAAAGCACACGGTATTGGGGGTTCAGTATTGATGTGGATAGAGAACTAGTTGGCAGACAGGAAGCAAAGAGTAGGAGTAAACGGGTCCTTTTCACAATGGCAGGCAGTGACTAGTGGGGTACCGCAAGGCTCAGTGCTGGGACCCCAGCTATTTACAATATATATTAATGATCTGGGCGAGGGAATTGAATGCAACATCTCCAAGTTTGCGGATGACACGAAGCTGGGGGGCAGTGTTAACTGTGAGGAGGATGCTAGGAGGCTGCAAGGTGACTTGGATAGGTTGGGTGAGTGGGCAAATGCATGGCAGTTGCAGTATAATGTGGATAAATGTGAGGTTATCCACTTTGGTGGCAAAAACAGGAAAGTAGACTATTATCCGAAAGGTGGCCGATTAGGAAAAGGGGAGATGCAACGAGACCTGGGTGTCATGGTGCACCAGTCATTGAAAGTAGGCATGCAGGTGCAGCAGGCAGTGAAGAAAGCGAATGGTATGTTAGCATTCATAGCAAAAGGATTTGAGTATAAGAGCAGGGAGGTTCCACTGGAGTTGTACAGGGTCTTGGTGAGACCACACCTGGAGTATTGCGTACAGTTTTGATCTCCTAATCTGAGGAAAGACATTCTTGCCATAGAGGGAGTACAGAGAAGGTTCACCAGATTTATTCCTGGGATGGCAGGACTTTCATATGAAGAAAGACTGGATAGACTCGGCTTGTTCTCGCTAGAATTTAGAAGATTGAGGGGGGATCTTATAGAAACTTACAAGATTCTTAAGGGGTTGGACAGGCTAGATGCAGGAAGATTGTTCCTGATGTTGGGGAAGTCCAGAACAAAGGGTCACAGTTTAAGGATAAGGGGGAAATCCTTTAGGACCGAGATGAGAAAAAATAATTTCACCCAGAGAGTGGTGAATCTGTGGAATTCTCTGCCACAGAAGGTAGTTGAGGCCAGTTCATTGGCTATATTGAAGAGGGAGTTAGATGTGGCCCTTGTGGCTAAAGGGATCAGGGGGTATGGAGAGAAGGCAGGTGCAGGATACTGAGTTGGACGATCAGCCATGATCATATTGAATGGCGGTGCAGGCTCGAAGGGCCGAATGGCCGACTCCTGCACCTATTTTCTATGTTTCTTTGTTTCTATGACCCGCTGAGTTACTCCAGCACTCTGTGAAACGTCACCTATCCATGTTCTCCACAGATGCTGCCTGACCCGCTGAGTTACTCCAGCACTCTGTGAAACGTCACCTATCCATGTTCTCCACAGATGCTGCCTGACCCGTTGAGTTACTCCAGCACTCTGTGAAACGTCACCTATCCATGTTCTCCACAGATGCTGCCTGACCCGCTGAGTTACTCCTGCACTTTGCGTCCATCTTCTGCATGACATTTTAATATGATATTTATAAGTTTTGTGTTTACAGGCCTACGGGGGAGGGGCACGGTGAGACAGCGGTAGAGTTGCTGCCTCACTGCGCCAGAGACCCGGGTTCGATCCCGACTACAGGTGCTGCCTGTATGGAGTTTGTACGTTCTCCCCGTGACCTTTGTGTGGGTTTTTCTCCAAGATCTTCAGTTTCCTCCCGCACTCCAAAGAGGTACAGGCGTGGAGGTTAATTGGCTTGTTATCAATGTAAAATGCCCCCTAGTGCGTGTTGGGTAGTGTTAATGTGCGGGGATCGCTGGTTGATGCGGGTGGGCCTGTCTCCCAATTATGTTATTGTGCTGCCTCAAGTAAGAATTTCAACGTTCCGTTTTTGGTACAGATGACAATTGAAATGCTCTTAACCCTTGACTGCTGAAAGTGTTGGTGAACTCCGAGGCACCAAAGGAGCTGGTGATTATTTAACACCCCTCCAATAGTCATGATTAATGCCAAAATCAACATTCCCAGCAGTACTCTCCTCTGAGCGTAATAGCTGTGGATGGGATCGTAAACTGACTCATTTGATCCTTTTCTTGTAACACTGGGGTTTCGGGGTCTCAGGGCTGGAATGGTCACTGGAGACTCGTTTGGTGTAAGAAAATTCACTGAGCAGTCGAGACAGAGGCCTTGTTGTGAGTTCTCTCTGATGGTGAGATTTATTTGTTTAACAAATGTTGGTTTCTGCTGCGAGAAAGAAATGATCCCAGTCGGGTCTCAGCATAGGAAGGTCAGAGTTGGAGCTTCACTTGCACCTCCTCCAACCTCATCTACTGTATCCCTCAGATCGGCCGACTTGGGGTTACTGAACATCCCGCGGTCTAGGCATGAGCTCAGGGGCGACCACGCCTTTGCGGTTGCAGCTCCTAGACTGTGGAACAGCATCCCTCTTCCCCTCAGAACTGCCCCCTCCATCGACTCCTTTAAGTCGAGACTTAAAACTCATCTCTACTCCCAAGCCTTTCTTGACGTCCTCTGAGCAAGGGCTATATGTATGTAGTGATGTTTGTATTTAATCCATGAACCAATGTTGTATAACGTTAGTACCTCCACCCTTGGCCAACGAGTTGTTTTTTAAATGTGCTATCGAAATAAAAGTGACTTGACTTGACTTGTCTTGACGTTGTTCAAGATGTGGACTCTTACACATCGGCGAGAACCAAACTTAGACTGGGCGATCATTTCACTGAACACCTTCGCTCAGTCCGCCTGGACCTACCTGATCTCCCATTTGCCAACACTTTAATTCCCCTACCCATTCCCACACGGACCTTTCTATCCTGGGCCTCCTCCATTGTCAGTGAAGCCCAACACAAAAATGAAGGAACAGCATCTCATATTTCGCTTGGGCAGCTTACACCCCAGCGGTATGGATGTTGATATCTCTAGCTTCAAGTAACCCATGCATCCCCTCTCTCTCCATCCCTCCCCCACTCAAGTTGTACGAGGTTAAAAGTCGTCTTGCTGAGCCTCGTTGTCAGCAACCTGTTCTCACCTAGCCCACAGCTAACGATGGCCTGTTTCCTTTATCATTGTCACTTTTTTTGCTTATCTTTCATTCATTTGTTTTATATCTTTCCATATTACGTTCTATATCTCTCGTCTCCCTTTCTCCTGACTTTCAATCTGAAGAAGGGTCTCGACCCAAAACGTTTCCAATATTCTTTATCCAGAGATGCTGCCTGACCCGCTGAGTTGCTCCAGTGTCTACAAACTATTCCTCTTTATCCGTCTCTTTTGAGTTTTGAATGATGAGGATAGTATCTCATTGAAACTTACCAAATATCGAAAGGCCTGGATAGAGTGGACGTGGAGAGGATAGTCTAGTGGGATAGTTTAGAACCAGAGGTCACAGCCTCAGAATAAAAGGACCTACCTTTAGGAAGGAGATGTGGGAGTGGCTGCGCTGCCTTGCAGCTGCGGCTCGCCTGCAGTCCGTTTGTCTTTTCTGTTTTTTGTTTTCTTTTGTCCTGTTTTTACAGTTTGCTTCGGTTTATTTGGCTGTGTATGTGTGGGGGGGGGGGGGGGGGGGGGGGTGGGTGTGGTGTGTTTTTTGACTCTTCCTACGGGGGGATGCGACTTTTCCTGCCGTATCCCCCCCGTCTCCGTGTCCGTCTGCGCTGAGGCCTATCGTGGAGCTGGCGGCCTCCAACTGCGACCGACCTGGAGGCTGTGGAGCAGAGCCAGGACTTACCAACGCGAGCCTGGCCGACTTCGGGGCTGTGGTTGCGGTGCGACACAACTTCCGACCCGACTTTGGAGCCTCGGAGGCTCGGCCGCGGGCCAGTGGGCCAGTGGACAACATCATCGGGAGCTCGAGTTCTGCTTTCCGGAGCTCCCGCAACTACAGCTGCTACCGCTGGACTGGAGGGCGGCAGCTTCGGCAGCTTCGACCGCCCCGGGCCGCGGAGTTTGAACCGGCCCGTTTGCGGAGCACGTATTCAGCCGCGGGACTTACCTACCATCACCCGGTGGGGTCATAACATCGGAGGCTTGGATTGCCTCAGCGCAGAGGGAGAGCAAGGAGGGAAGAGACAATGACTTTGGGACTTTAAACTGTGTTGAGTGTTTGTTATTTATTCTATGTTATGACTGCAGGCTAAACCATATTGTTTGTTTTGTTTTTGTCTTTTGTTTTTACCTTGTTTGGGATGTGTTTACCTTGTGTGGGACTAAAGATGGAAATTAGCTACTGGCTACAATCTTGCATATTACATGCAAATGTTTATTAATATGCACTGTCCCTAATAAAATCAATTCAATTCAAGAGGAATTTCTTTAGTCAGAGGATGGTGAATCTGTGGAATTCATTGCCACAGACGGCTGTGGAGGCCATCAATGGATATTTTAAAGCCAGAGATAGATAGATTCAAGAGTGTTTTATTGTCATGTGTCCCAGATAGAACAATGAAATTCTTGCTTGCAGCAGCACAACACAATATGGAAACATAGGGCACTGTAAACAATATAATAAACGAGAAAAAAGTTCAGTGTGTATATCAAGGGTTCAAGTTCGTTCAAGTTTACATTTATTATCAAATGCACCAATTCGTACAGTGAGATGTGAGTTACCGTACAGCCATACGAATAAAAAGGACACAACACACGATAGAATTTAACATGACATCCCCACACAGCGGATTCAATGTTTCTCACTGTGGTGGAAGGCAACAAAGTTCAGTCATCTTTCTCTTTGTTCATCCGTGGTCGGGGCCATGAACCCTCCGTAGTCGCCGCTACGGACAGCCCGATGTACAGGCCCTCTCGCCGGGATAATCCAAACACTGGTGTCGGAACAGATCGGAACACATTCTGCAGCTTGGAGTTCCCGAATCGGCCGTATATATACACATTCTCACATGTACACACACACACACACACACACACACACACACACACACACACACACACACTCACACACACACACACACAACACACACACACACACACTCACACACACACACACACACACACCTCTCACACACACACACACACACACACACACACACACACACACTCACACACACACACTCACACACACACACACACACACACACTCTCACACACACACACTCACACACACACACACACACACACACACTCACACACACACACTCACACACACACACACACACCCTCCACCACACCACACACACTAACACCCACACACACTCACACACCACACACTCACACACACCACACACACACACACACACACACACACACACACACACACACACACACACACACACACACACACACACAAGCCTGATGGCTGTGGGGAAGCAGCTGTTCCTGAACCTGGACGTTACAGTTTTCAGGCTCCTGTACCTTGTTCCCGATGGCAGTGGTGAGATGAGTGTGTGGCCAGGATGGTGTGGGTCTCTGACGATGTTGGCTGCCTTTTTGAGGCAGCGACTGCGATAGATCCCTTCGATGGTGGGGAGGTCAGAGCCGATGATGGACTGGGCAGTGGTCACAACATTTTGCAGTCTTTTCCGCTCCTGGACGTTCAAGTTGCTGAACCAGGCCACGATGCAACCAGTCAGCATGCTCTCTACTGTGCACCTGTAGAAGTTCAGGAGAATCCTCTTTGACATGCTAAATCTCCGTAATCTTCTCAGGAAGTAGAGGCGCTGATATGCTTTCTTTATGATTGCATCAGTGTGCTGGGACCAGGAAAGATCTTTGGAAATATGCACGCCCAGGAATTTGAGGTTTTTGACTCTCTCCACCATTGATTTTAACAGGATCATCCTTCCTCTTCCAAAGTCCACAATCAGTTCCTTGGTTTTACTGATATTGAGAGCCAGGTTGTTGTGCTGGCACCATTTGGTCGATCGGTCGATCTCACTTCTATACTCCGACTCATCACCATCTGTAATTCGTCCCACAACGGTGGTGTTGTCGGCGAACTTGACGATGGAGTTCGCACTATGTCCGGCTACACAGTCATGAGTATAGAGTGAGTACAGCAGGGGGCTGAGTATGCAGCCTTGAGGTGCTCCTTTACTGATTGTTAATGAGGATAGATTCTTGATTAGTATGGGTGTCAGGAGTACTGGGGAGAAGGCAGGAGAATGGGGTTGAGAGGGAAAAATAGGTCAGCCATGATTGAACGGTGGAGTAGTCTTAATAAGTTCATAAATTCATGTGATAAGAGCAGAATAAGGCCATTCGGCCCATCACATCCACTGCACGTAAACAGGCTCTTCGACCCAACTCACACATTCTCCCGCCTTCTCCCCATAACCCCTGACACCCGTATTAATCAAGAATCTATCTATTCTAATTCCACAGATTCACCACCCTCTGACTAAAGTAATTTCTCCTCATAACCATATAACCATATAACAATTACAGCACGGAAACAGGCCATCTCGACCCTTCTAGTCCGTGCCGAACACATAATCTCCCCTAGTCCCATATACCTGCGCTCAGACCATAACACTCCATTCCTTTCCCATCCATATAACTATCCAATATATTTTTAAATGATAAAAACGAACCTGCCTCCACCACCTTCACTGGATGCTCATTCCACACAGCTACCACATCTACTTGCTAAAAGAACGTCCTTTAAATCTGAGGCTATGACCTCTAATCCCACTCTCCCACTAGTGGAAACATCCGCTCCCCATCCACTCAATCCAGGCCTTTCACTATTCGGAATGTTTCAATGAGGTTCCCCCTCACCCTTCTAAACTAAATGAGGACCACTTTCTCCTTCTCAATGGGCTGAACTCAAGAGACTTGATGGGCCGAGTGGCCCAACTCCACTCCTATTACGTATGAAGTTATGAACGTGTGAACAATGTTGGCAGATAGAGTCATAGAGTCATAGAATGATACAGCGTGGAAACAGGCCCTTCGGCCCAACTTGCCCACACCGGTCAACCTCCAAACCTGTCCTATCCATGTACCTGTCTAACTGTTTCTCAAACGATGGGATAGTCCCAGCCTCAACTACCTCCTCTGGCAGCTTGTTCCACGCACCCACCACCCTCTGTATGAAAACATGATCCCTCAGATTCCTATTAAATCTTTTCCCCTTCACCTTGAACCTATGTCCTCTGGTCCTCGATTCCCTTACTCTGCGCAAACCAGTTTTTATTGACTTTTTGAGCCAGTCGTTACAGATCTTGTAGACAATAGGTGCAGGAGTAGGCCATTCGGCCCTTCAGGCCAGCACCGCCATTCAATGTGATCATGGCTGATCATCCCCAATCAGTACTGATCATGTGCGGTCAGTGGAGCCACTACCTCACAGCGCCAGGGACATGGAGGCGTGGAGATCGTACAGCGCGGAAACAGGCCCTTCCGTCCAACGTGTCCCTGCTGACCCACATCTGGATTAGAACGGGTGTCGAGGGTTATGGGGAGAAGGCAGGAAAATGGGATTAGAAGGCAGAGATCAGCCACGATCGAATGGCGGAGTAGACTCGATGGGCCGAATTCTACTCCTATAGCTTGTGAACTTGTGAATAATGCCCCATCTGCACTAGTCCCACCCAGCCCACGTTTGCCTCATATCCCTCTAAACCTTTCCTAACCATGTGCCTGTCCAAGTAACTTATAAATGTAATTGCAGTCATAACTCATCTGCATTGGGGTGCAGCGATAGAATTGCTGCCTTACCGCCATAGATCCCGACTACGGGTGCTGTCTGTCCAACGTTTGCACATTCTTCTTGTAACCGTGTGGGCTTTCTCCGGGTGCTCTGGTTTCCTCCCACGCTCCCTGATGTGTCAGACAGAACAAGTGCGCAAGTGATTGTTGGTCACGCGGGAACTCGCTGGGCCGACAGGCCTGTATCCACGCTGCATCTCTGAAGCCCTCTTGAGGCAGTGCCCGCGATGGACCGGGTTAGTCCACCGCTCTCCGCAGCCTCTTGCGTTCCCGTGTGCTGGAATTGCCATAGCAGGCCGCGATACAACCAGTCAGGGAACGTTCCTCCGTTATCCTCCCACACACCAAGGACGTGCAGGTTTGTCAGCGAATTGGCCTCTGTAAATTGCCCCTAATGTGTACGGAGTGGATGTGAAAGTGGAATAACATAGAACTCTGGAGTACCTGGAGTATTGTGTGCAGTTTTGGTCCCCTAATTTAAGGAAGGACATTCTTGCTATTGAGGGAGTGCAGCGTAGGTTTACAAGGTTAATTCCCGGGATGGCGGGACTGTCATATGCTGAGAGAATGGAACAGCTGGGCTTGTATACTCTGGAGTTTAGAAGGATGAGAGGAGATCTCATTGAAACATATAAGATTATTAAGGGTTTGGACACGCTAGAGGCAGGAAACATGTTCCCGGTGTTGGGGGAGTCCAGAACCAGGGGCCACAGTTTAAGAATAAGGGGTAAGCCATTTAGAACGGAGACGAGGAAACACTTTTTCACACAGAGAATTGTGAGTCTGTGGAATTCTCTGCCTCAGAGGCCGGTTCTCTGGATACTTTCAAGAGAGAGCTAGATAGGGCTCTTCAAGATAGCGGAGTCAGGGGATATGGGGAGAAGGCAGGAACGGGGTACTGATTAAGGAATATCAGCCATGATCACATTGAATGGCGGTGCTGGCTCGAAGGGCCGGATAGCCTACCCCTGCAACTATTGTCTATAAAAAAAAAATTTTTTAAACGTGTATGGATAATAAATGGTTGACGGTGAGCTGAGGAGTCTGTTTCTAAGCTGCATCTTTCAATCGGCATGGTGGCGTACCAGACGTACGCCTCACAGTGCCAGAGACCCGGGTTCCTGCTGTCTGTACAGAGTTTGTACGTTCTCCCCGTGACCTGCGTGGTTTTTCACAGAGATCTCCGGTTTCCTCCCACACTCCAAAGACGTGCAGGTTTGAAGGTTGATTGGCTTGGTACAAATATTAAATTGTCACTCGTGTGCGCAGGTTAGTGCTAGTGTGCGGGGAGCGATGGTTAGTGCGGACTTGGTGGGCCAAAGGGGCCTGTTTCCGGCCTGCATCTTCAAACTAAACTAAATTAAACTAAAGATAGATACAAAGTGCTGGAGTAACCTGGCGGCTCACACAGCATCTTTGGAGAAAAGGAATAGGTGACGTTTCGGGTTGAGACCCTTGTTGTGTATGGGGTACAATTTTGGTCGCCTAATTATAGGAAGGATGTCAACAAAATAGAGAGAGTACAGAGGAGATTTACTAGAATGTTGCCTGGGTTTCAGCAACTAAGTTACAGAGAAAGGTTGAACAAGTTAGGGCTTTATTCTTTGGAGCGCAGAAGGTTAAGGGGGGACTTGATAGAGGTCTTTAAATGATGAGAGGGATAGACAGAGTTGGTGTGGATAAGCTTTTCCCACTGAGAGTAGGGAAGATTCAAACAAGAGGACATGACTTGAGAATGAAGGGACAGAAGTTTAGGGGTAACATGAGGGGGAACTTCTTTACTCAGAGAGTGGTGGCTGTGTGGAATGAGCTTCCAGTGAAGGTGGTGGAGGCAGGTTCGTTTTTATCATTTAAAAATAAATTGGATAGTTATATGGACGGGAAAGGAATGGAGGGTTATGGTCTGAGCGCAGGTATATGGGACTAGGGGAGATTATGTGTTCGGCACGGACTAGAAGGGTCGAGATGGCCTGTTTCCGTGCTGTAATTGTTATATGGTTATATGGTTATGGTTGTGTATTATCTAAGAGTACTGTGCCTCCAGGCCTGTTATGGTGCTGTAAGTAAGAATTTCATTGTTTTGTCAGCACAGATGATCGTTAAAATCTCTTGATTTTTTTGTTTAGTTTTGTTTAGTTTAGAGGCACATCGTGGAAACAAGGCCCTTCGACCCACCGAGTCCATGCCGACCAGCGATCCCCGCACACTAGCACTATCCTACACACACTAGGGACATTTTACAATTCTACCGAAGCCAATTAACCTACAAACCTGCACGTCTTTATGGTGTGGAAAGAAACTGGAGCACCCAGAGAAAACCCACGTGGTCACGGGGAGAACGTACAAACTCCGTACAGACAGCACCTGAGGTCAAGTTCGATCCTGGGTCTCTGGTGCTGTAAGGCAGCAACTCTACTGCTGTGCCACCTATAGAGTCATACAGCCCAGAAACAGGCCCTTCAGCCCAACTCGTTCATGCCGACCAACATGTCCAATTTCGGCTAGTCCCACTTGCCCGCGTTTGGTCCATATCCCTCCAAACCTGTCCTATCCATGTACCTGTATAACTGTTTCTTAAATGTTGGGATAGTCCCTGCCTCAACTACCTCCTCTGGCAGCTCGTTCCATATACCACCATATACCATGTGTGAAAAAGTTACGTCTCAGATTCCTATTAAATCTTTTCCCGTTCACCTTGAACCTATGTCCTCTGGTCCTCGATTCCCCTACTCTGGGCAAGAGACTCTGTGCATCTACGCGATCTATTCCCCATAAGATTTTATACACCTCTATAAGATCACCCCTCATCCTGCTGTGCTCCATGGAATAGACTCCCAGCCGGCTCAACCTCTCTATAACCTTGGCCCTCGACTCCTGGCAACATCCTCGTGAATCTTCTCTGTACCCTTGTGACACGGTGGCGCAGCAGTGGAGTTGCTGCCTTACTGCACCAGACACCCGGGTTCGATCCCGACTACGGCAGCATGTCTGTGCGGAGTCTGTACGTTCTCCCCGTGACCTGCGTGGGTTTTCTCCAAAGTTTGTAGGTTAATTGGCTTGGCATGAATGTAAATTGTCCCTGGTGGGTATATGTAGGATAGTGTTCGTGTGCGGGGGTTGCTGGTCGGTGCAGGCCCGCCAGGCCGAAGGGCCTGTTTCCGCGCTGTATCTCTAAACTAAACTAATCTAAACTTGCCAGGCATCTTAGTGCATCACTCAGCTCTCTGCAAACTAATCTCCTCAACGCTCTTTGAAGAATTATTCCTTTTGAACCTTCAGACATATTTTCTTTGCGCCTCTGGTCGGGTCCAGCTTTTTAGCTCTTTAATCTGTCTTCAAGTGTTGACATTGGCCTACGTCTCCCTGGCTTCTCCGATGCCAAGTCCCACGTCCCTTTCTTAATTGAATTTCAAAAACAAAATTCTTCTGCAGGAGAAATTCAGGCTGACACCTTTGCTGGTGACATTCCATGCAGTTTGGAAATCTCCCAAAGGAGGAAGAATCTCTTTCGTCAGCGGGTGGTGAATCTGTGGAAATGTTTGCCACAGAAGGCTATGGAGACCAGTGGATAGACAATAGACAAAAGGTGCAGGAGTAGTCCAAGTGTTTAAGAAGGAACTGCAGATGCTGGAAAATCGAAATAGGCAATGTTTCAGGACTGAAGAAGGGGTTCGGCCCGAAACGTTAACCATTTCCTTCGCTCCATAGATGCTGCCGCACCCGCTGAGTTTCCCAAGCATTTTTGTCTACCGCGGGTGTAGGCCATTCGGCCCTTCGAGCCAGCACCTCCATTCAATGGCTGATCATCCACAATCTTTATCTCTCTCTACATCTTCGTCTATATCTCTCGTCTCCTTTTCCCCTGACCATTCTGAAGAAGGGTCTCGACCCGAAACGTCACCCATTCCTTCTCTCCAGAGATGCTGCCTGTCCTGCTGAGTTACTCCTGGGTTTTGTGTCTATCTTCGGTTTAAATCAGCATCCGCAGTTCCTTGCCACACATTTTTCACAGAAGGTGCAAGCGTATGGAAGGAGCTGCCAGAGGAGGTAGCTGAGGTTTTGGTTCATTATCGTCACGAGTATTGAGGTACAGTGAAAAGTTTCAATTTAGTTCCAGTTTTAGCTATAAAGATACAGCGTGGAAACAGGCCCTTCGGCCCACCGGGTCCGTGCCGACCCAGCACTCTAGATCTATCTTACAAATTAGGAACAATTTACAGAAGCCAATTAACCTACAAACCTGCACATCTTTGGAGTGTGGGAGGAAACCGGAGCACCCGGAGAAAACCCACGCGGTCACAGAGAGAACATACAAACTCCGTACAGACAGCACCCGTAGTCAGGATCGTGAAAGATAGCAGAGTCAGGGGATATGGGGAGAAGGCAGGAACGGGGTATTGATTGGGGATGATCAGCCATGATCACATTGAATGGCGGTGCTGGCTCGAAGGGCCGAATGGCCTACTCCTGCACCTATTGTCTATTGAAAATACCTTCAGCAAGAAATACAGATGCAATGAGCAGTCCGAGGACACAGACCTGAGTACTGAGGGAATGAATGACGTGAGATGTTTTGAAAAATGTATTTATTTTAAAGTCTTTTGAAGAGAAACAAAAATAGGACATCGTTTTGGTAAACACTTCTGCGTTTAAAAGCAAATCTACAAGTTTCATAAATATTATTTTTTTTTTTCAGATTGTGGAAAAATTATTTTGTAGCCAGTAATACAAAAAAAATATATATACAGTATATTTATCACAGGCGTGGACAATCCTTTGCCAAAGACCACTTAAATTGCCAAAGTCTCGAACCTCTGTCGTTTGGAATTGCAACTCCTGCATTCGGGAAAGGTTCAGGTGGGGAAAGTTGGTGGACAGAAGCAGAGCACACATTCCCAATCGGAGCTCCTACAAGATGTTTTCTCATGATGCTCTGCTGCGTGGAGCCTTCCCCCATTTCTTCCACTGCCTTTCCAACAGACGTTACCCATCTCCCCACAGATGCCAATCTCCTCCCGTCTTTTCACCCTTCTTTTGCTCGCCTCTTCGACCCAGAGAGAGATGGACGTGGCGGTTCTTGAAGTCTCGTTGAGTCTTGGCGACCTTTCTTTTCTCGCGGGGGAGGTGGGGGGGGGTTGAAGAGAGAGGACTTCCCCCTCTCCCCTCCCGGAGAGAGAGAGAGAGAGAGAGACCCACCACAAAGGGCAGCGGTCAATAATATCTCAGCCGCTCGTCCGTCCAGCCCTTCTCTTGTCGGTCCAGTGACAGGAAGGACCACTTGGTCGCACGAGATGATCTCCACATAATCTCTCGTTCCACACGCACACATACGTCGGCGAGCGTTGATGATGGAAGCTTGCAGGTGATGGACCCTCGGTGGTGCTGGTGGTGGGAGGGGTGTGAGGGGGAGGGCGGGGAGGGAGGAAGTGTGGTGGGGGGGGGTGGGGGGCAGGGACGAGGGGCTCACTTGCAGACGTACCTCTCCACCACCCTCTCGCATTTCTTGCAGGTAACGTAGCAGCACCAGTGGTACTTGCAATGGCATCTCTCCACCACCTTCTCTGTGTAGGGGTTGTAGCCGCGGCCACAACACATCAGGGTGCAGCTATCACTGCCATTGGACGTCTTGTTGCACTGCCTGCGGGAGGAGGAGAAGATGGAGTCACAGAGTCATTGTCACCGAGTCACCACATTAAAAGGCAGACAAAAAACGCTGAAGAAACTCAGCGGGCGAGGCGGCATCTGTGGAGAGAAGGAATTGGCGACGTTTCGGGTTGAGACCCTTCTTCAAACTGAACTTCTTCACTGAAGGAGGATCTTGACCCGAAACGTCGCCAATTCCTTCTCTCCTCACCCACTGAGTTTCTCCAGCGTTTTTTGTCCACCGTCGATTTTTCCAGCATCTGCAGTTCTTTCTTAAACAACGCGTCATAGAGTTTAGTTTAGTTTAGAAATACAGCACGGAAACAGGCCCTTCGGCCCTCCGAGTCCGCCCCGACCAACGATCCCCGCACACTAACACTATCCTACACACACTAGGGACAATATTACATTTACACCAAGCCAATTAACCTACAAACCTGTACGTCTTTGGAGTGTGAGAAGATCTCGGCGAAAACCTGTAGTCAGGATCGAAAAAATATTCACTGACTTGGCCTTCCCAGCCTTCCACAGATTCACCACCCTCTGACTAAAGATATTTCTCCTCGTCTCCTTCCTAAAAGAACGTCCTTTAATCCTGAGGCTGACCTCTAGTCCTAGACTCTCCCACTAGTGGAAACATCCTCTCCACATCCACTCTATCCAAGCCTTTCACCATTCTGTACGTTTCAATGTCCCCCCCACCCCTCATCCTTCTAAACTCCAGTGAGTACAGGCCCAGTGCTGACAAATGCTCATCATATGTAACACACTCATTCCTGGGATCATTCTTGTAAATCTCCTCTGGACCCTCTCCAGAGCCAGCACATCCTTCCTCAGATATGGGGCCCCAAATTGCTCACAATATTCCAAATGCGGCCTGACCAGCGCCTTATAGAGCCTCAGCAATACATCCCTGTTTTTGTATACGAGCCCTCTTGAACGAAATGTTAGCATCGAGTTTGCTTTCTTTGCTACCAATTGGACAGGGGTGGCACGGTGGCGCAGTGGCAGAGTTGTCACCCCACAGCATATGGCGGGATTGTCATATGCTGAGAGAATGGAGCGGCTGGGCTTGTACACTCTGGAGTTTAGAAGGATGAGAGGGTATCTCATTGAAACATATAAGATTATTAAGGGTTTGGACATGCTAGAGGCAGGAAACGTGTTCCCGGTGTTGGGGGAGTCCAGAACCAGGGGTCACAGTTTAAGAATAAGGGGTAAGTCATTCAGAACGGAGACGAGGAAACACTTTTTCGCACAGAGAGTTGTGAGTCTGTGGAATTCTCTGCCTGTGACCGGTTCTCTGGATGCTTTCAAGAGAGAGCTAGATAGGGCTCTTAAAGATAGCGGAGTCAGGGGATATGGGGAGAAGGTAGGAACGGGGTACTGATTGGGGATGATCAGCCATGATCACATTGAATGGCGGTGCTGGCTCGAAGGGCCGAATGGCCTACTCCTGCACCTATTGTCTATTGCCAGAGACCCTGGTTCAATCCCCACCCCGGGTGCTGCCTGTGACTGAGAGAGATTTGTCCCTGGTTCAGTTCAGCCACTGCAAGCTGCTACATCACCTGCCAGTTGGAGAGTCTAGGACTAGAGGGCGCAACCTCAGAATTAAAGTGCGTTGCTGTAGGCAGGAGATGAGGAGAAATGTCTTTAGTCAGAGGGTGGTGAATCTGTGGAATTCATTGCCACAGAAGGCTGTGGAGACCAAGCCAGTGGACATTTTTAAGGCAGAGATAGATTGATCGATTCTTGATTTGGACGGGCATCAGGGCTTATGGGGAGAAGGCAGGAGAATGGGGTCAGGAGGGAGAGATAGATCAGCCATGATTGAATGGTGGAGTAGACTTGATGGGCCGAATGGCCTAATTCTGCTCCTATCACTTAGAGAGAGGAAAGCAGAAGCAAGGCAAAAAACATAAAGACAGGTCAAGACAATAGGGGTGCAGAAGTAGGCCATTCGGCCCTTCGAGGCAGCACCGCCATTCAATGTGATCATGGCTGATCATCCCCAATCAGTACAATCAGACTAAACAGCAGTAGGTGGATTTGGTGGGGAATAAATTGTACTTGGTCTTGTATGTTGTTATAGTATCTGCCTTCTCTGGCATCTCGTTCCATTTACCCATTTACTGAGTGAAAAAAACTATGTTAGTCCAAGTTTGCTTCGGTTTGTAATAAGTCCTGGTGGTCCTGGACATTCTCTCCACCAGGCCCCAGGTAGTCAAGATGGGAGGGAATACATCGAAGTCCCTCACCCTGAGCACAGGATCGCCCCAGGGTTGCGTCCTCAGCCCCCTATTGTACTCCCTGTACACACATGACTGTGTGGCTAGGTTCAGCTCCAACTCGATAATCAAGTTTGCTGATGACACTGTGGTGGTGGGCCTGATCTCGGACAACTATGAGAAGGCCTACCGGGTGGAGGTGGCTGATCTGGCACTCTGGTGTCAGAACAACAGCCTCCTCTTGAACATCAAAAACACTAAGGAGCTGATCATGGACTTTAGGAGGGCACATCATCCGAGGATATTGAGGATAAATGGGGATACTGTGGATAGGGTGAACTGTTTTAAATATCTGGGAGTCCACATCTCTGAGGATATGACATGGACATCACACGCCGCAGCACTCGTGAGTAAGGCAAGGCAGAGCCTTTACCACCTCAGGCAATTGAGGAAATTCAGAGTGTCTCCAAGGATCCTCCAGTGCTTCTACTCAGCGGATGTAGAAAGCATCTTGTCCGGAAATATTACAATCTGGTTTGGGAATTGCTCTGCCCAGGACAAGAAGGCTCTGCAGAGAGTAGTACATTCGGCCGAACGCACTATGGGAACTTCACTCGCCCCCCTGTAGGAACTATACATCAGGAGGTGCAACTCCAGAGCCAATAAGATCATGGGAGACCCCTTCCACCCCTGCAACGGACTGTTCCAGCTGCTACGGTCAGGCAAACGCCTCCGTTGCCATGCTGTGAGAACGGAGAGGTTGAGAAGGAGTTTCTTCCCAGAGGCCATTCGGACTGTAGACTCCTGTCTCACCAGGGACTAACTTTACTGAAACTATTTCCTTCCACCCACAATATTTAATATGTAAAAGAATATGTTTGTAGTTTGTTTGGTTGTTGTCTTTCTGCACAAAGTCCGCGAGCATTGCCACTTTTCATTTCACTGCACATCTCCTATGTGTATGTGACGAATAAACTTGACTTGACTTCTTGCCCCTCTCACCTTAGCATATTGATTTTGATTCTATCGTGGATAAAAGACTCTCATCACCTCATACACCTTTATATGATCAACCCTCATCCTCCTGCGCTCCAAGGAATAAAGTCCGAGCCTGCTTATCCTCGCCCTGTATGTAGCTCAGTCCTGGCAACATCCTCGTGAATCTTCTCCGCACCCTTTCCTGCTTGACAACATCTTCCCTATAACATGGTGTCCAGAACTGAACACCACCCTCCAAATGCAGCCTCTCCAACATCAACAATGCAACCGCAACATGACCTCCCAACGTCTATACTGAATATGTGTCAGAAGGAACTGCAGATGCTGGTTTAAATCGAAGATAGACACAAAATACTGGAGTAACTCAGCGGGACAGGCAGCATCTCTGGAGAGAAGGAATGGGCGACGTTTCGGGGCGAGAAGAAGGGTCTTGACCCGAAACGTCACCCATTCCTTCCCTTCAGAGATGCTGCCTGTCCCGCTGAGTTACTCCAGTATTTTGTGTCTATCTTCGATACTGAATACTCTGACTGATGAAGGCCAATGTGCCAAAAACCTTTTTGACCACCCTAACTCTAACTGCCTGTGACACCACTTTCTAGGAACCATGTACCTGGGCCTCCTCCACTGTCAGAGTGAGGCCCAAGACAAATTGCCTCATATTTCGCTTGGGCAAGTTACACCCCAGCGGTATGAATATTTACTTCTCTAACTTCAAGTAACCCTTGCTTTCCCACTCCTCCCCATCCCAGTTCTCTAACCAGTCTGACTGTCTTCCTGATTAAATTTTACATTGTACGCCTCGTTGTCACCTTCCCCCAGCTAACAATGATCTATTATACATTTCCCTTGAATTTCATCCCCTTAGATCTCTCGTTTTCACACCTTACCCTTCCATATCTCTCGTTTCCCTCTCTTCTCCCCTGACTCTCAGTCTGAAGAAGGGTCTCAACCCGAAACATCACCTGTTCCTTCTATCCAGGAATGCTGCCTGTCCCACTGAGTTACTCCAGCAATTTATGTCCATCTTCAGTGAAAACCGCCACCTGCCACCAGTTCCTTCATAAGTGTATCCCGGTTTTATGTGAGGTTGGTTTTTAAGGTGCTACGACTGTTTAATTAAGGATAGGTGGAAGAAAGGGTGCGAGAGTTTAGCATTTGTTTGAGTGTCTATAGTTGTCACTTGCGGGCGGAGCACCAAGGCAAATTCCTTGTATGTGAATACTTGGCCAATAAACTTATTCATTCATTCATTCACTCATTTCCTTTATTTAGTAAATACTGGTAGCAGAGGTGTGTAGGAAGGAACTGCAAATGCTAGTTTAAGCCGAAGATAGACACAAAAAGCTGAAGTAACTCAGCGGGTCAGACAGTGTCTCTGGAGAGAAGGAATAGAACATTTCCTTCTTCAGGTGGTGAGAGCAGTTTTTGAGGGGGATTGTTCTGGGACGTCAGAACTAACTAGGGTCGCCAACTTCCTCACTCCCAAATAAGGGACAAAAGGACAAAATACAGGATAAATTCCCGACGGCAATTCGTTGACCGACTGGGCCGTGGCTGGGTGAATGATGAGTTGGCCCCGGGTGCTGGACTGCACACAAAGCCCAGCCGGCGGGCCAGCTGAGGGGTTTTGGCCCGGGGGGGGGGGCCGCGCGCAAAGTCCGTCGCCCCGTCCAACTCGTGAACCGATGATCGGCCGCGAGAAGGAGGGGTGGTGGTGGTGTCGGCGGTCAGCGAAGGACCGGAGGTCGGACAGCTGGCCGGGCTGCCGACTGACCCACGGGGCCACGGGCGAGGCGCTGCTGCTGCTGCTGCTGCTGCTGCACTCCATGGGCTGCACTACGTCGGGGACGGGTGAGGCGGGGCCGGACGCAGGGCTCCGACCCGACAGTCCCCTCGACCCGTGTGGTAGCGGTCAAATACGGGACAAGGGCGGTCCCGTACGGGACAAACCAATTTAGCACAATATACGGGATGTCCCGGCTAATACGGGACAGTTGGCAACCCTAGGAGGTGCCCACTTGATAACCCCAATGACAAGAGGGCTGTGGAGGCCAAGTCAATGGATATTTTTAAGGCAAAGATAGACAAATTCTTGATTAGAACGGGTGTCAAGGAAGATGGGGAGATGGCAGGAAAATGGGATTAGGAGGCAGAGATCAGCCATGATTGAATGGTGGAGTGGACTCGATGGGCCGAATGGCCTAATTCTTCTCATGCAACCTATGAATTTGTGAATCTACATGATCACTTTGTATGTGCTTATTAACATGTCAGCAGCTTATCATTGCATATGGAGTTAGTTATTGTCCTTAGCCTCAGTGTGTATAAGCAGTTGCGATAGTACTTTGGCTTTGGACTGGATTTTCTTGGTTGAGTGCTTATTCTGGTGTTACATCACGTAGTATGTGTTTTAATTGTAATTTATAACTAAAACTAGGCCAAAGTGGTTACATCTTAACTAGCCTACCAAGGCAAAGTTGCATAAAATAATTGCTCTGAAAGATAGCGGAGTCAGGGGATATGGGGAGAAGGCAGGAACGGGGTACTGATTGTGGATGATCAGCCATGATCATATTAAATGGCGGAAGGTAGACAAAAATCAGAGAAACTCAGCGGGTGAGGCAGCACCTATGGAGTGATGGATAGGTGACGTTTCAGGTCAAGACAATTCTTCAGACAGGAATGGCGGTGCTAGCTCGAAGGGCCGAATAGCCTACTCCTGCAACTATTGTCTATTGTCTATTGAAAACCCAATTGACTGCAGGTGCTACCGAATAATGAAAGGCCTGGATAGAATGGATGTTTCCAGTAATGGGAGTGACTAGATTCAGAGGGCACAGCCTCATGATAAAATGACGTGCTTTTAGAAAGATGAGGTGAAATGTCTTTAGCCAGAGGGTGGTGAATCTGTGGAATTCATTGCCACAGACGGCTGTGGAGGCCAAGACAATGGGTATTTTTAAAGCAGATTGATAGGTTCTTGATTAGTAGTCGAAGATTATGGTGAGAAGGCAGGAAAAAGGGGTTGAGAGAGAAAAATAGATCAGCTGTGATTGAATGATAGACTCGAGGGGCTGAGCGACCTAATTCTGCTCCAATGGAAGGAGATGAGGAGGAATTTCTTTTGTCATAAAATGACGTGCCTTTAGAAAGATGAGGAGGAATTTCTTTAGTTGGAGGGTGGTGAATGGGTGAAATTCACTGCCACAGGCGGCTGTGGAGGCCGTCAAAGAGTATTTTTAAGGTGGAGATTGATAGATTCCTGATTCGACACAAAATGCTGGAGTAACTCAGCAGGACAGGCAGCATCTGTGGAGAGAAGGAATGGGTGACATTTCGGGTCGAGACCCTTCTTCAGAAGAAACGTCGATCAGGCTGAAGAAGGGCCTCGAGCCGAAACATCACCCATTCCTTCTCTCCAGATTTGCTGCCCGTCCCGCTGAGTTACTGCGGCACTTTGTGTCTATCTTCGGTTTAAACCAGCACCTGCAGTTCCTTCTGGTTCTGGACTCCCCCAACATCGGGAACATGTTTCCTGTCCAAACCCGTAATAATGGACTAATAATGGACTAATTCTGCTTCACAGGTGCGGCCTGAGCCACTAAAAGTCTTGCTGTTTACCCAGTTGTGTATCTGCCATGCCTTGGCGGTTAGATCACTGATCAGGTTGCTGCCAAGCTTACATCTCACAAACATGGTTTTTAGATTTTAATTAACTTTTGACTCAGATACATGTTTTCGCAAAACAAAACACTTTTCTATTGTCCTTGGTCTTAGTTGAGTTGCTCCATGATGTATATTCATACATTAATATAAATATTGCACTTGCAATCTGACAGATCGTATATCGATGGCCTGAGGGACTGCGTTCCGAGCGTGTCTTGGCAGCGCGGAGTCCCCCGTGGTCTTTGTCAGGACCTGCGTATCTGCACAATGCATCTGCAACAAGGGCCTGGCGGTGCCAGGTCACGCCCGCAACTTGCCATGAGGGATTCATGGCCGCACACACGGTGGCTCCGAGCGGTAAACCCCCTACCAGTAGGCGGCAATACTCCTTAGTCTCAGAGGGAACGACATCCTTGACTTGACGCGAGAGGGAGTCACAAGTCACCATTGACTCCATCTACGCTTCACGCTGCCTCGGGAAGGCACCCAATGTAATCCCAGAAGATAAGACACAAATAACCATAGTCGGTCAGGCAGCACCTGGAGTATTGTGTGCAGTTTTGGTCCCCTAATTTGAGGAAGGACATTCTTGCTATTGAGGGAGTGCAGCGTAGGTTTACAAGGTTAATTCCCGGGATGGCGGGACTGTCATGTGCTGAGAGAATGGAGCAGCTGGGCTTGTACACTCTGGAGTTTAGAAGGGTGAGAGGGGATCTCATTGAAACATGTAAGATTATGAAGGGTTTGGACACGCTAGAGGCAGGAAACATGTTCCCGATGTTGGGGGAGTCCAGAACCAGGGGTCACAGTTTAAGAATAAGGGGTAAGCCATTTAGAACGGAGGAAACACTTTTTCTCACAGAGAGTGGTGAGTCTGTGGAATTCTCTGGCTCAGGTTCTCTGGATGCTTTCAAGAGAGAGCTAGATAGTTCTCAATGTTTTTTTATCATGCCAATAAAGTTTCTTTAATTGAAATTGAAATTGAAATTGAATTGATAGGGCTCTTAAAAATAGCCTCTAGCGTGTCCAAACCCTTAACAATCTTATATGTTTCAATGAGATAGAAACATAGAAACATAGAAAATAGGTGCAGGAGTAGGCCATTCGGCCCTTCGAGCCTGCACCGCCATTCAATATGATCATGGCTGATCATCCAACTCAGTATCCTGTACCTGCCTTCTCTCCATACCCCCTGATCCCTTTAGCCACAAGGGCCACATCTAACTCCCTCTTAAATATAGCCAATGAACTGGCCTCAACTACCTTCTGCGGGAGAGAATTCCACAGATTCACCACTCTCTGTGTGAAAAAAGTTTTCCTCATCTCGGTCCTAAAAGATTTCCCCTTTATAATTAAACTGTGACCCCTTGTTCTGGACTTCCCCAACATCGGGAACAATCTTCCTGCGTCTAGCCTGTCCAACCCCTTATGAATTTTGTACGTTTCTATAAGATCCCCCCTCAATCTTCTAAATTCTAGCGAGTACAAACCGAGTCTATCCAGTCTTTCTTCATATGAAAGTCCTGACATCCCAGGAATCAGTCTGGTGAACCTTCTCTAAGGCAAGAATGTCTTTCCTCAGATTAGGAGACCAAAACTGTACGCAATACTCCAGGTGTGGTCTCACCAAGACCCTGTACAACTGCAGTAGAACCTCCCTGCTCCTATACTCAAATCCTTTTGCTATGAATGCTAACATACCATTCGCCTTCTTCACTGCCTGCTGCACCTGCATGCCTACTTTTAATGATTGGTGTACCATGACACCCAGGTCTCGTTGCATCTCCCCCTTTCCTAATCGGCCATCATTCAGATAATAATCTACTTTCCTGTTTTTGCCACCAAAGTGGATAACCTCACATTTATCCACATTATACTGCATCTGCCATGCATTTGCCCACTCACCCAGCCTATCCAAGTCACCTTGCAGCCTCCTAGCATCCTCCTCACAGCTGACACTGCCTCTCAGCTTCGTGTCATCCGCAAACTTGGAGATGTTGCATTCAATTCCCTCGTCCAAATCATTAATATATATCGTAAATAGCTGGGGTCCCAGAACTGAGCCTTGTGGTACCCCACTAGTCACTGCCTGCCATTGTGAAAAGGACCCGTTTACTCCTACTCTTTGCTTCCTGTTTGCCAGACAGTTCTCTATCCACATCAATACTGAACCCCCAATCCCCTCTCACCCTTCTAAACTCCAGAGTGTACAAGCCCAGCTGCTCCATGCTCTCAGCATATGACAGTCCCGCCATCCCAGGAATTAACCTTGTAAACCTACGCTGCACTCCCTTAATAGCAAGAATGTCCTTCCTCAAATTAGGGGACCAAAACTGCACACAATACTCCAGGTGTGGTCTCACTAGGACTCTGTACAACTGCAGAAGGGCCTCTTTGCTCCTATATTCGATTCCTCTTGTTCGAGTCCCAGCTTGCCCACCTTCTCCCTGCAGCTCAGGCCCTCGAGTTCTGGCAACATCCTCATTTGTACAGAACGGGATATCTATTAACACCAGGTGAAGTCTCTCGCTAATCACCATTTTCTCACATGAAAAGCTTCCGGTGATAAGAGATGTCATTGTTATATTATTGACAAAGAGATGTTAATGGCCCAGTCTTGAAATTCCCCTCTCACAAACTAGTCCTTCCTGTTCCCATTAATAGTTTTTTTAGTTTAGTATAGAGATACAGCGCAGAAACAGGCTCTTCGGCCCACCGAGTCCGCATCGACCAGCGATCCCCGCACACTAACACTACCCAACACACACTGGGGACAATTTACATTCATGCCAAGCCATATTCACACCATCATTCCAAGCTGGGCTTGTACACTCTGGAGTTTAGAAGGATGAGAGGATATCTTGTTGAAACGTATAAGACTATTAAGGGTTTGAACACGCTAGAGGCAGGAAACATGTTCCCGATGTTGGGTGAGTCCAGAACCAGGGGCCACATCTTTAGAACGGAGACGAGGAAACACTTTTTCACAGAGAGTTGTGAGTCTGTGGAATTCTCTGCCTCAGAGGGCGGTGGAGGACGGTTCTCTGGATACTTTCAAGAGAGAGCTAGATAGGGCTCTTAAAGATAGCGGAGTCAGGGGATATGGGGAGAAGGCAGGAACGGGGTACTGATTGGGGATGATCAGCTATGATCACATTGAATGGCGGTGCTGGCTCAAAGGGCCGAATGGCCTACTCCTGCATATATTGTCTATTGGCACTCATAATTTTATATACTTCTATCAGGTCTCCTCTCAACATCCGGCATTCCCGAGAAAACAATCCAAATTTATCCATACTCTCCTTATAGCTTAAGGGCCTGTCCCACTTAGGCAATTTTTCTAGCTCTCTCTTGAAAGTATCCAGAGAACCGGCCTCCACCGCCCTCTGAGGCAGAGAATTCCACAGACTCACAACTCTCTGTGAGAAAAAGTGTTTCCTCGTCTCCGTTCTAAATGGCTTACTCCTTATTCTTAAACTGTGGCCCCTGGTTCTGGACTCCCCCAACATCGGGAACATGTTTCCTGCCTCTAGCGTGTCCAAGCCCTTAACAATCTTATATGTTTCAATGAGATCCCCTCTCATCCTTCCAAACTCAAACTCAATACAAACTCGCGTCACCCCACAACCATGTGGCGACAGCCTATTTTCCGGCTGTCTCCGAAAAAAATCGCCTATGTGGGACAGGCCCATAATACTCACTAATCTAGGCATCATTCTGGTGAGCCTCCTCTCCAAAGCCTCCACATCCTTCCTGTAATGGGGGTGACCAGAACTGCCCGCAATACTCCACAAAGTCCTGCATCGTGACTTTCTGACATTTATACTCAATATCCCGACCATTGAAGGCAAGCATTTATACCACTATCAAAGATAGACACAAAATGCTGGAGTAACTCAGCATCTTTGGAGAAAATGGATAGGTGACGTTTTGGGATTGGGACCCTTCTTCAGCCTGGATTTAAAAACATGGAAAAGAGTTCCAACCCAAAACACCACCCACCCATTTTCTTCAGAGATGCTGCCTGACCCGCTGAGTTACTCCAGCACTTTGTGTCTATCTTTGGTGTAAACCAGCATCTGCAGTTCTTGTCATCTTTCATATACATTGTGATTTCTCGAAGATTTGAATTGCCGTTATATCAGTTTTCCCTTTTGGAAACATAGAAACATAAAAAATAGGTGGAGGAGTAGGCCATTCGGCCCTTCGAGCCTGCACCGCCATTCAATATGATCATGGCTGATCATCCAACTCAGTATCCTGTACCTGCCTTCTCTCCATACCCCATGATCCCTTTAGCCACAAGGGCCACATCTAACTCCCTCTTAAATATAGCCAATGAACTGGCCTCGACTACCCTCTTAGATGGCGCCTTACAGCTCCAGAGTTGCTGCCTCACAGCTCTAGAGATTCGGGTTCGATCCTGACTACGGGTGCTGTTGGTGTGAGTTTCTACTCTCTCCCTATGACCGCGTGGGGCTTTTTCCCGGTGCTCCGGTTTCCTCCCACACCTCAAAGACGTATAGGATTGTGGGTTAATTGGCTTCGGTAATAATTGTCCCAGGTGTGTGTAGGATAGTGCTAGTGTACGGGTGATTGCTGGTCGGTGTGGACTGCGTGGATTCCATGCTGTATCTCTAAACTAACGTAAACTAAACTAATCTAAACCGTTTCTTTGATAGACACAAATGCTGGAGTCGGTAATAATAATAATAATAATGGATGGGATTTATATAGCGCCTTTCTAATACTCAAGGCGCTTTACATCGCATTATTCATTCACTCCTCAGTCACACTCGGTGGTGGTAAGCTACTTCTGTAGCCACAGCTGCCCTGGGGCAGACTGACGGAAGCGTGGCTGCCAATCTGCGCCTACGGCCCCTCCGACCACCACCAATCACTCACACACATTCACACACAGGCAAAGGTGGGTGAAGTGTCTTGCCCAAGGACACAACGACAGTATGCACTCCAAGCGGGATTCGAACCGGCTACCTTCCGGTTGCCAGCCGAACACTTAGCCCATTGTGCCATCTGTCGTAGCATCTTTGGAGAAAAAGGTTGCGTGACATTTCGGGTCAGATCCCTTCTTCAAAATCCTTTCACTGTACCTCGTGACAATAAACTAAACTGAAACTGAACTGAACAGAAGTGTCTAGGAAGGAACAAGCAGATGCTAGTTTAAACCAAAGATAGACACAAAATGCCGGAGTGACTCAGCGGGTCAAACAGCATCTCTGGAGAAAAGGAATGGGCGACATTTCGGGTCGGGACCTTTCTTCAGACTGAGAGTCAGGGGAAAAGGAAGCGAGAGATATAGACGATGATGTAGAGAGATAGAACAAATAAATTAAAGAAATGCAAAAAGAGTAAGAATGATAAAGGAAACAGGCCATTGTTTGCACAGTTAACAACCCAGTTCTCTCACTTCAAGTAACCCCTGCATTCCCTCTCTCTCCATCCCTCCCCCACCAAAGTCACACCAGCTTCTCATTCACACCTAGCAAACAACTAACAATGGCTTGTTGCCTTTATCATCCTTTGCATATCCTTCATTCATTTGTTCTGTATCACTCCACATCACCGTCTAGATCTCTTGTTTCCCTTTTCCCTGACTGAAGAAGGGTCTCTACCTGAAACATCGCCCATTCCTTTTCCCCAGAGATGCTGCCTGACCTGCTGAGTTACTCCAGCTTTTTGTGTCTAACTGAACTGAACTCAGACTGAGAGTTGAGGACGGAAACTGGAAGTGGGAAAAGGAGGGAAGAAAAACATTTCATAAGGAATAGGAGTAAAATCTGGTCATTCGGCCTATCAAATCTACTCCGTCATTCAATCATGGCTGATTTATCTCTCCCTCCTAACCCCATTCTCCTGCCTTCTCCCCATAACCTCTGACACCCGTACTAATCAAGAATCGATTTATCTCTGCCTTAAAAAATATCCACTGTGGCAAAGAAAACCATAGATTTACCACCCTCTGACTAAATAAATTTCTCCTAAAAACGTCCTTTAATTCTGAGGCTGTGCCCTCTGGTCCTTGACTCTCCCACTAGTGGAAACATCCTTGCCACATCCACTCTATCCAGGCCTTTCACTATTCGATTTCTTACCTCTCTTGAGTTCCATTGGAGCCCAGCTTGACGTTCTTGGAGCAGAAGTCGGGCGAGCTCTGCAGATACACCAGCTCCGTCTCGCGGATGGGCCTGATGTCGATATCCTTGGGCACCAGTTGCTTGCGCGTCCCCACTGGCCGGTGCACCACCCTAGTGGCGGACAGGTACTTCTGCTTGAGGTCCTGGGCGATGGAGCTGAGCTCCTGCAAGCCCTTCCAACAGGTCTTCACCGAGCATGAGCCTGAGACCCCGTGACATTTACACTTGATCTCCAGTGATGCCTTCAGAGCCTGTACACAGGGGCATCAAAATATCAGTGATTAGTACGAATCGCGTCAGGGGTTATGGGCAGAGGATCGGGGGGGGGGGGGGGGGGGGGGGGGGCTAGGAGGGAGCGTTAGATCAGTCATGATTGAATGGCGCGATAGACTTGATGGGCCGAATGGCCCAATTCTGCTCCGATCACACATGAACTTATGAACTTCAGGCACAGTTGTTGCTATTGTAGCAATTGTTGTTATTGAGGGAGTGCAGCATAGGTTTACAAGGTTAATTCCCGGGATGGCGGGGCTGTCATATGCTGAGAGAATGGAGCGGCTGGGCTTGTACACTCCGAAGTTTAGAAGGATGAGAGGGTATCTTATTGAAATATATAAGATTATTAAGGGTTTGGACACGCTAGAGGCAGGAAACATGTTCCCGATGTTGGGGGAGTCCAGAACCAGGGGCCACGGTTTAAGAATAAGGGGTAAGACATTCAGAACAGAGATGAGGAAACACTTTTTCTCACAGAACTGTGAGTCTGTGGAGTTCTCTGTCTCGTGTCTCGTTTGGCGAACAATGGTGGCGGGCACGGGGAATTACCTGTCGGCCGACCTCGCTGTTGTGCAGGTTCATCAGTTTGTTCGCCTGCGAGCGGGATTTTTTCGTCTTCATCGGAGAGTCGGAGAACTTGGACCCCAGCAGGATTCCGTAGTTGAGGTTGTCGCTGCAGCCGCCCCATCGAAAGCCGGGCCCCGCCGCCTCGGGGGCCACGGGGCCACAGGAGCAGCCCGGCAGGTCCCCTGAGGTACAGGCCCTGGCTATCGTGTGGCTGATGGCAGCCGCTGACAGAGCGTGGACAAAGGCAGACTCCCGGGTAGCTGTAAAGAGAAGGGTCGCAGAGGTTCAAAATGGACATGGCCAAACACAGGCAGGTTAGTTAGTATAGTATAGTTTAGTCTGGAGCTACAATGCAGACAATAGACAATAGGTGCAGGAGTAGGCCATTCGGCCCTTCGAGCCAGCACCGCCATTCAATGTGATCACGGCTGATCATCCCCAATCAGTACCCCGTTCCTGCCTTCTCCCCATATCCCTCAATTCCGCTGGTCCCTAAGCTCTATCTAACTCTCTTTTAAATTCATCCAGTGAATTGGGGCTCATGTTGTCGACCTGCCTGTGGTGAACCCTGTCAACTACCCCGTTCCTGCCTTCTCCCCATATCCCCTGACTCCGCTAGCTTTAAGAGCCCTATCTAGCTCTCTCTTGAAAGTATCCAGAGAACCGGCCTCCACCGTCCTCTGAGGCAGAGAATTCCACAGACTCACAACTCTCTGTGAGAAAAAGTATTTCCTCATCTCCGTTCTCAATTGGTTACCCCTTATTCTTAAATGTTTCTTTAGTTTCTAAACTAATTTTCTTACATTTTAGATTTTAGTTTAGTTTAGTCTGGAGATACAGCGCAGAAACAGGCCCTTCGGCCCACCGGGTCCGTGCCGACCAGCGATCCCCGCACATTAACACTATGCCACACACCACCGGGGACAATTTTTACATTTACCAAGCCAATTAACCTACAAACCTGCACGTCTTTGGAGTGTGGGAGGAAACCGAAGATCTCGGAGAAAACCCACGCAGACACGGGGAGAACGTACAAACTCCGTAGTCGGGATCGAACCCGGGTCTCCGGCGCTGCAAGAGTCGTAAGGCAGCAACTCTGCCGCTGCGCCACCTTGACCGCCATTAGTTACTTTGGTTTATTGTCACGTGTACAGTGAAAATCATTCGTTGCGTGCTAACCAGTCAGCGGAAGGACGTGGGTGACGTTTCCGGTCGAGACCCTTAATACATGATTACAATCGAGCCATTCACTGTGATACACACAGATACACGACAAGGGAATAACGTTTAGTGGAAGGTAAAGCCAGTAAAGTCCGACCAAGGATAGTCTGAGGGTCACCAATGAGGTAGATAGTAGTTCAGGACCGCTCTCCGGTTGTGGTAGGATGCTTCAGTTGCCCGATAACAGCTGGGAAGAAACTGTCCCTGAATCTGGAGGTGTGCGTTTTCACACTTCTGTACCTCTTGCCCGATGGGAGAGGGGAGAAGAGGGAGTGGCCGGGGTGAGACTGGTCCTTGATTATGCTGCTGGCCTTGCAGTGGGACAGGTGTAGATGGGACATCTTGGTCAGTATGGGGAATTTGGGCCGAAGGGCATGTTTCCATGCTGTATTATTCTATAGCATCAGTATTTTCTGTCCAATTCTCAAACCCTTTACCAAATACGCTCCAAGATTATAATCCAAGTTGTCCAAGCTGTGCTTAAACTCACTTTGATGTCCTTTAGCCTACAGATCTCAGGCATAGATACACACAGTGCTGGAGTAACTCAGCGGGTCAGGCAGCATCTCTGGGGAAAAGGAATAGGTGACGTTTCGGGTAATGACCCTTCTTCAGACAGGGGAGTTTTGCTTAGTTTTGGTTTTGTGAAAGATACAACGGGCCCTTCAACTGACCGAGTCTGCACCAACCAGCCATCACCCATGCAGTTTAGTTTACTTTAGAGATACAGTGTGAAAACAGGCCCTTCGGCCCACCTACTGTAGTAACGTACACTAGTTTAGGTTAGGTTAGGTTAGTTTAGTTCTATCAAAGGACAATTTACTGAAGCCAATTAGCCTGCAAACCTGCACGTCTTTGGGATGTGGGAGGAAACCGGAGCCCCCGGAGAAAACCCACTCGGTCACAGGGAGAACATTCAGTTTCAAGAATAAGGGGTAGGCCATTTAGAACAGAGATGATGAAAAACCTTTTCACCCAGAGAGTTGTGAATTTGTGGAATTCACTGCCTCAGAAGGCAGTGGAGGCCGATTCTCTTGATGCTTTCAAGAGAGAGTTAGATGGAGTTCTTAAAGATAGAGCTCTCTGGATGCTTTCAAGAGAGAGTTAGATAGAGCTCTTAAAGGGATATGGGGAGAAGGGGTACTGATTGGGGATTATCTGCCATGATCACATTGAATGGCGGTGCTGGCTCGAAAGGTTGAATGGCCTACTCCTGCACTTATTGTCAGCACGTTGGTGGAGGGGGGGGGGGGGGAGAGGGGGGGATGCAGGAGTTACTTGAAAGACCACCATGGCTGCTGTCAAGCTGCACATCCTCTGTTTAGTATTACTCAGTATTGAAAGTGATCTTGGGTGTCATATCTGAGGAAGGATGTGCTGGTTCTGGAGAGGGTCCGGAGGAGGTTTATGAAAATGATCCCGGGGATGAGTGGGTTAACATACGATGAGTGTTTGACGGTGCTGGGCCTCTACTCGCTGGAGTTTAGAAGGATGAGGGGACACCTCATTGAAACTTACCGAATAGTGAAAGGCTTGGATAGAGTGGATGTGGAGAGGATGTTTCCATTAGTGGGAGAGTCTAGGACTAGCGGTCATAGTCTCAGGATTAAAGAACGTTCTTTTAGGAAGGAGATGAGGAGGAATTTCTATAGTTGGTGGTGAATCAGTGGAATTAATTGCCACGAAAGGCTGTGGAGGCCAAGTCAGTGGATATTTTTACGGTGGAGATAGATAGATTTTTGATTAGTACGGGTGCCTGCGGTTATGGGGAGAAGGCAGGAGAATGGGGTTTGGAGGGAGAGATAGATCAGCCATGATTGAATGGTGCATTAGACTTGATGGGCCGAATGGCCTAATTCTGCTCTTATCACTGACGACCTCAGTGCAGCTACAATGATGCCTACCCCGCTCCAGGTCCGGTGGGAAGAAGGGGGCCAGTTCGATGGAGGAGCAGTTCCACCTCATGTCAGTGAAGGTTTTCCGACAAGTCTTCTGGACCTCCCGAGCTGCCCGCACAATGCTCTGCATGAGGTCCAAGTTGCTTCGGCAGAGTTGCTGCTGGGCGGAAACCAGACCCTCCAAGTGCTTACAGTTCTGGGTCTGGTTGAAGGGTAGAGAGGGTCCAGTCCTGGACAAAGCCCTGTATGGAAATCAAAAATGTGCAAGGGTCAGTCTTAGAGACAATAGACAATGGGTGCAGGAGTTGGCCATTCGGCCCTTTGAGCCAATGTGATCATGGCTGATCATCCCCAATCAGTATCCCGTTCCTGCCTCCTCCCCATATCCCCTATCTTCAAGAGCCCTATCTAGCTCTCTCTTGAAAGTATCCAGAGAACCGGCCTCCACCGCCCTCTGAGGCAGAGAATTCCACAGACTCACAACTCTGTGTGAGAAAAAAGTGTTTCCTCGTCTCCGTTCTAAATGACTTACTCCTTATTCTTAAACTGTGGCCCCTGGTTCTGGACTCCCCCAACATCGGGAACATGTTTCCTGCCTCTAGCGTGTCCAAACCCTTAATAATCTTATATGTTTCAATAAGATTACCTCTCATCCTTCTAAACTCCAGAGTACACAAGCCCAGCCGCTCCATTCTCTCAGCATATGACAGTCCCGCCATCCCGGGAATTAACCTCGTGAACCTACGCTGCACTCCCTCAATAGCAAGAATGTCCCTCAGAGTGGTACAGCGTGGAAACAGACCCTTCTCCATGCCGACCAACAAACCGCATCTACACTAGTCCCACCTGCCTGCATTTGGCCCATATCCCTCTAAACCTATCATATCCATGTGCCTGTCTAATTGTTTCTTAAACGTTGCGATGGTTCCTCCCCCTAGCAGCTTATTCCATGCACCCAGCGCTCTTTGTGTGATCTAGTTTAAGTTTTAGTTTTAGAGATATGGCATACAAACAGGCCCTTCGGCCCAGCGAGTCCGCACTGACCTGCAATCTCCACACACTATCACTGCCCTACACACTTGGGACAATTTATAATTTTCCCAAAGCCAAATAACCTACACACTTGCACGTCTTTGGAGTGCGGGAGGAAACTGGAGCACCCGGAGAAAATCCACGCAGGTCACGGGGAGAACGTACAAACTCCGTACAGACAGCACCCATAGTCAGGATCGATCCCGGGTCTCTGGCGCTGTGAGGCAGCAACTCTACCGCTGCTCCATCGTGCCGCGATTCCTTGCTTCCCCTACCCCTGTGTGTGTATATGAGCCTGTACGTTCGCACGCGATCACGCATAGGGCGTTAGCGGGTGGGCAGGAATACTCACAGCCAGCGGATGGCATGGCAGAGGTGGGTGTCGAGCAGCAGCGCACAGATGGAGGCGAGCAGCCAACCTGCCGCCAGTCTCATTCCTCTCACGGCGTCGGGCCCAAACAACAGTAGACAAGTCGACACAAACACCAAACCCTGCGTTCCCTCAGCGCTGGTCCTGAATCGTCACGATGTACCTGGAACATACGGGCAGACCATTAGCACACACACACTGACCGGTGATTGTCATAAGGAATGGGAGTAGAATTAGGCCATTCGGCCCATCAAGTCCATTCCGCCATTCAATTATGGCTGATCTATCTCTCCTTCCTAACCCCATTCTCCTGCCTTCTCCCCATAACCCCTGACACCCGCACTAATCAAGAATCTATCTATCTCTGCCTTAAAAAGATTATTTAGTTTATTATTTGATTGATTAATTGATTGATGATCAATTGACCGTTTGATTAATTTACTGATTGGATACTTAACTGATTGATCATTGATTATTGATTAATTGATTAACTGTCTGTTTGACTTATCGATTGATAGATAGTTCGATCGATTGATTGATTGAGTGATTGATTGATTGACTGAATGAAGAAAGACACAGCATGAAAACAGGCCCTTCCGCCCCCCAAGTCCATGCCGACCATCCCATATCCCACCTTCTCATCCACATCCTGCACAGTAGGAGTAGTTTACGGAGGGCTAATTAACCTGCAAACCATTTTGGGATGTGGGAGGATCTTGCACTTGTCACTTTCATTTCATGTTCCTTGATGTGTTTTATGACTGTTGGCAGAACAATTTCCCTCCTGGGATAAATAAAGTTCTATCGTATCGTAGTGGTAGAGTCTAGGACCAGAGGCCACAGCCGCAGAAGTAAAGAATGTATCTTCAAAAAGGAGATGAGGAAGAATTTCTTTAGTCAGAGGGTGGTGAATCTGTGGAATTCATTGCCACAGACGGGTGTGGAGGCCAAGCCAAAGGATATTTTTAAGGTGCAGATTGACAGATCTGGGTGTTATGGGGAGAAGGCAGGAGTATGGGGTTGAGATGGAAAGATAGATCAGCCATGATTGAATGGTGGAGTTGACCTGATGGGCCAACTGGCCTAATTCTACTCCTAGAATTTATGAACTTATGAAACCGGAGTGTCCAGAGGAAACCCACGCGGTCACAGGGAGGATGTGGACAGCACCTGAGGTCAGGATCGATGGGGTGTCTCTGGCGCTGTGAGGCAGGGGTACCTACACCGTGCACTAACTGCGGGATTGTAATCACACTGTTTGTTGCCTGCTGCTCCCCCAGCACCAGTGATCACCAGTGTTGCATTGGTCACATCAGTGAGGTACGTGTAGGTCGCAGCCAATTCCTTCTAACCCAGAGGTCAAAGGATGGTTTGGAGAAAGTACTCCGTTGTTGGAGATGTCATTAGTCATCTGAGATCTTTAAACCAACAACAGGCTTGATTTCTTACACCGGGTAACAATCACAATGTTTAGAAGATGCTTGGGCAGGTATATGGATAGGTAAAGGTTTGGAGGGATATGGGCCAAACGCGGGCAGGTGGGACCAGCACAGCTAGATACCTTGGTCAGAATGGACGAGTTGGGCCGAAGGGCCCCGCGTCCATGCTGTGTAACTCCATGACTCTATGGTGAGTGAAAAGGCTAGACAGCATGGAAACAGTTTCTCACGGTTTCTGAACGGTCTGATAGCTGTTCCAACGTTCAGGACAGGATCGAATCACAGAGTCAAAGAGTAATTGAGCCATAGAGCCATAGTCGCAGCGCCACAAGAGCCAGTCATGGAGCCATACACACATAGGGTCATTGTCATGGACCTATGGAGCCACAGAGTTATAGAGCCAGAGTCATTGACTTATAGAAATTGACAACAGACAATAGACAATAGGTGCAGGAGTAGGCCATTCGGCCCTTCGAGCCAGCACCGCCATTCAATGTGATCATGGCTGATCATCCCTAATCAGTACCCCGTTCCTGCCTTCTCCCCGTATCCCCTGACTCCGCTAACTTTAAGAGCCCTATCTAGCTCTTGAAAGTATCCAGAGAGCCGGCCTCCACCACCCTCTGAGGCAGAGAATTCCACAGACTCACAACTCTCTGTGAGAAAAAGTGTTTCCTCGTCACTGTTCTAAATGGCTTACCCCTTATTCTTAAACTGTGGCCCCTGGTTCTGGATTCCCCCAACATCGGGAACATGTTGGGGGAGTCAACAGGTGCAGGCGGAAGCCATTTGGCCCTCCGAGCCAGCACCGCCATTCATTGTGATCATGGCTGATCATCCACCATCAGTAACCCGTGCCGGCTTTCTCCCCATATCCCTCAATTCCGCTGGCCCCTAAGCTCTATCTAACTCTCTTTTAAATTCATAGAAACATAGAAACATAGAAAATAGGTGCAGGAGTAGGCCATTCGGCCCTTCGAGCCTGCACCGCCATTCAATATGATCATGGCTGATCATCCAACTCAGTATCCTGTACCTGCCTTCTCTCCATACCCCCTGATCCCTTTAGCCACAAGGGCCACATCTAACCCTCTTAAATATAGCCAATGAACTGGCCTCAACAACCTTCTGCGGGAGAGAATTCCACAGATTCACCACTCTCTGTGTGAAAAATGTTTTCCTCATCTCGGTCCTAAAAGATTTCCCCCTTATCCTTAAACTGTGACCCCTTGTCCTGGACTTCCCCAACATCGGGAACAATCTTCCTGCATCTAGCCTGTCCAACCCCTTAAGAATTTTGTAAGTTTCTATAAGATCCCCCCTCAATCTTCTAAATTCAAGCCGAGTCTATCCAGTCTGTCTTCATATGAAAGTCCTGACATCCCAGGAATCAGTCTGGTGAACCTTCTCTGTACTCCCTCTATGGCAAGAATGTCTTTCCTCATATTAGGAAGTGAATTGGGGCTGATGTTGTCGACCTGCTCGTCGTGAGCCCTGTCAACTGACCACAGTCAGGCGAATGACAACACACAAAGGGACAGCAGCAGCGTTGCAGCTCGGAGCCGACCCGGAGCATGCGCCCCATTTTAGGGCTGCTCCTGCGGATGGCATCACCCTGCTGCAGACTTCTGCTGCCTCAAACGCAAGAAGTAGAAGCAGATCCAGTAAATCAGCCTCCACTGCCTTCTGTGGCAGAGAATTCCACAGATTCACAACTCTGGGCGAAAAAGTTTTTTTCTCATCTCAGTTTTAAGTGGCCTCCTCTTTATTCTTATAGCCCTGTCCCACGGTACGAGTTCATTCCAAGAGCTCTCCCGAGTTTGCCCTGATTCCAACTCGGAGATTTACGGTAATGGCCACTCGTCGGTACTCGGGGCTCTCGTGGACATTTTTCAACGTGTTGAAATATCTTCACGAGTCTTCCCATGCTTATCTGCCGTTAGCGAGTCTTCCCGATTTCATGCCGTTCGTGTTACGAGCCGCTAAGAGACGTCCCCGAGCTCCGACGTACCCGCTACGTTCATTCTCTGTTCTTATCACGAGTTTGATTTTTTTTAAACTCGGGAGAGCTCTTGGAATGAACTCGTACCGTGGGACAGGGCTATTAGACTGTGTGGCCCCTGGTTCAAGGCTCCCCCACCATTGGGAACATTTTTCCTGCATCTAGCTTGTCCAGTCATTTTATCATTTTATATAATAATAATAATAATAATGGATGGGATTTATATAGCGCCTTTCTAATACTCAAGGCGCTTTACATCGCATTATTCACTCACTCCTCAGTCACACTCGGTGGTGGTAAGCTACTTCTGTAGCCACAGCTGCCCTGGGGCAGACTGACGGAAGCGTGGCTGCCAATCTGCGCCTACGGCCCCTCCGACCACCACCAATCACTCACACACATTCACACACTGGCAAAGGTGGGTGAAGTGTCTTGCCCAAGGACACAACGACAGTATGCACTCCAAGCGGGATTCGAACCGGCTACCTTCCGGTTGCCAGCCGAACACTTAGCCCATTGTGCCATCTGTCGTTTCTATAAGATACCCCCTCATCCTTCTCAAGCGAGCACAATGCCCGCAGAGCCACAGAGTCATAGAGCTATAGTCTTTGAGCCGTGGAGGACAGAAGCAGGCCCTGCGGCCCACTTTGTCCATGCCCACCAAGTTGCCATTCTTGGCTGGTCCCATTTACTTGCATTTAGTTTAGTTTGGTTCCAAGGTATGAGCTTTAAGGTCAGGGGGGAGTCCCCCCTCGCCACGTGTTCCATGTAATCCCGTGCTACCTGCTCCATGGTTGGATAGTCGGCCACTAAACCGTCTCCCCCACCTGGTTTGTCAGTTGAGGAGGGGGGGGTCTGTGGACCCCCAGCAGGACCAAAAACAAGACCTGTCAAAATGCGGATGAGCTCCTAGCGAGCCAACGGCCATCCACACGTCAGTCGAAGTTGCGATCACTGTCGTACACGGCATTGTAAGGAATGATAATAAAACACACACACACCAACATCCTATACTTCCAGCAGCAGAAGTCCGCAGGAACTGGAGGACAGAGATGTGTGGTGCGTCCGTCACCGTTCCCATCGGAAACCAGCACCACTGCATCGCTAATGTCTTCAACGATGATGAATGAATGAACGAGGTTCCGAGGGACAGTGAAACATTTTTTTGTCACATGCTATCCAGTCAATGAAATAAAACTATGCAATGATTACAATCAAGCCTTCCACAATGTACAGTTCACTGGCTTGACCTTGCACTAAACATTATTCCCTTATCATGTATCTATACAATGTGGGCAGCTCGATTGTAATCATGTATTGTCTTTCCGCTGACTGGTTAACAAAAGCTTTCCATTGTACCTCAGTACACGTGACAATAAACTAAACATGCGAAAGAACATACAGCATGGGAACAGGCCATGCGGCCCACAACGTCCATGTGATTCCAGGTTAAAAATTGTTAAAATTATAGATGCAGGAATTTTTTTTCCCCATGTTGGGGGAGTCCAGGTAGGCCATTTAGGACTGAGATGAGGAAAAACTTTTTCACCCAGAGAGTTGTGAATCTGTGGAATTCTTTTCCACAGAAGGCAGTGGAGGCCAATTCACTGGATGTTTTCAAGGGCTGACGGAATCAAGGGATATGGAGAGAAAACAGGAACGGGGTACTGATTGTGTATGATCAGCCATGATCACATTGAATGGCGGTGCAGGCTCGAAAGGCCGAATGGCCTGCTTCTGCACCTATTGTCTATGTTTCTATGTTTCTAAACTAATTTTTAGTTTAGTTTAGTTTAGTTTAGAGATACAGCAGGGAAACAAACAGGCCCTTCAGCCCACCGGGTCCGCGCCACACACTAACTAACTAACTAACTAACTAACACACACACACTAACACTATCCTACACCCACTAGGGACAATTTTTACATTTACCAAGCCAATTAACCTACAAACCTGCACGTCTTTGGAATGTGGGAGGAAACTGAAGATCTCTGAGAAAACCCACGCAGGTCACGGGGAGAACGTTCAAACGCTGTACAGACAGACAGCACCCGTAGTCGAGATTGAACCCGGGTCTCTGGCGCTGCATTCGCTGTAAGGCAGCAACTCTACCGCTGCGCCACCGTGACTGCCCTCTCCTCTGCCTGCACATAATCCATGGCCCTCCATGCCCTATATATCCATGTGCCTATCTAAAAGCCGCCTAAATGCCATTATCGTATCTGCTTTCACCACAATCCCTGACAGCATGTTCTTGGCAGACACCACCCTTTGTAGAAAAGATTTGCCCCACATATCTCCTTTAAACATTGCCCCTCTCACCTGAAAGCTATGCCCTTTAGTCTTTGGCAATTCCACCTTAGGATCAACGTTCTATCTGTCTACCATATCTATGCCTCTTATACCGAAGATAGACACAAAATGCTGGAATAACTCAGCGGGACAGGCAGCATCTCTGGAGAGAAGGAATGGGTGATGTTTTGGGTCGAGACCCCTTATTCAGACTCTTATAATTTAATATACCTCTATCAGGTCTCCCTGATTCTAAGACACTTCAGAAAAAACAATCCAAATGTGAACAACTTCTCCTTGTAGCTAACACCCTCTAACCCAGGCAGAATTTTGGTAATCCTCCTCTACACCCACTCAGAAGCTGCCATACCTTGTTTAAGAAGGAACTGCAGATGCTGGAAAATCGAAGGTAGACAAAAGTGCTGGAGAAACTCAGCGGGTGCAGCAGCATCTATGGAGCGAAGGAAATAGGCAACGTTTCGGGCCGAAACCCTTCTTCAGACTGATGTAGGGTGGGTGGGGAGAAGAAAGGAGAAAGGAAGAGGAGGAGCCCGAGGGCAGAGGGAGAGCTGAGAAGGGGAGGAGACAGCAAGGGCTACCGGAAATTGGAGAAT